>NC_090440.1:736017390-736320420 GCF_031143425.1 Pleurodeles waltl | reverse complement strand
CTCCAGAACCAGTGGAGACATGCATCCACTCCGTCTGTCCTGCACAGGATGAAGCACTCTGGGCACCAGTCCCCCTCCAGAACCAGTGGAGACATGCATCCACTCCGTCTGTCCTGCACAGGATGAAGCACTCTTGGCACCAGTCCCCCTCCAGAACCAGTGGAGCCTGTCATCCACTTGAGAGACTGTGGCTTTGCACTCCCCAGGATGGTACAGTGGGCAAACCACCCACTGTAGAGACTTGAGAGACTGTGGCTTTGCACTCCCCAGGATGGTACAGTGGGCAAACCACCCACTGTAGAGACTCGAGAGACTGTGGCTTTGCACTCCCCAGGATGGTACAGTGGGCAAGCCACCCACTGTAGAGACTTGAGATACTGTGGCTTTGCACTCCCCAGGATACATCAATGGGCATGGAGCCCCCTCGTGGATCTAGCGTGGTGCACTCATCCGGCTGAGGTGCTCCCCCTTCCCTTCCCCCTGAGGTGCCTGTTGTATTTCTATCTGATGCCCCTGCAGTGTTCTCTCCATTTTGATTGGGTATCTAGTGTGGGCCTCGCCCATGCATTTTGGGCCCAGTGGTCCACGGACAATGAATGGTGCATTACCTGCACTACTAATCGTGGTGCATATTTTGTTTAATGTGTATATATATATATGTATATATTTGGTTACTGTATTTTGATATATTACAATGGTTCAACTCATTTCCTTTTGTCTTTGCATTCTTCCGGGGGGGTTGGGGGTTGTTACTGTAATGTTTGGTTATGCATTGGTGTGTGTGTTGTAGTGGGTGAGGGTCGGGGTGGGGGTTGTGATGTTGGTTGTGTGTGTCCCTGTGTTATTCCCTCCCCCTCCCCTATGTCGTAGGTGCAGTACTCACCGTGGTCTTCGCCACCGGTGTTGTTGATCCTCGTATAGGAGCAGGAAGACTATCGCAGGGAGAATATGGAGTTCCGGCTCCATGGTGTTGTCGTTCCTCGTGGGGTGTGTAGAGGTGAGCGTTTTCCCTTTGAAATGGCTGTTTCCGCTGTGTTTTTATCTGCGGTGAATCTACCCCGGAAAAGGTGGCGGATTGGCCTGTTGTGATACTGTGGGCGGTACATTGTCCTCCGCCTGTCTGTTGGCGGTGACCGCCGCGCTGTTTGTCTGTACCGCCGTGTCGGTCAGAGTGTTAAAGTGGCTGTCTTTGTTGGCGGTTTCCGCCACGTCATAATTCCAATTTTTTTCTGCCGGCCGGTTGGCGGTTTTACCACCGCTTTTACACCGACCGCCAGGGTTGTAATGACCACCATAGTAATTAAGAGAGCTTTTAAAGGGGGAAATGTAGTTATTCTCAATAGACAAGAATATGAGAATGAGATTTATGCACAACTGAACAATGAGACATTTTATGAGAAAATTTAAATTAATCCTATATATGGTGTAGTCAATATGATTAATCAAAAACTTCGGGATTGGTTTGAAAAAGGTATTATTGACATGGATGAATATAAATACTTACAAGTTAATCGTCCGAAATTTCCATGTATTTACACTTTACCAAAAATACACAAAAAGTTAGCCTTCCCACCGGCGAGGCCCATTGTTTCAGGGATAGGAGGTCCCACTGAGAAGTTAGCAGAATTTGTTGATGTATTTTTACAACCTTTTGTATATAATATGCCTTCCTATATTCATGATACTAAACATCTTCTGGGCATGTTAAGTGACATTGTTTGGGAACCTGGCACTTACCTGGTGACTTTGGATGTGGAAGCTTTATATACTAATATTAAACATGAGTCAGGATTACAAGCCATTACACATATACTGGGTAGAAGATCAGCGAGTCAATCAGAAAACACTAAGATGTTGATTGAAATGATGGATTTAATTTTACCTAATAATTTTTTTCTTTTTAAAAATGATTGGCTTCGACAAAAGCAAGGTGTCGCCATGGGATCTAAGTTCTCATCATCTTACGCAAATTTATTCATGGGATGGTTCGAAGAAATGTGGTTATGGGGATCTGAAGCATCTGAATGGCATACATATATTCTCTATTGGGGGAGATACATAGACGACTGTCTCTTACTATGGACAGGCACTTTGACAACCTTACACGCTTTTTGTAATTATTTAAATAGTAACAGTGTAAATATGAAATTTACTTATCATTATAGTCTTACTAACATTGAATTTCTAGATTTAGAACTTTTCATAAAAGAGAATAAGATTGAGAGTAAACTATTTAGAAAATATACGTCATGTAATTTGTTACTCCATGCTACAAGTGCCAATCCAGCTAGTCAAATCAAAGCAATACTGTTTGGTGAAATGATTCATGTGAGGAGGAACTGTAGCCTAGATGAACATTTTGAAGCTTGTATAGAGGATATGAGAGAAAGGTTTAAAGTTAGAGGTTATCCGAATGAAATTGTGGACAACTCTATACGCAGGATACGGCAAATAACTCGAGATATTACACTTAAAGATAAACAGATAAGAAGGTTACATGGACAACAAGTGAGGTTAATTGTTGACTATACAGATAGTTCCTCTATACTAGTGAAGAGCATGAAAAAGTATTGGCATATTTTAATGCAAGATAGTGCTCTTAAGAAATACTTAGCTAAGAGACCTACAGTTGTCTACCACAAAGGTAAGAGTAATTTATTATGTCCTAGTTATCCTAAAATACATAGTACTAAGAGTTGGTTGGATCAAGAACGTTTAGGTTTCTTTAAATGTGGCAATTGTAATATGTGTAGATGGGCATGCCAGGGACAGAGAGAATTTGGGAGTATGACTAGTTATAAGAGATATCCTATATGAACATTTATAAATTGCAATACGACTTATGTTGTTTATATGTTGAAATGCAAATGTAATCGTATATATATAGGTAGCACCATCCGCCCACTGAAAGTCAGGATTGGAGAACATTGGAGAGCCATAAAACACAATGACGAGAGATTTCCTATTGCTGCACACATGAAAGATTGTAACAGCCAAGACATACAGAAAGAATTAGATTTTTTTGGTTTCGATCACGTTAAATCAGACCCGAGAGGAGGTAATAGGGAACTTGTTTCGAGAAGGAGAGAATCATGTTGGATCATTAGATTGATGGCAGTGGAACATGGCCTAAATTCGGACTATGAACTGGTTGCAGGGCCTTTCCCGCTGGGCCGGCGGGCGCTCTTTTGGCGGTCGCCCACCGGCCCAGCAGGAAAGCCAGAATGGCATCCGCGGTCAGAGCGGCCATTTGGCGGTTCCCGCCAGGCGTGCGGCTCCCGACGCCCGCCAGGGTCAGAATGACCCTCTATGTGTTTTTTTATTTGATTTGATGTATATTCACGTAACTGAATAGGGTTTGAGTGCTTCCATGTTTGGTTATTATTAGGGATAGCTTTGGGCTTCCCAATTGTAGGTTGTTTTGGGGAACAACTTAGGATAAGCACCGCCCACACAATATTATTCATGAAACATTTAGTGAGCGCCTTACTCTTGTTGATAAAATCCCCTATCGTTATAGTGTAATCTGACTGCATAGAAGTCTTCAAAATAGTGAGCCACGAGGTTAGGTGTGGCTGGGCTTTATAGGCAAGCCACACCCCAAGATGGCTGCTGCCTCTATAAACATGGGAAATGTAGTCCCTTCATAGAATAGCACTGATAAGTGCATCTTGACCACCAATGGCCTGAATCTGCAGCTATGTGGGTTTTACCACAGGGCAAGCAACGCTGCTGGCCATTCTTGGAACACGCGGGGATGACCAGTGGTGCGCATAACATGCCACAAATCCGTGTAGTGGACCTTCGGGTGGAACCTGATTTTTCAGGATGGAGGAGGTGAAATCGCCGCCCCAAACGTGGTGCATGGACATCCTTTGCAGGTTCCCAAGAGTCATTTTCCGGTCCATATCCTTTCCAGGAAACCAGGAACCAAAGGGAAGATCCCCGATATTTGGAATCTAAGAAAGCTTGCACTTCGTATTCCCAGTGCCCTTGGACTAAGAGAGGATCAGGTTGTGTGACGCTTGAGGGCGAAGCTAGTTTGAGAAGTGAAGTGTGAAATACTGGGTGAATTTTCAAAGACAATGGTAACTTCAGTTTATATGTTACTGGGTTCACTTGTCGTAAAACTTCATAGGGCCTTATGAATTTTGGATGGAACATATTTTTATTTTTGAATACAACGTTTTTTGTGGACAACCAAACTTTATCCTTGTCTGTATAATGAGGACCAGGCTGGTGTTTCTTGTCATATTGTATTTTATATTTTTTCTTAGCTTCATGGAGATTTGTTTGCAGTTGTGAATGTACCTTCTTCATGTGTGTTAGCATGGTCATAACTGCCGGAGTGGATTGTGTTGAGGCCGGTAATGTGACTGGCAAAATATATGGATGACAACCATATAACCCATAGAAAGGTGTTGAGTTTATCGAGGAATGATGAGAGTTATTATATGCCAGTTCAGCTAGCCACAAAAGATCCAACCAGGTTTTTGGAGATTTTGTTGCATAACATCGTAAGTATTGTTTCAGGGTTTGGTTTAGTCTCTCTGTTTGACCATCCGTTTGTGGAGGATAACTAGTAGACAAGGGTGATTCAGTTCGTAAAGCCTTGCACCATTGTTGCCAAAAGCGTTCAGAAAATTGTGTTCCTCTGTCAGAGAGGATGAATCTTGGAAGTCCATGAAGGCGAACAATGTTTTCTAGGATAATAGTTGCTAAGGTGTCAGAGGTTGGGAACCCTTTACAAGCGATGAAATGAGCATATTTAGTAAGGCTGTCCACTACCACTAAAATGGTTGTAAATTGTTTTATTTGCGGAAGACCAGTAATGAAGTCCATTGAAATATGTTCCCATGGATGATTGGGAACAGGTAGAGGTATTAATAGACCTTTAGGGTTTGCTATTTTTGCTTTTGCATCTTGCACATACCTCACAGTATTGTAACATTTGCTTAAGATCGTGGACGAATGTAGGCCACCAAAAAATACCTCTTCATGAGTTCTATTGTTTTTTGAGGACCTGGATGACCTGCCAGAGGGTGACTATGTAACCAATGGAAAGCTGTTTCTCGTAACTCCTCAGTAGGCAGGAACACTCAAGATTCATGTAGTGGTAAACCTTGTTGAATTGACCTTTTGGTGTCTTGTTGTAACCACTCATGCCACTTGGTGATATGATTTTTTTTACGAATAAGATCAAATAATTTCTCAGCTGTTATTAAACACAGTACTTTTGAAGGCATTATAATAGGCATATGTTTTTGTTCAGTATGAGTAATCGAAGAATCTTGCCTAGACAAAGCATCTGCCTTTCGATTGCCAACTCCTGGTCTAAGGTCACCATGAAATCAAATTCTGCGAAGAATAGCATCCATCTCAATTGTCTGGGAGTCAATAGTCTGGCAGAACTCATAAATTGTAAATTTCTATGATCAGAATATACAGTTATGGTGTGTTTGGCTCCCAACAGTTAATGTCTCCATTCCTTAAAAGCATTGCAAATTGCTAATAATCATTTTCCAGCTATGGTGTAGTTCTGTTCCGCTTCATTCAATTTCCTTGATGCATAAGCGATGGGGTGCTACTGTCCCCTTTCTCCATAGCGTTGAGATAAGATGGCTCCCACGGCAACATCGGATGCATCAGCTTCCACCATGAATGGTTCCTCCACATTGGGGTGAGCTAGGATGGGAGCTGTAGTAAAAGCCTTTTTTAATTCTCGAAATGCTTCCTCAGTTTCTTGGGACCAGTTGAAAATGACCTTTTTTCTTAGCAATTTAGTGATTGGTGCCACCTTTTGGGAGAAATGATGGATGAAATATCGATAAAACTTTGCAAATCCCAAAAAGCATTGAACATCACATACTGATTTTGGTGTGGGCCATTCAGATACTGCTTGAATCTTTCTTTCAGTCATTTGCATGCCATTTGGTGTTAAGATGACTCCTAGAAATTCAACTTCTTTGGAATGAAATTCACATTTACTTAATTTACAGAATAGATTGTGCTTTTGCAGTGTTTTTAATACCTTTTTCACATGTTCTTCATGTATTTCCTCTGAGTCTGAATAAATCAATATATTGTCTATATAAACGATAACAAAGATGTCTAAATACTCTCTCAGGACATCAATTAGGAAGTATTGAAAGTCTGCTGGAGCATTACATAGACCAAACGGCATCACTAGATACTCGAAGAGGCCATAACGAGTTTTGAAAGCTGTTTTCCACTCATCTCCCTCTTGAATTTGAACTAAGTGATAAGCACCTCGTGGTATAGATAATGGCGGATTTTACTTGCTCTAACAAGACTGGAATAAGAGGCAGTGGATATTTGTTCTTGACTGTGATCTTGTTGATTGCTCTAAAGTCAATACAAGGCCTCAAATTAGCTTTGGGTACGAAGAATAGGGAGAAGCTGCTGGAGATCGTGATGGCTGAATTAACTTGTTGGCCAAACATTGATCAAGATATTCTTGTAGGACTTGGTTTTCTTTCTCAGATAAAGCGTAGATTCTACAATTTGGTATATTAGCGCCAGGTACTAAGTTAATCTGACAATCATACGGTCTGTGAGGTGGTAAGGAACTTGCTTTCTTCTCATTGAAAACGTCAAAATATTCTGAGTATTGGGATGGCAGATCAACTTCCTTTTCGGCTGCAGTAGCAATAGAATGTTGAAACTCTTCTTCTTTGTTTCTCTTCATTTGAAAAACATTTTTTGCACAAGAGGAAGAAGAAAAACGTAAAACCTGGTTGCGCCAGTCTATGCATGGATTATGTAACACTAACCACAGCATTCCAAGGATAAAACCATACTGGGGTGCCTGTATTATATCGAAGTGAATGATTTCACAATGATTCTGGTTTTCGTTATCTTTACAAATCATTTGGATTCGTGAAGTGTGCTTAGTAACTGGGCCTCCGGCCAATTCGCTACCACCAACTGCATAAACATCTTCAGGAACCTTTTTCCTGACACTGGGTATCTGTAAGTTTAGTGCAGTCTGTTGATCCACAAAATTTCCTGTTGCCCCTGAATGAATTAGAACTTGTACTTTATGTCTTTTCCCTTGCACAGTCATTTGTACTAGAATTCGAAAATGTTTGACATATCGGTTTGTGCATGAGCACACTGAAGGGATTGTTAATTTGCCCAAGAGGTCCCCTTCATTTTTTCTTGGGCATTTTAGTTTTCCTGTGAGTCTTCAAAAGCAATAGCTATCTTTTTCTTTGTTCGGAAAGATGGGTCCATTTTACCTTTGAGTTTCTTTTGACATTCCTTTATAAAATGACCCTTTTTTTCGCAATATAAACACTGACAATTTTTTCTTTGTTTGCCCATTTCCTCTTTGGTCAATGATGGGCGGACAGTTCCGATATCCATTGGTTCAGTCATTGAATCTGAGGAATTGAAGATGTCTGGGCCTTTCCAGACGTCAATAGTTTTTTTCCCATTTTTTCCTTACTCCTTTTCTTTCAGAGTCTATGATCTAACCGTAGAGTTAGATCAATCAAATCAGAGCAAGTTTCTGCTTGTGGTTCAACTTGGGCCAGTACATCTCTTAGTTCATCTTTTAACCCCTGATAACCTTTTTTCCTTAGGCCAAGGAGTTTCCACAACTAGCTGGTTGAAATGGGACAAATACGTTATCAAATCTTTATTTCATTGGCGCAATTCTAGCCACTCTTTGTCTGCAGACATAGTTATAGCGCGCCTATCAAATACTTTTTCAAATTATTCCACAAAACTGTGCCAATTATACAACAAAGGACTGTCTACTCGAACCAAAGGCACAGCCCAAATAGCTGCACCACTCAGATACGATATCAAAAATGCAATTCTAGATTGTGCGTCCGGAAAAGCACTGGGACGACATGTAAAATATAACTCCACCTGAGTGAGAAAAATGTGAACCTTATTAGGGTCGCCTGAAAACCTTTCTGGTGCAGCTAAAGAAGTTTGTGGTGGAACATTCACAGCTATATTAGTAGGTGTGGCAACCATAGGGTGAGTAGTAGAATCAGAACCATCCACCTTACTCTGTAACTGAGTTACTTTGCTAACCAAATTAGACATTTTTTGAGTCTGTCAGATCTTTTTGCATCTGAGCTACCGCTTGCATAAGGGTGTTTAAGGTGGACATTCTTGCACAGCTAACGTACAGACCAAGAGGAAAGTATTAAATTGTGGGCTCACTATTCTGTCACGGTGTCTTTTCCTCTGGATCTGCACGCTGCTGAACAAAAAGGCCCCCCTCCCGGCGTCATCGACTTAGAAAGCTTTAATAGCAAAGCGGTGCAATAACTTTGTAAAAATGGCAAGTCGGAAAAGGCCTACATAACTCCACATTAGCATGAAAAACAATTATGCTAATGTGCCGCAAGGAGGTGCAAGAGACTTGTAAATATGCCCCTCTGTATAATATCTTTTCCAAAGCCAGGCTTAATAACATTAAGCTATCCATGTTGAGTTACACATAATGGGAGTTCTAAATGTGAACTGCAAAGCCCAAAGACTTTAAAACATGAGCAGTTTGACAATTATCTCAACATGTGTCGTAGGTATTTAATTCTGAGACTTCAGAGATATGTTCCACCTTATGAAAACCAAGGGACTAGATAGATGAGTATATATTTTCCGCAAGGGGAGTACCAGGCACTTCATATATGTATGTTAGAGAGGTTTGTTCCCAAATTATTCAATTTTAAATATAGTTACATTTTTAGGTCTGGTGTCAATGAACAACTGTTTATTTAGTTTAATTTCTTTTTTCTTTTTGCATTTGAAGCAGGTGGGTAGGTAACCAAGTAACAAAAGTAATTTACTGGAGCAGTATAAATACATCAATCAAAAAGAATTACAAGGAACATAGCACATATCATACACATTCACTGATTTCTAGATTCACTTAGTTCACTGTGGCACATTCTGGCAAAGTAGTTTTTCTTTTAGTGAGCGATCTTAAGGATGTCTAATCTATGCCTAAATCTCTCTCCCAGATCTTTTAAATCTCGTGTAGGACCCACTTGTAAGGCATCCAATCTTTTCCTTGCTTTTACCTGCTGCATTTTTAGTAACCAACTCTCATAAATGGGAGCTTCTTCTGATTTCCATTTTTGGGGAATCAGAGAATCAGAGATTTGGCCACCAGATTGCTATAAAAAATAGTTTTTGGTACCTAGATAGATTTAATGAATTACATATCCAAAAAAGTGCTCCTAAGTGTCAGGTACAACTAAGCCCTGGAGCTTATCCCCAATTCACTGAAAGACCTGGCTCCAAAACTTGTACAAAACAGGGTAAGTATAGTATATGTAAAGCCAGACACCTTTCCTATGCCTACACCTAAAGCGTACATCGGATGCAGACAAGAACATTTTGTGAAGCTGTGATGGTGTACAATAAAGCCCATTGATTGTATTGACTCCAAGTAGATAAGTCAATCCTAAAAGCTTGATCTTGTCTAGGGCCACACTAGTCACTGAGCAACTATTGCTAGACCTTCTGTGATCAACAGATAAAGAGCTTTGATAAGCACTACTGAGTGCGGGGCTTTAGCTCTGCCTACATGTTGATACCCTTAACCGCAGCATTCGATAGGCCAGAAGTTGTGTGCTTCCACTGAAAAGAGTGCTTGTATTGCACTCTCTGCCTTGGAGAATAGCTTATGCTCACAATAGTATCCTGAATTGGGATTAATGTCAATAAAATTATGTCACATGTCTGATGCCAAAGGTATGAGCGTTTATTATGATGAGGTAAGGCAAAGACAGAAGGTCTCATTTATTTTTGGGGGAAATGCAAATGTTAAAGCCAATTTGCCTTTAAGGGTGGATTATTATTACAGTGGTAAAGCATGTAGACAGGTATTTTGATATGTGGAATACCACATAATAATATAGTATCACAGAGTTAGATATTGGTTACTCCCTGTGACTAACCTTGCGGGTAGAAGATTTGCATTGTGACATTCCTTGTTAGACCTCTTCCAAGTGGTTGTACATCATTTTTCCAAATTTTATTTTGCAAATATTTGCTATTTTATGGCTGTACGCTACTTTGTGGGAAAGCATACGTTCAATACAGTAGTACTCATTTGGAAAACCACTGATGAAGTTTATAGGGTTGATTTGTTCAATATTATGTCAGATACACCAGGTCCAATTTATGAAAAGGTACCGCAAAGCAGTAGCCCTGACATAGTAACTGTTTAATAAAAAGACTATAGATTTAAATACCACATGGGATCACAATGAGGTCTATGGAAAACATGCAATAAACCAGTATATTTATTCCAAAGGAAAGTAAGAAAACAGTGTAGTGGGAAAACAAAAAAGTCTTGGAAACCATCAATCATAATTGCTCAGTCATACCCCATGTGACAGAAAGCACAGTTAAAGTCACAATTTTACAGTACTCTTGCTCATGTCAAAGCATATATTATTCTACAGAGTCCAAGTTTTAAATGTGGATGACGTTTCGATCCTTTATTTGATTGTTGGACCATCATCAGGGCATAAACATTATGCCTGAGATTAACATAAGTAGTCACTGAACATATAACCAAGACCTGTTAAAATCAATGGAAGAAAAGAAGGAGAAAATAAAAACTTTTGAGAGAGAAAAAAGAAAAAAAGGAATAGATTAGATGTTGCTATGTGTTAAAAATATAATATAAATGTGGTGCCACACCATGCATCACATGCGTCAAAGATTTGCCATGCAGGGTCTCATGCTGTACCAATACTCGAAACAGGATGATAATTGAAACTAGTAAACAACTGAATGTGTCCTGGAACAGTAAGGAATCAGGACCAATGTATATAGTCACCAATGTCACAAAAATTGTGAGCCTAATCAGTGCTTACACAAACCAATCACTTTTTGTTCTGTGGGTACACCAGTGCAAGGTTATGTGCCATGAAGTTGTGAAGTCATTCCACGCTTAAGCAAACTAGTCACTCAGTGAGTAGCGCAGCAGAAGGGTTCTAATGGTACAACCCACCAGAATAAACCTTTGTAGGGACATCTGTCAATTAAGAAGTCCTCAATAAATTGAATGTAGTTATGATCCTTAATGAAGGCCCTCAATGAGCAATAAGCAGTAATTACTGGAGTCCAAAAAACAAATTACTACCAAATTATCAGTAATAGAACCAATTGTGTAGCATGTGAGTTACCAACTGACCGTAGGGCAAAACAAGTTATCGGATCTCCCCATCAGAACCAACAGAGTCTAGAAAATAGCAGGGCAAACCAATCATCACATGCAATAAAATCTGAATTTTACAACCCATATTACCATCTATATCACTCACCTAAACAGCATGAAAATCTGAATTTTATAACCCATGTTACCATCTATATCACTCACCTAAACAGTATAAGGTGTACGCATGTGAAGCATGACAGCAAATCATTGGCAAAGAAAGCTTAGAGCCAAAAGCAGTCATGTGTAGTGCTCCCAGTGTTTGTAGGGCCTTTAACTAAGAATGGCAGCCATATTGAGGCGAATGTGATTAAAATGTTAAGAAAATGTGGCGCCATCTTGGAACGGAAAGGAAGTTTCATCTATACTGGGTCAAACCAGTTATTAATTGTACTGGAATCAGTGTTAGGGAGCCAAATTATACCAACGATATCTCTCACCTAAAAAATATACAAGTGTACACATGTACCAACATGCAAGGGAAAGGAACACCTGGTGCCTAAAGCAGACATGCATAGCATGTCCAGAGATTATAAACCAGGAAATGCATTTAACCCCTTCGCTGCCAGGCCTTTTCCCCCTCGGATGCCAAGCCTTTTTTTTGCTATTTAAGGCAGTTCGTGCTTAGGCCGTCATAACTTTTTGTCCACGTAAGCTTCCCACGCCAAATTTGTGTCCTTTTTTTCCCAACATCCTAGGGATTTTATAGGTACTCAGACTTTGTGGGTTCCCCTGAAGGAGACCAAGGGGGTCATTACAACCCTGGCGGAGAACCGGCGGTAAGACCGCCAACAGGCTGGCAGTCTTACTCTGTGGAATTATGACCATGGCGGTTACCGCCATGGTCATCCGCCGGTTCTCCGTTCCGCCCGCCAGGGCGGAGACGACCGCCGTGCTGGAGACCTGGGTCTCCAGTCCGGCGGCCGTCACTATACCGCCGGCGGTCTTTGGACCCGGCTTACCGCCGTAGATTTCCAGCGGTTTTAACCGCCATGAAATCCATGGCGGTAAGCACTATCAGTGCCAGGGAATTCCTTCCCTGGCACTGATAGGGGTCTCCCCCACCCCCACCCTGACTCCCTCCCCTACCCCCCACCACCCCTGCCACCCCCCAAAGGTGGCAGGGCCCCCCTCCCCACCCCGACCCCCAACATCACTTCACCCATACTCACACGACACGCACACAGGCACCACCTACATACTTACACGCACACACGCCGAAATACATGCCTACATCCACACACACAGTCATACACGCACACCCACATTCGAACATACACGCATACATCCATACAGACATACCCACAGACATACACGCACTCATTCCCATACACACAACACCCCCGCAGGCATACACGCACTCACACACCCCCTCTACATACACACACGCACACCCCCATGCACCTACACAACACACAACACCCCCCCACCCCCCTCCCCTCACGGACTTTCGACTTACCTGGTCCGACGATCCTCCGGGAGGGGACGGGAGCCATGGGGGCAGCTCTGCCGACACCACACCGCCAACAGAACACCACCACGGCGAATCACAGGACGTGATTCGCTGGGCGGTGTTCTGTTGGCGTGGGAGTGGAGCAACCTCCACTTCACCGCCTCCCGCCAGTATGGCTGTTGGCGGCTCTCCGTCCGTAAAAGGACGGAGAGTTGCCAACGGTCATAATAGGCCGAGTGGCAAACCGCCACCAATGGCGGTCTTCCGCACGGCGGTCCCTCGGCGGTCTTCAAAAAAGACCGCTGAGGTCAAAATTACCCCCCAAGACATTAGCCAAAATACAGCAAAAATTTTGTTTTTTTTAAAAAAATGGGAAAAAAGGGCTGCAGGAGAAGGCTTGTGGTTTTTTCCCCTGAAAATGCCATCAACAAAGGGTTTGTGGTGCTAAAATCACCATCTTCCCAACTTTCAGGAACAGGCAGACTTGAATCGGCAAAATCAATTTTTCAACACAATTTTGCCATTTTACTGGGGCATACCCCATTTTTACTATTTTTTGTGTTTTCAGCCTCCTTCCACTTAGTGAAAGAAATGGGAGTGAAATCAATGCTGGATCCCAGGCAGCTAAACATTTCTAAAATGTAGACAACATTCCGAATTCAGCAAGGGGTAATTTGTGTCGATCCGACAAGTGTTTCCTACAGAAAAGAACAGCTGAATTAAAACAACATTAAATTGAGGTGAAAACAATATTTTTCTCCACGTCTTACTCTGTAACTTTTTCCTGCGATGTCAGATTTTTTAAAGCAGTGTACCGTTACGTCTTCTGGTTGCGGGGATATATAGGGCTTGTAGGTTCATCAGGAACCCTAGGCACCCAGAGCCAATAAATGAGCTGCACCTTGCAATGGGTTTTCATTCTATACCGGGTATACAGCAATTCCTTTGCTGAAATATAAAAAGTAAAAAATAGGTATGAAGAAAACCTTTGTATTTCCAAAATGGGCACAAGATAAGGTGATGAGAAGCAGTGGTTATTTGCACATCTCTGAATTCCGGTGTGCTCATACTAGCATGTGAATTACAGGGCATTTCTCAAATAAATGTCTTTTTTACACACTGTCTTACATTGGAAGGAAAAAAATGTAGAGAAGGAGCAATAGCACTTGTTTTGCTATTCTATGTTCCCCATGTCTCCCGATACAAATGGCACCTCACTTGCATGGGTAGGCCTAATGCTCGCAACAGGAAACGCAACATGGACACATCACATTTTTACATCGAAATCTGATGTGTTTTTTGCAAAGTCCCTAGCTGTAGATTTTGGCCTCTAGCTCAGTCCGCACCTACAGAAATCTACCAAACCTGTGCATTTTTAAAAACTAGACACCTAGGGGAATCCAAGATGGGGACACATCACATTTTACGAAAGAAAACAGAGCTGTTTTTTGCAAAGTGCCTAGCTGTGGATTTTGGCCTCTAGCTCATCCGGTACCTTGGGAAACCTAGCAAACCTGCGCATTTTGTTAAATGTAGACACCTAGGGGAATCCAAGATGGGGTGGCTTGTGGGGCTCTTACCAGGTTCTGTTACCCAGAACCCTTTGCAAACCTCAAAATGTGGCCAAAAAACACATTTTCCCTCTCATTTCGGTGATAGTTCTGGAACCTGAGAGGATCCACAAATTTCCTTCCACCCATGGTTCCTCCAAGTCTCCCAATAAAAATGGTACCTCACTTGGGTGGTTAGCCCTAGCACCTGTGGATCCCCCAATGTTTTTTTACCCAGAATCCTCAGTACACCTCAAATTTAGCTACAAAAATCACCTTTTTCCCACATTTCTGCGTGGATTCACCGCACTGGGACAAATTTCCTACCACCCAACGTTCCCCTCAGTCTCCCAGTAAAAATGATACCTCACTTGTGTAGGTGGGACAAGTGCCTGTGACAGAGAAGAGCCAAAAACATGTCAAAATTGAGGGTGAACCAAAGCGGGTCCAAAAGGGCAGTTTGAAAAAAAAATACATTTTTAGGCTGACAAGTGCAGCAGAAGTTTTATCGGTATAGATGAGACAATGTTGGGTGATAAGATTTTGTGGATTCCTGCAGGTTCCTGCAGGTTCCATCACAAAAATGTGGGGAAAAGGTGTGATTTCCAGCAAAGTTGGAGGTTTGCAGGGCATTGTGGGTAAGAAAATGGTGCGGGTGCATGTGAAACACACCACCCTGGAATCAACCAGATGTTTAGTTTTCAGATGTGTCTGGGTCTTGTGGATTTTTCTACATGGCAGCGTCCCAAAATCAAAAAAGTGCAGCCCTCACCATTCAGAGTGGAGCGATTTTGAGAGTTACCAAGGTCTCATGGCCCAAATGTAAAACCAAAATCCCAAATAACCAAATGTCTTCTTTCTTGCCATCGGATAAGATGCTTTAGTGTGCGGGGGAGAGCTGAAACACTGTCACCCCCTTCAGTTGGTGTGGGGGCATAACTGGGCTCATTATGGTTGGTAGCTACCACCTCACTATGTTTTTTTTTTTTTTTAATTCCATGCCATCTAGTAGACTTTCTGCCCCTCCCCAGGGTGTGGATCGGGGGTAATTTCCCGATCTGCCCACTGGTGGGCAGAACAACTTTGGCCCTGTATATTTGGGGTGTGGGTATGGCCATACCCCCACCCTCTTATTTTGAAAAAAAATCTTCCCTGGTCTCTGGTGGGCTTTCGCATCGCGATCCGGAAGCAGAAATGCTTGCAGAGACATGAAAGGAAAGGCCTTTCCTTTCATGCCTCTGCCAACCCCTTCCTCCAGAGCGGAAGAGAAATGCTGGTGAGAGGTGACCTCTGATGAGGTCAGCATGCTATTGCGTGCTGACATTGTCAGATGTCACTGGTGGGGTTGGGGGTGGAAGGGGAAGCGATTCCCCTTCCAGGCCCGACCTGGGGGGATGACCCTTGGGTGGGGCGCTAGTGCTTCCACCGAGGGCCGGTAACCAGACGTAATGGTTACATCCGTGGCACCTGAGAGGTGCAGCCACAGATGAAACCATTACTTCTGTGGCTGGCAAGGGGTTAAGTTAGAGTGGCGGCATTTTGAAGAAAACTGAATAAAACTTTGGAGAAAGCATGGAGGTAATCTTAGAAGAGAGTATTTCTTTTTGTCAGGAAATAGCATACATATTGAATCATCAATTCCTTAGAACCCCAGTAATATAGTAGGACGACATAGCCCGTACAGCAAACCCAGGAATGCTAAAAATACAAAGGAATGCCAATCACATTCAATGGAAATAGCATAAGTGATTAGTAAGAAAAACAGTGAATAGCATGCTTGACATCTTACAGATCTAATACCGCCAGAGGCAGCTATAACCCCAAAACAAGTCCCAATAGTATATGTATACAGAGATCCATAACATACTTACAATGAACAATTTAGAAGGCACCATTGAGGTGGTACACCATAGCAAGGTAGGTGTTGGAAAATGGGTTATTGGTAAGGGCAGGTAGGTACCTACACTTAGCAATAGGCCACTAACCTCCACTAAGGTCCAGTTAGGTCTCAGTAAATTAAACCCAGCTCAACCCTTGGTAGCTTGGCAACTAGCGTCAAGGCTAAACTTAGGAGACAGAGTGTAAAGCATTCAAATATCACAAAACAGTAATTAAATAAAACACAAGAAACAGTTTAAAAATCCAAAACCAATTTATAAAAATAGATTATATTTTTATCTTTAAAATGACACAAAAATGAAAAAAATTGGATAAGGGGAACCGGAGATATGAATTTTTAAAGAATTATTGTTTTTTAGCATCCAAGAAACAAAAAGCGCCAATCGGGTCATCTGGTTGCACCTCAACCGGGGCAAAGTCAAAGTTTAAGGCCAACCGCGATGGAGCCCTGCTCGGCTACAGGCTGTGGGAGGCCTCGGTTAAAAGTTTACCTTCACACTTAGGCGGTCATTACAACATTGCGGTAAAAGCCGATTACCGCCGTGCAAAAGACCGCCAATACACTGCCGCAGCCGCGGAATTCCGCCACAGCTATTATGACACACATCTCGGGATCCGCCGAAACTCAGACACCCACACTAGTCAGCCACACCAAAGGTCAGTGATAAACTGGCGAAAACAAAACCTCCACCGTCACGCCAACAGAAACACGCCCATGCTATCACGACCCACGAATCCACGCAGCGGTCTTTCAACTGCGGTATTCCATTGGCGGTACACACCGCCGTGCTCAAAATACACACACATCTCCAAAACACCGCCACATTGGACAATTCCAAATACACACACCTGATACACATACAAACACCACTCCCACACACCAAACACAATATAAAACACACACCCACATCACCCAAAAAAAACCTACGACCAAAAATCTGAGACAAAGGCGACAGAGAGATAGCACAGCAATAGCCAACCCCACCACACAGAGGCACACAACACCATCACCCACACAACATCCACGCACAAAATACCACACACCACTACACATCACCACACTCATCACCACATACACCCCACACACATCACCTACACCACCCCATGGCACGCCAAAGACACCCCAGGTTTTCGGAGGAGGAGCTCAGGGTCATGGTGGAGGAAATCGTAAGGGTAGAGCCACAGCTATTTGGATCACAGGTGCAGCACACCTCTATAGCTAGGAAGATGGAGCTATGGCGGAGAACCGTCGACAGGGTCAACGCAGTGGGACAGCACCCAAGAAATCGGGAGGACATCCGGAAGAGGTGGAACGACCTACGGGGGAAGGTGCGTTCAGTGGTCTCCAGGCACAACATCGCGATTCAGCGGACTGGCGGCGGACCCCCACCTCCTCCCCCACAACTAACAACATGGGAGGAGCAGGTCTTGACCATTATGCATCCAGAGGGCCTCGGAGGAGTCGGTGGAGGAATGGACACTGGTAAGTCTAATCTTAACTATCATATCCCCCACCCTACCTGCATGGTATCACACACCCCCACCCTCACCTCCTCCCCTATCACTCACACTCCTCACTAATGTACCAATAACACAAACCACCCATCTCAACACCAAGCCCTCCATGACACAACTAAGCATGGACACCCAGCACTAAAGCATGCCCACTGCACATACCCATAACAACCCCCCAACCATCATCACACAAGCCCCCACACAGGAATGCTAGCACAGGGGTACACGCTCACCCACCCATTGCACACCATGACGCACACAGATGCAATAATCATGCTTTTACACCCCAGCAGGGCCACTACCTAACGCCACCAGACAGGAGGGTCCAGACATCTCCACCCCACCCACAGAAGAGGCCACAGTGATGACAGCAGCTCTGGCCAACTGGATCCAGATGACCAGCCCGGACCATCGTGGGCCTCGGGACAGTTGGTTCCCCTCGCACAGGCACAGCCCAACACTGACCTTCCACCCTCTGGTAACACCAGCACAGCACCCACCCAGCGGTCCCATACCTCCGTACCCAGGACACGTCAATCAGCTGTGTGTCCACCACTACAGGGAACCCAGGATAACCCACCACCCCACCAACAACAGGGACCTGGGGGCAGTGGCAGTGGGCACACGGTCCAGGGGACGGAGGCACAGGAACACAGGGGAACTGGGAGGGCTGCTGTGCGACAGGGGGCGGACAGGCCCAGGAACCCACTCTCCACGAGGCCCTCTCCTCCATCATGGGAGCCTACCACCACTCCCAGGAGACAATGGCTACAGTCCTGGCCAAGTTTCAGGAGACCCAGCGCATGCAGGACGAACAGTATTTGGGGTTCAGGGAGGAGCTCAGAACCATCAGCTCCGCCCTGGCCACCATCGTAGGGGTGCTGAAGACATACAGAAGACCATGAGGGACATCGTGGCACTCCAAGGGGCCCCTGACACTAGCCTGGACGATGAACTGCCCACCACCTCTGCCGGCGCTAGTGGACAGGACGCCCCGCCACAGGACCACCACACCAGCACCCCACCCCCTGCAGACGGACAACCACTCCGCAAGCGGTCCCTGAGATCCAGGAACAGGACAGAGCACGATGGCAAGACCCCCGCCAAGAAATGAGACCACCCTGATTGACATCCCATTGTCCCACTTTGTTACCCTGTCCAGATTGGAACTGCCCCAGCTCCACTTCCTATGCCCATATGGGCAGTGCACCTGTGAGACTAATAGACTGGACTCTGCCATGAACATTCCTCCACCATCACCCATCACCATTTTGCCACCCCCTCCAATAATTAGCACTTCAATAAACACCCTTGAACCACAAAACAATCTGGATCAGTCTGTGATTTTGAAAATGTGTATTATCTATGACAATGACAAAAACCGTTCGAAAATGTAATGTCAACATACCTATGTAACACATCACAAACCTATGAAGGATGCAAGCAGATGACACACGTTGGTAACCACACCTGTGAAACCGTAATGGAAATGTACCACTTAGTTAGCAAATACTGCTTCAAATTGACAGACAGGATAGAGGTAGAAGTGTGAAAGTAAATATATTAGTAAAAAAATTGTTCTCACCTGTGTGTCACTGGAAATATTGCTGTATGACAGAGTCCGTGTTATCAATGTCTTCTTCCTCTGCTTCCTCCTCATCACTGTTCACAGGCTCCACAGCTGCCACAACACCGTCAATTGGACCATCCTCCTGCAGAAAAGGCACCTGGCGTCGCAAAGCAAGATTGTGAAGCATGCAGCAGACGATGATGATCTGGCACACCTTCCTTGGTGAGTAGAATAGGGAACCACCTGTCATATGGAGGCACCTGAACCTGGCCTTCAGGAGGCCGAAGGTGCGTTCGATCACCCTCCTAGTCCACCCATGGGCCTCATTGTAGCGTTCCTCTGCCCTGGTCCTGGGATTCCTCACTGGGGTCAATAGCCATGACAGGTTGGGGTAACCAGAGTCCCCTAATAGCCACACACGGTGCCTCTGGAGTTGACCCATCACATAAGGGATGCTGCTATTCCGCAGGATGTAGGCGTCATGGACTGAGCCAGGGAACATAGCATTTATCTGCGAGATGTACTGGTCTGCCAAACATACCATCTGTACATTCATCGAATGATAACTCTTCCAGTTCCTGTACACCTGTTCACTCCTGTGGGGGGGGGGACCAAAGCCACATGGGTCCCATCAATGGCACCTATGATGTTGGGGATGTGTCCCAGTGCATAGAAGTCACCTTTCACTGTAGCCAAATCCTCCACCTGAGGGAAAACGATGTAGCTCCTCACGTGTTTCAGCAGGGCAGACAACACTCTGGACAATACGTTAGAAAACATAGGCTGGGACATCCCTGATGCCATGGCCACTGTTGTCTGATATGACCCACTTGCTAGGAAATGGAGTACTGACAGCACCTGCACTTGAGGGGGGATACCTGTGGGATGGCGGATTGGTGACATCAGATCTGGGTACACAGTTCCTGGATTGTGGCACGGTCAAACCTGTAGGTGATGATTAAATGTTGCTCCTCCATTGTCAACAGGTCCACCAGCGGTCGGTACACCGGAGGATTCCGCCATCTCCTCACATGTCCCAGCTGACGGTGCCTAGGAAGGACAACAGCGACCACAGAGTCAACCAATTCTGAGGTATGTACCCACAGCTACACAGAACACGACATAAAATACAAAAATCTTCCTGTATGTGTGTTGAGTCCAGGCCTAGGTATGTGTGACGCAGTTGTAAATGAAGCCATGTGGGTCCCTGAAATGGCGGATGCCTGACCTCTAAAGTGGGACAATGGGATGTGAGGTAACTGCGCTGGTGTTGTACACCGTCGCGGTAGGCGGTCGAAGACCGCGGCGCAATGCTGCATTGGTTAACATTGGACCCTATGGGTCCCAGGAGCCAATGACGAAGTGCGCAAGCGGTGATGATACGCACCGCCGCGGACGTCACCGCCGCGGATGTGACCGCCATTTTCTATCTGTTCAATCACTCGATACCTGATCTTCGACAGGAGAGGAACTACACTGCAAGTGCTGCTGTGACCTCGGTCTGAAAGCGACAATGGCTCGTGCGTCTGGGGAAAGGGCCCCTGCCTTTACTGCAGAGGAGTTGGAGAAGCTCGTGGACGGGGTCCTCCCCCAGTACACGCTACTCTACGGTACTCCAGACCTACAGGTAAGTACACAGGGAGCACGTCGTATGGGCTATGCCTGTGTGGAGAGGGCTGGTTGTAAGAATGAAGGGGGCACAGTTCTGCGTGCATGAAGGACTGTGAATGCATGTGCCACATGGCAAGGGTAGGGATGTGGGCCACTCACTTCGACGGTGCAGTTGGTAATGACTTCTATTCTTCCCCTGTACATGTCATGTAGGTCAGCGCCCACCAGAAGAAGGATATTTGGCGTGCCATCGCCAAGGACGTCCGGACCCTGGGGGTCCACCAGAGACGGAGCACCCACTGCCGTAAAAGATGGGAGGACATTCGCCGCTGGAGCAAGAAGACGGCGGAGGTTCAGCTGGGGATGGCCTCCCAACGTGGGAGGGGTGCCCGCCGCACCATGACCCCCCTGATGTTCCGGATCCTGGCGATGGCCTACCCTGAGTTGGATGGGCGCATGAGGGCATCACAGCAGCCACAAGGGGGTGAGTACACTCACATTCTCATGACTTTGCGCGCAGTGGAGGGGTCTGGGTGTGGGAGGAGGGCTGTGGATTTCCCCAGGCCAGGGCGAGTTCCGTAGGCTAGGCCCCTCCGTAATGCAGGCAATGTGCCACTCCACCCCACCTCTGTAGAGTGCCAAAAACAGGTATACATGCCCCTGTGTCATCTATGTGGGCAGATGACACTCATAGGCAAGTAGGCCATATCACAGGAACTGCATCTGTAGAGGCCAAGAGCACGGCGTAGTGCAGGGGGCAGCTGTGTCTGTATTGTCCGCCAACGGTAGCGGTAAGCCATGCACTCAACCTGTCTTTCTTCTGTTTCCCCACCCCTTTTTGTGCTCTCCCTGTTCTTTTGTGCATCAGCCTCATCAGGCGGAGGTACAGGGGCACCGGAGCACGTGGGGGCTGCGTCCCACATGGCCATGGAGGGCCACACCACGGATTCCGAATACACCAGTAGGACGGAGGGCGAGGGGAGCTTCACGGCAGTCAGCGGATCAGCAAACAGCGACACAGACTCGTGCTCCGATGGGAGCTCCCTTGTGGTGGCGGCACCATCTGTGCCCCCCACTTCTACAGGTACAGCCGCCACGCCCCCTACCAGCACCGCCCTCCCAGCAGCCCCTCAGCCTTCGCCCCGTGCCCGCTCATCCAGGAGGGTGGGCATCACCTTCGCCCCAGGCACCGCAGCCCCTGCCCTTGTCACCCCTGCTGCCCTCAGTGAGGAGGCCATTGACCTCTCAGGTCACTCACTGTTGGGCAGTCTACCATTGTGAATGCCATCCAGGGTGAAGAAAGGGAGTTGCAACACACCAATGCATTCCTGGAGGGCATTCATTCTGGTCAGGCTGCCCATCATCGAACCCTGCAATCTCTGGCCTCAGCACTGATGGCAGCCATTGTCCCTGTGTCTAGCCTCCCCCCTCCAACTTCCTCCACCCAGACCCAATCCCCTGTACCCCAGCCTATTCCATGCACACCATTAGACCAGCCTGCACACACCTCACCACACAAGGGCAGCTCAGGCAAACATAGGCACCACACATCCCACAGGCACTCACACAAGCATCACCCACATACAGACACATCAACATCCACTGCCTCCACTGTGTCCCCCTCCTCGTCGTCTCCCTCCTCCCTCCCAGTCTTGTCTACACTCTCACCTGCATGCACTACCACAACAGCCACTAGGACTCGCACCAGAACACCCAGCACCACACCCCGCTCGCCTGCACTCACCACCCCCACTACCATTTACATGTCCCCTGTGTCCTCTCCCAGTTTGTCTGTGACGCCCCCTTCCAAAATACACAAACGCGGGCACACACACACCCAACATCCATCCACCTCAGGACAGCCTCCAGAACATACAACTGCACCCAAATCACCAAAAGTTACACCTCCTACAACCACCTCCTCTTCCTCCACTCCCATACCCCCTCCAGCTACCCGTTCCAGTGTTCGTCAGAAAATTTTCCTGAGCAACCTTGACCTCTGTCCCATCACCCCCCCCCCTCCAATTCATAGGTCCTGTAGTAGCACCTCAGCCAAAAAGATTCCGGTAACAGTGGTGCCTGTTCGAGGTATGTGGAGTGCACCGGGCACCAGGGCAGCCATTGTGACACGGAGCCAAAGCACTGCCAGTACACCCCCTGTGAAGCACCAGAAGTTGGACAGTGCCCGACGGGAGAGGGGGAAGACACTTGCCGGCAAAGCCGCCCACAAGGGTCCCGGGGGGAGAGTCGAGTCAGCTGTGACTCCTCCCAAGGTGGTGAAGGGGCAGAAGAAGTCTCCAAAGTCTGGGAAGAGCAGCACGGCGGAGAAGGCCGCCATCCTCCCCGCTGCCCAAGACGCCACCGCCAGCCCCATCGTCACTGGTCAGGAGACCACCGCTGGAGTCAGTGCCCAGGAGGGCAGCACTATCATCACTGGTCAGGAGACCACTGCCGGAGTTGGAGTCAGTGCCCAGGAGGGCAGCACTATCGTCACTGGTCAGGAGACCACCGCCATCAGTCAGTGCCCAGGAGGGCCCCGGCAGCCACAGCCCCGCTGGGCAATGAGGGACCGCCATGGCACACACTGCAGCACAGGTCAGAGACAGCAAAGTCAAGCACCGCTGAACAGGGCAAAGACCGCCATGGCAAGCACCGCTGAACAGGGCAAAGACCGCCATGGCAAGCACCTCTGAACAGGGCAAAGACCGCCATGGCAAGCACCGCTGAACAGGGCAAGCACCGCTGAACAGGGCAACGACCGCCATGGCAAGCACCGCCGAACAGGGCAAGCACCGCTGAACAGGGCAAAGACTGCCATGGC
The DNA here is from genome assembly GCF_031143425.1 of Pleurodeles waltl. Taxonomy (NCBI): domain Eukaryota; kingdom Metazoa; phylum Chordata; class Amphibia; order Caudata; family Salamandridae; genus Pleurodeles; species Pleurodeles waltl. The sequence goes on along the minus strand of NC_090440.1, from coordinate 736,296,786 downwards.
AAGCACCGCTGAACAGGGCAAAGACCGCCATGGCAAGCACCGCTGAACAGGGCAAGCACCGCCAACTCAAGCACCGCTAGCCCATGAGCGGCAGGGGCAGTGACGCAACAGGGACCGTCACGGGGTGAGGGATACACTCTGGGTACCAGTCCCCCTCCAGAACCAGTGGAGACATGCATCCACTCCATCTATCCTTGGCAGGATGAAGCACTCTGGGCACCAGTCCCCCTCCAGAACCAGTGGAGACATGCATCCACTCCATCTATCCTGCACAGGATGAAGCACTCTGGGCACCAGTCCCCCTCCAGAACCAGTGGAGACATGCATCCACTCCATTTATCCTGCACAGGCTGAAGCACTCTGGGCACCAGTCCCCCTCCAGAACCAGTGGAGACATGCATCCACTCCATCTATCCTTGGCAGGATGAAGCACTCTGGGCACCAGTCCCCCTCCAGAACCAGTGGAGACATGCATCCACTCCATCTATCCTGCACAGGATGAAGCACTCTGGGCACCAGTCCCCCTCCAGAACCAGTGGAGACTGTTATCCACTTGAGAGACTTTGGCTTTGCACTCCCCAGGATGGTACAGTGGGCAACCCACCCACTGTAGAGACTTGAGAGACTGTGGCTTGGCACTCCCCAGGATACAGCAGTGGGCAAACCACCCACTGAAAAGACTTGTGAGACTTTGGCTTTGCACTCCCCAGGATGGTACAGTGGGCAAACCACCCACTGTAGAGACTTGTGAGACGGTGGCTTTGCACTCCCCAGGATGGTACAGTGGGCAACCCACCCACTGTAGAGACTTGAGAGACTGTGGCTTGGCACTCCCCAGGATACAGCAGTGGGCAAACCACCCACTGAAAAGACTTGTGAGACTTTGGCTTTGCACTCCCCAGGATGGTACAGTGGGCAAACCACCCACTGTAGAGACTTGTGAGACTGTGGCTTTGCACTCCCCAGGATGGTACAGTGGGCAACCCACCCACTGTAGAGACTTGAGAGACTGTGGCTTGGCACTCCCCAGGATACAGCAGTGGGCAACCCACCGACTGTAGAGTCTTGAGAGACTGTGGCTTTGCACTCCCCAGGATGGTACAGTGGGCAACCCACCCACTGTAGAGACTTGAGAGACTGTGGCTTTGCACTCCCCAGGATACATCAATGGGCATGGAGCCCCCTCGTGGATCTGGCGTGGTGCAGTCATCCGGATGAGGTGCCCCCCCTTCCCTTCCCCCTGAGGTGCCTGTTGTATTTCTATCTGATGCCCCTGCAGTGTTCTCTCCGTTCCAGGACAGGTATTGTGTGTGGGCCTCGCCCATGCATTTTGGGCCCAGTGGTCCACGGACATTGAAATGTGCATACCTGTACTAATAATCATGATGTATATATTTGGAATGTGTATATATTGATGTATATATGAGCTAACTGTTTTTTGATACATTACAATGGTTGAACTCATTTCCTTTTGTCTTAGCATTCTTCCGGGGGGGGGTTGGGGGTTGTTACTGTGATGTTCGGAAATGCATTGGTGTGTGTGTTGTAGTGGGGGAGGGTCGGGTTGGGGGTGGGGGTGTTGCATGTGTGTGTCTGTGACTTTTGCCTCCCCCCTCCCTTATGTCGTAGGTGCAGTACTCACTGTTGTCTTCGGCGCCGCCGTTGCTGATGTTCGTAGAGGAGCAGGAAGACAAGCGCAGGGAGTATTTGGAGTTCCGGCTCCATGGTGCCCTCCTTCCTCGTGGAGTTTGTTCAGGTGAGCGTTTTCCCATTGAAATGTCTGTTTTTTCTTCCGTGTTTTTATCCACGGTGAATCCGCCCCGGAAAAGGTGGCGGATTGGCCTGTTGTAATACTGTGGGCGGTACTTTGTCTTTCGCCTGTCTGTTGGCGGTGACAGCCGCGCTGCTTGTCTGTACCACCGTGGCGGTTGGAGAGTTAAAGTGGCTGTCTATGTTGGCGGTTTCCGCCACGGTCATAATTCCCTTCTTTTTTTCGCCGGCCTGTTTGCGGTCTTACGGCCGCTTTAACACCGTCTACCAGGGTTGTAATGACCCCCTAAGTCTCTTTCTCGAAGATTTTCTTCCGCGGGACGAACCTGCCAGTCCAATCCGACCTCCTGGAGCCCTTCTCCGGATACGCGTCGCGGGAATCTTCGGTGGAGATTTTTACCTTCGGCTTAGTCATTTTTTCGAGGTGAATATCCTTCGACCGGGGTAAACCTGGATCTTGATCCGACGTCCCTGGAGCCCTCCTCGGATACGCTGGCTGGGAGGTCCCGGTAAACTTTTTACCTTCGGACTGAAGGCCAGATGTATCAAAGGGTTTTATCCATTCTGTGTCTACGGGAAAATGTGTTCGTACATATGGCACTTAGGGGGTCATTCTAAACCGCCAAATGGCCGCCCCGCGGTCAAAATACTGCGGGGGCTATTCTGACTTTCCCGCTTGGCCGGCGGGCGCCCGCCAAGCACCAAGGGAGCGCCCGCTGGCCCAGTGGGAAAGGGCCTGCAACACAGAAGCCGGCTCCGAATGGAGCCGGCGGTGTTGCAGGTGTGCGACGGGTGCAGTAGCACCCGTCACGACTTTCACTGTCTGCTATGCAGACAGTGAAAATCATGCTGGGGCCCTGTTAGGGGGCCCCTGCAATGCCCATTCCAGTGGCATGGGCATTGCAGGGGCCCCCAGGGGCCCCACGACACCCGTTCCCGCCATCCTGTTCCTGGCGGTATAAACCGCCAGAAACAGGCTGGCGGGAAGGGGGTCGGAATCCCCATGGCGGTGCTGCTTGCAGCGCCGCCATGGAGGTTCAGCCCAGCCAGGGGAAATCCAGCGGGAAACCGCCGGATCCCCTTTTCTGACCGCGGCTTTACCGCCGCGGTCAGAATGGGCAATGAAGCACCGCCAGCCTGTTGGCGGTGCTTTCGTTGCCCGCGGCCCTGGCGGTCTTTGACCGCCAGGGTCGGAATGAGGGCCTTAGTCTCTTTTTCGGAGATTTTCTTTACCGGGATGAACCAGCAAATCAGGCCGGGTCGCGGTTAAGGCAAGCCGGCTAGAGTTGCCGCGGCGGGTCGGTCCCTCTAAGGAACTTTTTTTCAAAAGTTCTCCAAAGTTCTCCAAACTTCTGGGGCTTCTCCCAGATGTCCTTTTAAGGTTATTTTGCGGTCCAGAGCTCACCCCAAGGGTCCAGAAGTTCTGAGATGGTCCTTGGGGGAGGGGGGGGTGTGGACTACAACTCCCAGAATGCACCTGGCGCAAACTCCTTTTTGGCCACTGGACAGTGGTCAGCTGGTCGCTGTCTTCAGGAGTTGGGGCAGGGGACTCTGGTTAGCAATTTTTCACCTGTAGCAAACAGGGAGTCCCTCCTTGAACCAGTTGAAGCCAGGCAAAGTCCTTCTTGTGGTGAAGCCCAGGTGTGCAGCTGGTGCCGTCCTTCTGAGTGCAGGTTCCAGGTGCAGGCCAGGGGTCCAGCAGGGCAGTCCTTCTTCTTCTGCAGTTCTTCCTTGTTGGATGTGGTAGGGAACTGAGGTGTGGGTGCAGGTCTGCCAGTTTTATCCTTGCTCCTGGGTGAAAAGCAGCGGGGGTCCTGGTTCTCCAATCAGGTGCAGGGTCATTCCCCCTGTGATGACCACTTCCTGGGATGTGTGGCAAAAATCAATCCCAGGAGGCAACATTCTCCAAAAATCCATCATGGCTGAATCTGATTGTTGGAGGTTACATCTGGCTGAGCCCACCCACTGGTGTGGCTAAAAATCATAAACACACCCCTCTCCTGCCCTCTCCTAATCTAATCAAGGGGCCACCTAGTTGTCTGGGGTTGCAGGATGTGGGGGTGTTGCTGGGGTGCTCCAAATGTCCTTCTCTGCCTTTGAAGACCAGTTTGGCAGCCCTCCACCTTCCTGCCTCACCATCTGCTGAGGGGAGATTCCCTCCCACAGGCACATTCCTTTGTGTGAAGTCAGGCCACTTCACACCTCATCAAGGCAGCCTGGCCAGGCTGCTAGAGGCTGGCCAATCAGACCACAGCAGCAAAAACAATGCAGGGCTGAAATTGGCAACTTTTCAGGTAAAGTTTAAAACTCTTTACCTGAACAAGTTATATTAAATCCCACAACTGGAAGTTGTGGGATTTATTATAACAATTAATTTGATACCAAACTCTTGGTATCCATCATTTAAGGGGACTTTAAAAATTAAAATAAAGTCTACCCATTCTAGCCTATGAAGGCCATTTACTACAATGAGGAAAAACGAATTTGGCTGTTTTTACCTCACCAGGGCTTATAAAACTATTTTTATACGGTCCCTGCTTATAGTTACATGGCACCCAGCCCTATGGGCACCTTAGGGGTGACATATATGTAAAAATAAGGTAGTTTAAGACTTTGGAACTACTATTAATTCCAAAGTCGAGTTTGCATATAACTTTAATTTAAAAGCAGCCAGCAAGGCAGGCCTGCCTTTAAAATGACACTGGGCACCTCAGCAGTGCACTACCTATGCTGTGGTCCGTAAACCTACATGCCCTACCATATACTAGGGAGTTATAGGTAGGTTAACTTAGCCAATTATAATTAGCCTAATTTGCATATTGATTTTACACAGAGCATAGGCCGTGGGACTGGTTAGCAGTACCCAGGGCACCATCAGAATCAGGAAAACACCAGCAAAAAGTGAAAAATGGGGGCAAAAAGTTAAGGGGCCTCGGCAATCAGTCCTGTTTTCTCACAGTAGGTCACAACCAAAAGAGCAGAAATGTCCCACAGATGCACAGTCGCTGAGTCTGGCAAGTTCATAAGCCTCAAATGAGTGCAGTCCAGTCCTCCGTTTTATTCAAACCAGAATTGAGACTATTGGTGCGTATTATCCATTTTAGTTCCTCCTTTATGGAGAAGTGCACCCAAGGAAAATAACCATTGGGGTACCCTGACTTAATGACCGTAGCCCAAGCAGGGAAATATACACTAAGCGTAAACCAAGTTAATGAGCTACTTTCAATACAACAAGTAAGATATTCTTCTAAGAACAAAAAACAATTTGAATAAATATAAATATTAAAGTATGTCTTTACTAATAGAAGTGCACCCAAACCAGCACCCCTCTCTGGTTGCCTGACAATGGTGATTACCTGCCAGCGAAGGTCATTTACAGTGTGTCCTTTCTCCATAAAGTGATTCACCAATGGGGCATTAGCAACCTGTCATCGTAGGCGACTGCTATGTTGACAAATGCGGATTCACACCTTTTGTGTTGTTTGGCCAACGTAGATTTTATTGCATGGAGAAAAAATAGTGTATACAGCATTTATAGAATTACCTTTTTTAGCCAGGGCTCAAGGGCAACTACCGGGATGGGGGGGGTGGATCTCAAACTGGTTCAGCACCCCAGGCGAAAGACAAACACGTCAGAAGTACTATCAGTGGTAACTGAGATTACATCCAAAAATACATCTCCCTTCATGATGGATGATTCACATACAATATTGTTTTTTTACCTCTCCTCTCATCAACTTTCCTTGGCTGAAACCTCACTATTGAGTAAGGGCATTTCATTTGTCCCTACGACTCACCCTTATTCTCTTGAACTTCAGACCAAGGTCTTCGTATTGCATTCACCTTTTCACCTCTACGCATTTCCCTACCTCCTGAAATACACACCTTTGAGAGATTGATTCTCAATTAACTCAACACTTTAGAAAATAAATGGAACTTTATTCCCTACAGCCTCTCTTTACAAGACAAGAATACTCTTACAGCTTTTAAATCCAATCATTCACTTGTTATAATACCAGCAGATAAGGGAGGTGGTATGGTGATACAGGACATTGAACTTTGTAAAATTGAAATTGCCAGACAACTTACCAATACAGATCATTTAAAGAAACTTAGTGGTGATCCTACTACTACTATTCAGGAACTAATTCTTGATAGTATTGAGAAAGGAAAGAGAGAGGGTTTTCTGTCTCAGCATGAGTTGGTACAGTATGAGATCCTGCATGTCAAATCCTTCCCGCATGTGATGCATGGTGTGGCAGCACATTTATATTAGATTTGTGACATATAGCAATATCTAATCTATTCCTTTTCTTTTTCTTTTTTCTCGCTTAACCTTTTTTCTTTTCTCCTTTTTTTCTTCCCTTGCTTTTAACATGTCTTGGTTATTTATTCAGTGACTACTTATGTGCATTTCAGGCATAATTTTTATGTCCTGATGATGATCCCAACAATCAAATTAGGGATTGAAATGTCATCGACATTTAGTACTTGAACTCTGTACAATAATGTATGTTTTGACATGAGCAAGAGCACTGTAAAACTGTGACTTTAACTGTGCCTTCTGTCACATGGGATATGCCTGAGCAATTATGATTTATGGTTTCCAAGTAAATGTTCAAAGAAAATGTTAGTCAATATTCCTTTAAGACCGGAATAATATTAAACTGTGTTAAATAGTCAATAGTCATAGACAAGTATTTTTGTTATAAGGAATCTCATAGATTACCATGCGAGGCAAAGAGTTTGATGTAGGACCCTCTAGAAAAACCCTGGAGGGGTAGAAGATTTTCACTGTGAGAACCCTTGGCAATCCCATTAAGGATGGGGTTGTATATTGTTTTGCCAATAGTAGTTTTGTACACAATTGTGATTGTATGCCTGTATGCCTGAGCATTTGCAAGTGAGATACTCATGCTCAAACCAGAAGGCCAGATTCGGTTATGGTGATAAGCCAATATAGGCCTTATAGGCCTGATTGGTGTGTTGGCCATAGTTATGTCAGCTGCCATATGGCTGATCTGTTTATTTTTACAGGTGATGAAAAAGGCAGAAGGCCTGATCTATTTATTGTGCAACGCATTGTCAAAGGCTGAACCCTGGTTCTCCTTAATGGGGTCTGGATTTGCTTTACTTCCAACATGATCACAAAGGAAAAAAAGAACGATGTGGCAAGGGCAACAGCCTTCAGGATGAAAAACAAGTGGCTCATGGATACCATCACTACCGTTAGAGGCAACTGGTGTACCAATCAACTAGACCAAGCACTGATGAACCAATGAACCACAACTGCATTGTGACGCAGCAGACATTCTTTCCTCAGCTGACCTATATACCTAAAATAAAGGAAGTGACATACAGGGGCAGGAAGTCAAAATCTGCTATGGTAGAATGGGGAAGCCTCCAGGAAAACTACTATGCCTCCATCTTTGACTGGTACTCAAGGATAGTGGAAGTCCCGGAATGGAATGACATCTTTCAAGACTCTTGTGATAGACAATAATAGCCATCCAAGCTGCTTTGTATGACTTTTGATACACTTCCTAAATCACACCTGCTGCACAACCTTCCAGTAAATCCTCTGCTCTGAGGAGAGCTGAGACTCTGATGTTTCACCACTGGACTTAAGAAGGCCAGCTGATGTCCACACACTGAGACCCTTAGTCTCACGAGGCCACTGTGCAGAAGGACCAGGAAGTTCCTGCGTGGATGATGAGACAGCACCCAGCGTGGTGAGGAAACCACCAAAGCGTAAGCTTGAGCCACGCTGATGGCTGGTAGTAAGCATAATTTAATGGCAAATTACTATTTCACAGTGGTAAAGTCTGTAGACAGGTATTTTGTTACACAGAATCTTACAGATCACTGTAATAGGCAAGGATTCTAATGTTGTGGTAGACAAAGCCATTCAAGCTGCTTTGTATGGCTTTAGACACACTGCAGAAGCCACACCTGCTGAACAACTCTTCCTGTAAATTCTCTGCTCTGAGGAGAGCTGAGACACTGATGTTTCACCCAGTGGAGTAACAAAGGCCTCTGCAGCTCCTGCAGTGGGGGGGCCCCTGAGCTCCAGGGGGCCCCCTCCGCACAGTACACTGTGCGTGGATGGCAAACCCCTGACTCTGTCCAGGGGGAAGAAGGCCTCCTACAGGTATTTTGCATGCAGGCCTCCTCATGTTTTGTTACTCCACTGGCTTCACCACTGGACTGAACGATGCCAGCGGACATCCACACACTGAGTGTCCTACCCTCCCGAGGCCACTGTGCAGCGTCCAGCGTGGTAAGGAATGCAACCAAACATAACCTTGAGCCATGTTGCTGGCAGGTAAAAAAAATAATTTGAGGTCAATAGGTCTTTAATGGCAAATAACTGTTACACATTGCTAAAGTCTGTAGAACGGTATTTTGTTACACAGAATCTTGCAGATCACTGTAATAGGCAAGGATTTCAATGTTGGCCACCCCCTCTGACAAAGCATGTGCACAGAATATTTTTGCCTTGAGATTCATTTCTAGACTCTCTAACGAAGGAGTTATATTGCTTTGCTAAATGGAACTTGTAATTGTTTTTTCAATTCTTAACGGTGTATGTGTTTTAAAGTACTTTGAGACCTGGACTGACAATTCTGGCTTTCAGCCGGGCCCTAGTAATTTATACAAATTCATAAAAAAATACATATGCATTTACAATTATGTACCCATTTACGTGTGTTCCAGTGATTTAGTTTTCCATTTTCTAATATTAAAGGTCACCTATCACTTTCTTTCCTTTCCTTTTCATTCTTTTGTTTATTTTTATTATTGGAGTGTCCCAAAAATCCCCTGACAGTGCTATTGGACTTGTTGCTTGTTTAATCTGCAGAGGTCAGGAATCCTAGGCCGCACTTTGCTACTCAATTGACGATGTGAGTTACATATGTTTTAATAAGCTATAATTGCATGTTGAGTGGGCATTAGAAGTGTAATTAACCTCCAACCCTCTGCAAAAGTTGTGCTCCTCCGAGAACCACGTGAAAACCCTTAAACTCTCAGAGTTGCCTTTATTTTACCCCTTGTTTGGTTCACTTCCTTGTGTACACTCAACAAACCTCGGGCACCCTCAGAAGCAGCCACCCACTGTTATCTTCCTTCCTAGACTGACCATGCATCGTTTAATACATGACTGGAGATGATTGGAATACAATATCTTTCCACTGTAGGAATAATTAGCTCGCGCGCCTTGGCATCATTCTTTACACGCAGGTCATCCTGCTGCTTCTGCGCGGCACAGCCCTCTCTTTTGGGGTTAGGAGTGATCAAATGTGATAAATGAGCATAGTTATCTTCCACTTAACTGCCACTGGCATCGATACCTATGTTAAATGTTAGAGCAAACTCTACATCAGCATTAATCATGCAGACATGAATATTTATGGTAAGTGAGACAGTGGCATTTCACATGTCCTTTAATCAATGGAACAATCAGAAAAAATCGTGTGCTGCTTTTTTTAATCAAAAGATAACATAAAATCATGGTTTCAAATTCACAATTTAATTTAGTTGTTCAGCTTCGTCTGTTTTTTCCAATAGTTGTTGCATGCAATAATAATCATTTAGGTTTATTGTATAGAAAAAAAAATCATTTACAATAATAAAACCAATATGAATAGAATAAAAATGGCCTTACCCAAACTAAGATATAGAAAATGAATAATAAAGAGCAATCCGCCTAATAAACAAAAATAACATTAATGGATACAAATAAATAGTAATAACATGATTCTGCCTATAGATAACTCACATTTTGTCATGTGCTCTTAATTGTAAGCAGGAATGAGTAAGGTCTAAAAATGTGGGCAGTTCCTCAATAATTTGACTGACTTTTGACTTTTGTTTGATGGCCTGATCTATAGGTCTGGTAATAGCTGTAATGAAAGCTGCCTTAGATATTTTGTCCTTAAGTCCAGAAGTGACAGACATAAGCAATTGAAATGCTTAAGTGACTTATCCTTAAATCTGCACAGTTTTCAACTTTTCAATTTTGACCACTGCGGATTTCATGTGCCCTACAATTGCCATATTGGTATATACAATAACCAAAAGCTCAGATATTTTCTCAGACTGACTCCAGTGATGACAACAAATACTCCAGTTCAGTTGGAGATTCAAATTGATAGCAATATAATAATCTGCATTTTTGTAGGAGTGTAAAGTATTAGATTCCTTCAGCTTGCTATTACTCCTGAGGATCTCCTGTACTAAAGCTGAGTGATCTTTATGAAGGTTGTTGCCTGCTTAAACATCTTATCCACAGCTGCAATGCTTACATCAGTTAAAGGGCTGTTGGTTTGTCTTAACTCTATTAACATCAGTTGTTTTAAGGAGTTTTGCTTTGAGGTGAATCATTTGTAGACAAAATTTAAAATAGTCCCTAAATGAAACAATAGGGAGGCTAAAGATAGCTCGTCGTAATTTGCTCTGTGAAGTAGATAATCATATGTTTAAGGAAGCTCTGATCTCTTTTATACAAATTGTATTTAAGGCATTGTTTTATCACTGCACACAACAGACCCATTAAATGGAATACATTTTGCAATGAGAACCGTTAATGGTTGGTCAATTTCCTTTCTTCAATAGCTATTTCTAAATTTTTATTTGATTTTGAAATTATGTTAGCTTTCTTTTGTTTTATGTGATTGAACAATTTTCATTTTTTATCCATTGTCAAACCTAAACAATCATAGCTGCTGACTTGCCCAATGACAACATTCTCAATTTGCCAAAAGACATGATTTTGGTCTTCCCCAAAATTACTTTCAGATCGTTATCTAGATTGTTCTTCTGCAATTGTAATAACCAAAATTTAAGCCCTCCGGGTGTTAAATAAAAGATCACGATGTTACCTTATCAAGATATTGGTTTAAGTTGGATATACGTAAAGAAAAACTTAGAAGGGCTAATTTAAATCCCAATTTTAATTCATTAGAGGATATTATTTTTGGAGAGAACTACCTCCCACTACCCTTCACTTTAAGCCAGATTCCATCCTGTATGGATATCAGAAAACGTTATGATCAGTGCTCATTTCCCCACACAGCTAATGTATCCCATAATTTCCTGCAGTTAACCTTGTCAAACACCAAGATACACTCCACATAGCATTCGTATAATGTGAGATTTATTTTAATGTCATATTTGCTAATTGTTTGAGTGCAACAATATTATCAGGTGTAGAGCAGCCAGGCCTAAATGTGGATTGGTTGAAAGGGAGTAAGATCTGATTTACAGCCCAGGTGAAAAGGCTGTTCATTAAACATTTTACAAAGAACTTCCTCTCTGTGTTGAGGATTGCAATGCAATTATAGTTTTTAGGATCATCTGTTTGACTTTTTTTGGGTAGTGGGTATACTAACACTCATATCCATGAGTGACAAAATTGTCTGTCTTCAAGAACTTTAAAAAATAACTTTAATAGTAATGTACTCCAAAGATCCAGAACCGTCTTTAAAACACCAATTTGAATCCCATCAGTGCCTGCCACTCTACAAGCTCTAGAATTTTTATTCAATGCGCTTATTTCTTTTTTGGAAAATTATAATGTGGAATTTGTATACTAAGAGAAAGCGAATGAGGCAAATCTGTTGCTTGCAAAAAGACCGATGAAAGCTTTCCACTTGTCATATGGTATGTAAAATTCATTAGCATTTTTTAAGGTTCCCATGCCTTGTCCTACTAACAACCAAGTTAATTTTACTTTATTTTACTTGGATGCATTATATAGATTTGACCAGGCAGCTTCTTGAGAATGTATTTGTATTTGTCTTTTCTTTCTTTCATAAAACTTTTCTCCTCCTTGATCTGTGAAACACCGAAGCAACCTCACAGGTTTTTAAAGAAAACTCTTAATTATTCACAATGTTTCCTTTTCCTGGGGATATGCAAGGAATCTTTAATGTCACAACGGAAAGTAAACCTGTCTTTGGCTGTTGTTGAGGTGTAAATAAAAACATTTTTAACAATTCCTCCTAGTTGTTGTACCAATCATTAAAAATTGCTTCTGAAGATCTTGAGTATTCAGTTGTGCGAGAATGACATCTTATTTATTTTACCGTGAAGCTTCAGAAAGAAGTTCCCCATTCCATCTAACCACTTTTTGATTTTACTGTAATAAAGAGCCCCTAATTTGATATGTGTGTGTTGGCCAGAGTCCCATTGTAGCATAATTTGTTCAGATTTATGGTCACGCTCTTTTTCTTGGAGTAATTTTACAATCCTTGCATTTTGAAAACTTCATGCAATGGCATAAAGTGTAATTCATAACATTTTTGTAGTTATGAGCTATAAACGTGGGATTTGCCAGTTGGTACGTTGGAAATCCTTCCTTTTGGGTACAGAATCCTAGTAAAATAGTATTTTAGGCATATGACTGCACATTGGTCACCTCTTGGTGGCCCATTCTTGTATAGGGGAGAAACTGAATTCTAGGACAGTCCAGGAGACCATTGGAAAACAGATCTTTCCAATATGAAACAAAATTATCATTGAAGTCCGCTTTGAAGATGGTTGGAAATGCATCATATTGCTCCAGCATATCGTCGAGTTCCTCTAATACTGGGAAAATCCTTGATGCATTTGTTTTATTAAACGCATTGGAAAGTAGAAATTTAACAACAACAACTGAATTGTACTCTGAATGTGGTCTGATCTTAAAAGTTTGTTAACCTATTCTATTATGTAATAGAGTCAAAAGACCCCGTAAAGGGCGGCCCATAGAACTTGTTTTATCTAAAACTTCATGTGTGTGATAACTAGCAAACTCGACTGAGTTAAGCATTTATGGTTTTTGCAGACAGATTACCTGATGTTAAGTAAAAATTTTACTAAATTATCTCTGACATATTTTTTTGTGATGTTCTATCCCGGAAACATTCCAAGAGTCTATTGAAAAGGTATTCTTATTGTAGTCCATGATTTCCCCCATTTAGTTAGAAAACTGTGTTGATGCCATATCCTGTAAATGGTGGTGATCGGGGACACCTGGAATTACGACATGTCAGTCAGTGACCATGTTCTTGCTACTATTATTGCATAAAATTTGAAATGTAATTGAATTTTCTAAACCGTTAGATTGAACAGGTTACTTTTGTGATTGATCTTGAGTTTTGGATAGATATGTACTTCCACTTAATATGCAAGGATATTTTAGTATGGAGGGTTTTGTAGGAAATATTCCCCAATTGGCCACGTCAGATTTCGAGCAGAGTTTGATGACCAATTTCTTTGTGTTGCTTAAAATTTAACAGTGGGACTGTTAGGCCTGGCATCTTTGTTGTGGTCTGCCCTAATTTGTTGCCCCTTCTTTCCAGGTTGTTGCTATGTGCTGCACTCTGTTTCTGCTGTTTTTATTACTCTGGGCACTTTACTACTGCTGACCAGTGCTAAAGTGCAAGGGCTCCCTATGTGAAATTGTATGTGTAATTGGCATTTCCATGATTGGCATATTTGATTCACTAGTAAGTCCCTAATAAAGTGCCCTAGAGGTGCCCAGGGCCTGTCAATCAAATGCTACTAGTGGGCCTGTAGGGCCGATTGTGCCACCCACATAAGTAGTCCTGTAAACATGACTCAGACCTGCCATTGCAGTGTGTGGGTGCAGTTTTGAACTGCCAATTCAACATGGCAAGTGTACCCACTTGCCAGGCCCAAACCTTCCCTTTTTATACATGTAAGGCACCCCTAAGGTAGGCCCTAGGTAGCCCCATGGGCAGGGTGCAGTGCATGTTAAAGGGGGGACATGTACTGGTGTGTATCAGATGTCCTAACAGTGAAATACTCGGGGGCTGATTGCAGAATTTACCTACGCCCGCATCGTGCTGCATACCTGTGTGCCCCTGTGGTCCTCGGGGCTGCTGTTCCTTCTGCTGGCCTCCACGTCTCCCCCCCGCCGTCGCCTGACATCGCGACCGCTGTGTGGGGGGAACGTTTGACGGGACAGGACGGGACTACATTACCCAGGTCCCCTTGCACCCCGGAAGCGGAACCAACGCATTTTGCGCGCCCGAAGGCGCTATTAAACTGATCCTGCCCCTGGCTGAGCGGGGGCTGATTGCAGAATTTACCTACGCCCGCATCGTGTTGCATACCTGTGTGCCCCTGTGGTCCTCGGGGCTGCTGTTCCTTCTGCTGGCCTCCACGTCTCCCCCCCGCCGTCGACTGACATCGCGACCGCTGTGTGGGGGGAACGTTTGACGGGACAGGACGGGACTACATTACCCAGGTCCCCTTGCACCCCGGAAGCGGAACCAACGCATTTTGCGCGCCCGAAGGCGCTATTAAACTGATCCTGCCCCTGGCTGAGCGGGGGCTGATTGCAGAATTTGCCTACGCCCGCATCGTGCTGCATACCTGTGTGCCCCTGTGGTCCTCGGGGCTGCTGTTCCTTCTGCTGGCCTCCACGTCTCCCCCCCGCCGTCGCCTGACATCGCGACCGCTGTGTGGGGGGAACGTTTGACGGGACAGGACGGGACTACATTACCCAGGTCCCCTTGCACCCCGGAAGCGGAACCAACGCATTTTGCGCGCCCGAAGGCGCTATTAAACTGATCCTGCCCCTGGCTGAGCGGGGGCTGATTGCAGAATTTACCTACGCCCGCATCGTGTTGCATACCTGTGTGCCCCTGTGGTCCTCGGGGCTGCTGTTCCTTCTGCTGGCCTCCACGTCTCCCCCCGCCATCGCCTGACATCACGACCGCTGTGTGGGGGGAACGTTTGACGGGACAGGACGGGACTACATTACCCAGGTCCCCTTGCACCCCGGAAGCGGAACCAACGCATTTTGCGCGCCCGAAGGCGCTATTAAACTGATCCTGCCCCCCGCCTCGCGGGACCGCGCGCGGGCCGTGCCGGGCTAAGCCCGGGCATAGGGCGGGCCGTTGTGTGGCCGTTAGGGGGCCGGAAGGGGTCGGGTTGGGCCAATTCGCTAAGCTGTTAATTGCTTCTATCTAATCTGTTAATGCTTTAGTAAGCTGTATACTTGGGCTCCATTGAGTTATTGTGCCTTCTGGGTCAGATACACTTGTTGTTTTGTGTTATTGCTGATATATGTAGGCGCCCTATACTTTGTTACGGTATAAAAGTTTTGTGTAGGGCAGGGCTATAAATACTAGACAGTCCATCGAGTATTTTATCAATACTAGTAGTGGTTGTTATATACGTGAGGGTGGTGTAGAATGGCTAAAAATATTTCCACCCTGGATAATTATTTGGTTAAAATGGTGAGCAAGATAAACATTGATAGAAGGAAATCCTTAGGGAAGGGGTCCACCTCAGAAATTTTTTCTTCTGTAGACGATGGCAGCAGTTCTATTATGGTGGATCCCCTTAATATTGAAGCTTTCCCTTTGGAAAACTCAGCCATTTTACCCTTAGTTTTAGAACCATCAATTCAAGACCCATTGGAGCCCCCGAGTGAGTCCGCATTGTCTCACTCTCCTCCTAAGAGAGCTGTTAGAAAATGCAGAAAAACGCAAATTAAGCGGGGGAACGTACATCTTAAACCAACGATAGAATTTGGTCATAGAAGTAATGTAGCTAATAACGAGATTATAATTAATAAGGACGATGTGAATTGTGATCTCTTGGGTCACATCGCTAAGCTATTTGAGGAAAAACTAGACCATATGACTAAACCTCTTATGGAAAAAATTTAATTGCTATCTACGGAGGTATCTAGGTTGGGTGGTCTTTTAGATAAGATGTGTAAGGAACAGACTATGAAACAATCTGAGTTACCCGTCCATCCCGGTAACTCTGCACAATTGGTTGTAGCACAGAGGTCATGTTTACCAGAATCTAGGGAGACACCATGTATGGTGGATAGTACCACACATATAAAAGCAGCTGCATCTAATATCGTGAGGTACACTACTCCGGTGAACAGACCAAATCATATTAATCTCCCACCTGATTGTGAACCATATGTCATAGTCCTTTCGAATGTTCCTCCCTTAGACCCAACAGCAATGAATTTCCGTGAGGAATCACATGATTCTCTCAAACGGAAACCAGTTGCTTGGTTAAACAAAAATTGTGGTTTCCCCCCACATCTATCCGATCATATACTGTCCACTAGACGGGTATCATGGATCGGAAACGCGAAGAAAAAATGTAAGGGGGATTGTGTAATTATTAACTTTAGGCACCCTCAACATGTTGCGACTGTTCTTCTTAGAGCAGCTTCTTTGGATGTAGAGGAGTCTGACGTGGGTGTGCATTCTCTGGGTTATTTTTATAGACATTTAGCCAGTATATCAGAATTTTCTAAAACACACAGACTCTTGACTAATAGAAGAAACGCAAATCTTTATATTCCAATTGAAAATAGACTTTCGGTACTGAGTACTTTGGATGAAAACGATTGACTCCCACGAGTAGGGGAATCTATCACAGAAATGTTAGTATACACCCAGACGTGGGAACAAAAACAGAGTATAGAATATTTAGAACCGAAACTTATAGTACTTTCGAGCCCCAGAAATTCATGGACAGTTAATTTGGTAAATTGCGTTAAATCCCCTTATTCTATTTTGAGTGAGGTAATCAGTTTGGGCGTACCTGATAAGTGCCTCACAGTGACTATGGAGGTTAATGACGTTAGTAAAGATTATAATCAAGACAAAGAGTTAAATCCTTTTGTTGAACTAGAGGATGTTATAGAAAACGACAACCTACCAATAGTATTAGATTCACCCTGTGTAAAAGGGAAAACAAATATTAGATTGATATCTTGGAATATAGCTGGCTTAGCCAGGAACCTTGAGGATGTGGTATGGTGTTCCTATATTGAGAATTACGATATCATATTCCTACAGGAAACTTGGATGGTAGAAACCCCCCATAGGTTGGGGTATAAAACATAATGTTCTTATGCTGTTCCATCAACTAGAGGTAGAGCCTCAGGGGGGCTGGTTATCTGGGTTAAAGTGACTCTAGAAATAGATGTCACCCAGTTATCCATCCCCTCTCCGGACCTACTAGGCCTTAAAATTGATACAAGAGGGAAATAAACTATACATTTAATAAATATATATAATAGACCGTGCCCATCTAACAAGGAATCAGAGGTGGTAGAACTCTTGGATTCCTTTTTAGATTCATTAGGAGATAATGTAAAGGTGTTAGTTGGTGGGGATTTTAACTGTAAATATGAGCCTGTCTTGGGGTTGGAAAAATTACTTGATGAACAAGATGCTGCTAATGATATCTTGCCCTTAGAATCTGCAAGTTCAGCTAAAAGCACAAAAGCCGCCTTACAGATTTTACAGTTGACTGTGGTACATGATCTAAGGGCTTGTAATGGTCGATTCGGATCAGACAGACCAGCAGCTCCAACCTATTTTAAGGGAAATTCCAGGTCACATATAGATTTTGTAATGGCTACCCGGAATATATGGGACCAAATAACTGATTTCAAGATAGACCATAGGACGGAGAGTGATCATTTCCCCTTCCAACTATGGCTAGACTCTCAATCATTTATTATTAGATCCGAAGAAGAGACCCTATTAAATACCACAGTCACGGAGCTAGAGGTAACTAATAACAGTTGTGCTCTAAGATGGCCATATATCTTGGGAACAGAAAAGACGCTGATAAATATTTACAATGTATTTACTGAAACGGTAGGAGACTTACAGTCAGCATTAGTGGGAACACAAGGTGTTCTTGATTTACATCTTAAGCTGGTGGATGCACTAACTCCACTATTGAGTAAAATTTATAAAAAAGATGGTAATAGGATAAGGAACCATTTAGAGACAGCGAACCCATGGTATAATAAAGATTGTCGAATAGCAAAATCAAGACTGATCTAGGCAGTAAAATCCGGGAACTGTTTGGATATAAAAAGCGGTAGACTAGCCTATAAAAACACTATGGCCCAAGCTAAAAAAGTATGGGATGAAAGTTTTTGGGAGGATCTCTTGAATGCAGCTAAGCTACGGGATCAGAGCATGTTCTGGAATTTAATCGCTAAGGGAAGTAAGCAGGGTAGATCAACAAAGGATATTTTCCTAGACGAAAATACTTGGTGTGACCACTTCACTAAGCTCTATGCTAACAAAAAGGAGAGTTTGTCCTTCGGGGACTATGAGACAAACCTAGAAACGAGTACTGCTCCATTACTTTTTAATTTAGAAGAAACTAATAAGGCTTTATCAGCTGTGAAAATGGGCAAAGCCCCAGGCCCTGATAAAATTCCCGGCGATCTACTAAAATATGATGTGGATGTGTAGGGGCCTTATATAAATTGCCTGAGTAATTCCATTGTGGCAGGCACACCGATCCCCGATTCATGGAAAGGGGCAGAAATCATAACAATTTTTAAAAAAGGTGATCGCTATGATCCAAGTAATTACCGCCCAATAAGTTTAATAGACATTTTACAAAAGATATATGCCAGACACATTTTAAATAGGCTTTTAGATTGGATTGAAGAGACTAAAATACTAACCAAATATCAGGCTGGTTTTAGAATAAAAATCAGTACGGTTGACCAGGTGTTTAGGTTTATGTGCATCTGTTGGAAGTATATAAACATAAGGAAGGGTAGTCTCTATGTGGCATTTGTGGATCTAAGGGCCGCCTTTGATCTTGTTCCACGCAATTTGTTGTGGATTACATTAAGGAACATGGCGGTCCCTGGGGAACTACTTAAAGAACTTATCAAGCTTCACACAGGGAACTATGCAAAAATTAGATGGGGAAAAGAAGGTGAAACCTCAAGGGCCATACCCGTAGGTCGTGGTGTGCGCCAAGGTTGCGTGTTAGCACCTACACTCTTCTCATTATATGTTAATGATATTCCGAGCTATTTAAGGAATTGTGTACATGACTCCCCGAAGCTAGGTGGTGAGCCGGTTACGGCATTATTATTTGCCAATGATACCATCCTTATTTCTCAAACTCCGAGAGGCTTGCAAAATTTGGTGGACTCTTTCCAGAAGTATTGTGTGGGGAAGGGGCTAGAAATAAATCCTACCAAAACTAAGTATATGTCCATAAACCCCAAGAAATCCCTCAGGAATAATCTGTCCTTGGAGAATCAAAAACTGGAACAGGTAGGGAGTTTTAATTATTTGGGGTTAATGCTGGATAGTAACCTGTCCTGGAAAGGACAGATGGATAAAAGCATCTTATCCCTTAAACAAAACTCAATGCCTATTTTAAAAGTACACGGAGCTAGTTATTCTAAAGCAATCTCACCGTCACTTGAAGTATATAAAGCAAAGGCCCAATCGGCCGCCCTTTATGGTGCTGAACTCTGGGGTTACTATTGTAATAATAATTTTGGAAAAACGGAAAACCACTTTGTACGAAGGCTACTTAAAATACCGACAAGACCTCCTCTAGTCCCTGTTTTCCTTGATATTAACCTTAAAAGAGCAGATTACCAAGCATTATTAAGACCATTGCTGTATTGGGTTAGGTTATGGGTAACCCCAGAGTTGAGTGATTACAAGAGTGGATTGACAATTAACTCAGATAAATGGTCATATGAATACCCCTTGGTTAAAATATGTATCTAAGTGGTATGAGAGATTAGGTTTATCACACCTATGGGATGTTCCTCAGAATATGACAATATGTACCAGGAAATATGTAAAGGACACCTATTGGTCTTATGTCAACGGAGAGCTATTGCATAGTTCATCGATTGGTATTCTGACTCTGAATTTTTTGAACATAAAAGACACACCTAATTTCGAACAATTTTTGGATGAGATCGGTCCTCCACTGGCAAAAACACTATATCTACAGTTTAGGTATGGGGTCTTACAGACTAACGCATACACATGCATTTGGGGAGGGGTAAAAGGTTGTGGATTGTGCACTCTCTGTACCTTTGGGGCTAAAGAAGATGTTGTTCATCTACTCTTCTTTTGCCCAGTATACAAGAAACCAAGGGATTGTTGGATCAAACCCGTCTGTAAATATGTGGGGGTTAGATCCTACAAAGAAGCAGAGCGCATATTTCAGTCTAATACTTCACAATTAGTGGTGTTTGGCACGAGTAGATTTTTATTTAATGTGTACCTTATCAGAAAACGATTTGGTCACAAACTGTAATATTTTGTCAGGTGGCCCGCTCTTTCCCTTCTTTGTATAGGTATATGATGCACTGTTTCTTCGATCCAAGTTAATTAATTTTTTAGTTCTGGCTTTTAATTAATTTATAAATTGTTATTTATAGTCTTATATGCGGTACTGCTTAATCATGGAGACATCCATATATTTCTTGCCAACTGTATGTATTGTATCTTATATTTAATTGTGAAAAGTATATATGTATGTTGTATTCATCTCTTGTCTTGACTTTTATGGCAATATTTGCCGAAATAAAGTTTAACGAAACGAAATACTGCCAAGTTTGGTTTTCAATGTTGCAAGGCCTACGTCTCTCATAGATTAACATGGGGGCTGACTTTTAATATTCTTAAAGTCTAGTTTCCCTTTGAGAGCAGATGGCGATATGGAGTTTGGAGTCTCTGAATTCACAATTTAAAAATACATCTTTTAGTGAAGTTGGTTTTTAGATTGTTAGTTTGGAAATGCCACTTTTAGAAAGTAGGCATTTTCTTGCTTAAACCATTCTGTGACTCTCCCTGTTTGTGGATTCCCTGTCTGGGTCAGACTGACAGTTGGTCTGTTTGTGAATCTCCTTTAGACAGTGACACGAAGGGAGCCGGGTTGTAGCCTGCATATCCTGATGAGCCATCTGGGCTAGAGTGGAGGTAGGAGTGCTCACTTACACCTCAATGGGCTGTGCCTGCCCTCACACAATGCAGTCTCCAAACCCTGGTATGTGTCTGGGGCTTGGCCTGGGTAAGGCAGGATCCTGTAAACCACAGATACTTTTCTTTGAAGTTGGACAACTTCAAAGGCAGAAAGGGGAATTAGAATTAGACCCAAAACCCCAGACTTAAGATTTCTTCAAGATTCACTTATGGAACCAAGAGTAACCTCTGCCAAGGAGAAGAGCTGAGGAGAAATGCTGCCCCTGCCTATGACTGTGCTTTGTTGGATTATCCTGCAGTTGCTGCTTCTGCCTGAGGAAGTGGACAAAGACTAGACTTTGTGGTATATTCGTGCTTGAGAGGAATTTCCAAGGGTTTGGACTGAGCTTGCCCCCTGTTCTGACATCTCAGGGCCAGTAAAGCCTTCCTTTGCCAGCACCTGGACTCTCTGCTTAGACTCCTGCCATGCTAAGTGGTGCCTAATCCAGTCCCAGGGCCCTTGAAAGGAGAAACTGGTGGAAAATCAAGAAGATCCAAGGAAACCTACTTTAACCAGGAAGTGATGGCAGTCATCTTGGAACCAATATATATGACAGCACCCCATTGAAATGCATTGTAGTGAATGGCACAAAAAAACATATAAAGGGTAATAAAAGATTTTAGTAACTATATAAATCACATGTTGATGGTACCATACTAAGTTTAGTAATTGTGTTGTGTTCTAAGGTGAAAAAGCTTTCTGCTGGGATTTCATGAATCAAGTTGAAAGAAAACTGTTTTCGCATGATTTTCCCCTAGAGGTTATGGAAGCTGCCTCAGAAGCTAGAATGAGACCAGATTTTCTGTAAATTCACACTATGAGAATGAAGTCTGACATTCTCAGAAAAATATCTACTTTCTACTGGAGCAGCTTGTCAGTTGAGTGCCTTGTGCTCTATCTCAGCCTCTCACAGTGTTCTAAACAACAACCAGAGCGCTAACAGTCTTACTTGTGACAAACGTGTGGCACACCTGAAGCCATCTTGATTGAATCAAACTGGTAAAACTTAAAACATTTAATTTAGAAAAGGTCAAAATTAGTGGGTTCATTTTGTTATAGAAATTATGGTTAGTGCTGTAGAAAGAAGAATTAGGACATGTTGTAAGTGAGTTCTCAAACAACTTCCTCTTCTATTTCATTAAAACGTTCTGACATGCAGACTGAAACATTCACTTTCAATAACTGCAGCAGACTGCCAGTTAACTCCTTGGTGATCAGCAGCTTTACTACAGTGTTCTAACGAGTAACATTCTGAATGATGCCAAAAGTATCACATCTGAACTCCATCTTGAGGGAATCGAAGTAGGTGGAAAACAGAAAGCAGTTTCTACTGAGAATACTGGAGTAAATGAGGAAATTAGGGAGCTTCATAACAAATAAGTCTCCCCAGATGGACACCAGAGAAAAAAGAGTCTAAATGTAGCACAAATATCACAACAATGTAGCCCAAATATAGCCCAGTGACAAAAATGTGCAAAACACTTAGGGCCTGATTTACAACTCGGCAGATGGGTTACTCATTTACAGCTGTGACAGATATCCCATCCGTCAAACTCTGAATCCCATTATGTCATATGGGATTTAGATTTTGGAGGATCAGATATCCATCACCGTTGTGACAGAGTAAACTGTTTGCCAAGTTCCAAATCAGGCCCCTAATTATTTTATATTTTTGCAGTTTTATATAGCGCAGACTTGACACTGAAGGTATGTGAGTGCTTTATATGAGCGTCAGTTACATAACACAAGGACACATTCATTTTGGTTTTAGGCATGGGGAGATTAAGGCCCATATTTATACTTTCTTAGCGCCACATTTGCGCTGCTTTTGTGTAAAAAAATGATGCAAATGCGGCTCTATAAAAGTTTAAATATGGGCCTAAGTGATTTGCCCAGAATCACAGGATGTCGACCGGATGCTGAAACTCCCAACTGGTTCCACAGTTGCAAAGTCTGCAGCTCTGGCCGTAACACTAAATCCTTTTCCCCAAGTGTAATATATAGTCAAGTGATCAACCGGAAAAAAAACAAAAATATAGCAAATAATTTAAAAATGCTTTGTTGCTATTTGAGAACTCAGAAAATATGCTCTCATTTTAGTTTTTAGAGCACTAACCAGAATTTCTATTGGGATAAGACCCTCTCATTTTATTAATTTCTAACGGAAATTCTTTTGATATTACAATTTGATTTCATCAAGATGACATCAGGTGTTGTACACTTTTGTGGCAAATACAGAATTTTAGCAATATAGTTGTTCATTAGGATACTGTGGGGAGGCAGAGGTCAAGGGCACGGACTCTGATAATTGAGGGCAGGGAGGAGGAACAAGTTGAACACGCTGGGCAGGCGGGAAGGGCAGTGGCAACACAATGGACCATGGAGGGCAGGGAAAAGGGGGACAGGGGCAATGAACCAACTATGCAGGACAGGCAAGAGAGGCTGTAGCAATACAACAGACCATTGAGGGCAGAAGGAAAAGGCAGTGCAGTACAACCATACATGGCAACAGACCCGATTGAGGCAGAAGACTCCTGATGTTTTTCAGATCAAAGGGTTTTATTCTATCAGTCTCCTGCCTAAAATCTCTTCTTTTTCACAAGTCAATGGGTAAAATCAACCCCCCAGTTTTTTTTTTATTTCAATATCACCCCCTTACCAAGTTCAAAATGCTGGCAAGTATGGTACATTGGATCACGCAGGGCAGGAGGAATGTGGTAGCGACCAACAGGAGGGAGCTGGGACCTTACAGGACAGGCGCCAGGGGATGCAGCAGCCCAATACACCACACAGGGCAAGTGGGACGGTACTGCAGCACAACGCACCATGGATAGCAATAGGGAGGGGGCAGGGCTGTGCCTATGGATAACAGAGAGCAGAAGGGAAAGAGGCAAGGGAAGCAAGCTGACCATACCGGAGAG
Source organism: Pleurodeles waltl (assembly GCF_031143425.1). Lineage (NCBI taxonomy): Eukaryota > Metazoa > Chordata > Amphibia > Caudata > Salamandridae > Pleurodeles > Pleurodeles waltl. The sequence continues at coordinate 736,273,282 of NC_090440.1, read as the reverse complement.
ACGGGAGGGACCATTGCAGCATGACAGACCATGAAGGGTGGGAGGAAGGGTGCAGGGGCACGACAACAAACCAGATAAGGCAGGATGGAGGGGTTAGGGGCCATGCATAAGCAAAACAGAGGGCAGGGGGCAAAGGGGATGGAGCAGCAAGCTGTCCATAGAGGACAGGCAGGATGGGCACTGGTACCATAACTCATTGTGGAGGGCAAAGGTGAGACTATCGTGCCATACACACAGGTATAGAAAAGAAGGTGGGGGTGGGTCAGAAAGCTGACCACATTTGGCAGGTGGGAGGGGCTGTGGAAGCACATAAGGCCATGCATGACAAGCTGGAAGATTAGTGAAGCACAACAACAGTGGTTAACAATTCACAAAAAAACAAAGGTTACAGGAAAATTATAGTTACGTTCAGACTTTACCTGCACAGAGCCATAGAAGTTCAGCTGTTAGAGTTATTTCAAGGACTATAATTTGTACCCTAAGGTAACTATAACTCACGCCCTCGCCATGCACTGCTAATTACCCCAGATATTACATCACTTGTGACATCTTCTATGACATCTTTGATAGTATCATTGACATTTGCAGTAAAATTATTTATGAGAACATTGTGCATGGTGAGGGCTCAAGTTATAGATCCTAGAAATAACTCTAACTAAAGCAGCTGAATTTCTATGATTTTCTGCTGTTAGTGAATATATACATATATATATATATATACATATTTATGTATGTCAATCACTGCATTTGTAAAGCGCGCTACATACCCGCGAGGGTCTCAAGGCGCTGGGGAGGGGGGGGGTGCTACTGGTCAAAGAGCCAGGTCTTGAGGAGTCTTCTGAAGGCCAGCAGGTCCTGGGTCTGTCGTAGGATGGTGGGGAGAGTGTTCCAGGTCTTGGCGGCGAGGTAGGAGAAGGATCTGCCGCCGGCGGTGGTTTTTCAGATGCGGGGGACTGTGGCGAGGGCGAGGTTGGCTGAGCGGAGGCTTCGGGTGGGGGTGTGGAAGCTGAGTCGGTTGTTGAGGTAGGTGGGTCCGGTGTTGTGCAGTGCTTTGTGTGCGTGGATCAGGAGCTTGAAGGTGATCCTTTTGTTGACGGGGAGACAGTGCAGGCCTCTCAGGTGGAGTGTGATGTGGCTGCGGCGAGGGACATCGAGGATGAGTCGGGCCGAGGCGTTCTGGATGCGTTGGAGTCGTCTCAGGAGCTTGTTTGTAGTTCCTGAGTAGAGGGTGTTCCCGTAGTCGAGTCTGTTGGTGATGAGGGCCTGGGTAACGTTTTTTCTCGTGTCGAGGGGGATCCATTTGAAGATCCTGTGGAGCATACGGAGGGTGTTGAAGCAGGATGCGGAGACGGCGTTGACTTGCCTGGTCATGGAGAGAGTGGAGTCGAGGATGACCCCCAGGTTGCGTGCGTGGTCCGTGGGTTCCGGGGCTGTGCCTAGTGACGTGGGCCACCAAGAGTCATCCCAGGCTGATGGGTGGATCCGAGAATGAGGACCTCCGTCTTGTCTGAGTTCAGCTTCAGTCTGCTGTCCTTCATCCAGTCGGCTACGGCCTTCATTCCTCGGTGGAGGTTAGCTTTGGCGGTGTGGGGATCTTCGGTGAGGGATATGATCAGCTGGGTGTCGACGGCATAGGAGATGATGTTGAGGTTGTGTTGTCGTGCGACGTGGGCGAGGGGGGCCATGTAGATATTGAACAGTGTTGGGCTGAGGGATGATCCCTGTGGGACGCCGCAGATGATCTTGTGGTTTTGGAGTGGAAGGGTGGGAGGCGGACGCTCTGGGTTCTGCCGGAGAGGAAGGATGTGGTCCAGGCCAGGGCCTTCTCTTGGATACCGGCGTCATGGAGGCGTGCTGATAGGGTGCGGTGGCAGACCATGTCAAAGGCTGCTGATAGGTCCAGGAGGATGAGGGAGGCTGTTTCTCATTTGTCCATCAGGGTCCGGATGTCGTCAGTGGCGGCAATGAGGGCGGTCTCAGTGCTGTGGTTTCTGCGAAAACCGGATTGGGAAGGGTCCAGGATGTTGTTAACTTCGAGGTAGCGGGTCAGCTGTTTGTTGACAATCTTCTCGGTCACTTTTGCCGGGAAAGGGAGCAGGGAGATGGGCCGGAAGTTCTTGAGGTCCTTGGGGTCCACCTTGGGCTTCTTCAGAAGGGCGTTGATCTCGCCGTGCTTCCAGCTTTCTGGGAAGGTTGCTGTCTCGAAGGAACAGTTGATTGTTTTCCGGAGGTGGGGCGCGATGGTTGTGCTGGCTTTATTGAAGACTTGGTGAGGGCAGGGGTCCGATGGGGATCCGGAGTGGATGGAGTTCATGGTTTTGATGGTGTCTTCGTCGCTGACGCTGGACCAGACGGTCAGGCGACTAGTGCGAGTGGTAGTCGCATGGGTGGTGGACTCGGTGGTGGGTGCGGGGGGGTCGGAGTTGAAGCTGTCGTGGATGTCGGTGATCTTGCGGTGGAAGAAGGTGGCCCGGGAGTCGCACAGGTATGTGTGTGTGTGTGTACGTGTATACATACACGTCGTGTTTCTGCTAGACTTACATCATAATAAATGAAAAGAGGAACACCGCTCCCTCCAGAGGCGTAAATAGCAGAAGAGTGTTCTTGGATTCTGTCCGGAGAAAGAAGAGCTGCTCTGTTGCAGTAGACATTTGTTTTGCGGTCAGTAATGAGACTTGATGATTTGTGATGTTTTCGGAAGTTTCATAATAGGTTGTTTGATGCCAGAACAGGTGTTATGTGATGGCCTCTGCTGAAAGGCAGTGAGATTCTGGAAAGCTCCAGCAGTGAAAAATAATCTTCCCCTATGCCATACCAATGAGGCTAGGTGTTCTGTGAGGCCTTCTGAAGCGGGAAGATGTCCCAGTCGTTAGTGTGCCTTCTCCAGTAATCTACATGTGATTTTTTTATGAATGTAAAGGGAAGTAATTACATTGTGTACAATTAGGACTTAACCCTTGGCACTTCTAGGTTTACGTTTAAGGCGTTTTCTGCATTTATTTATTGTAGACAGTGTCCTTCCAGATTCAGTCGGTAAGGTGCCTGTAGAACAGTTTAATTGGGATGAATTCATATGTACCTGATGGCAGGGTAGCGTATATAGAGTATCGTCATTTCCTCCAAAATTGTACGTAAGAAACGTCGCTTACCAGGGCAAGAAATAAGTTTGCCTCATGGACTCCTAGGTGATGGCATCATTCTATTCACTGTCCTTGGACGGAGATCATCTTTGGTGCACGGTGATACTGCTAACATTACTGTGGTTCATTTGAAAGGCTTTTCTCTCCTCTATATGTTGTTGAACTCAAGTGCGCTGTTTGCTCAGTAGACAGTGTGTTTCCCTTTCATGACGCAGTAAAATGCAGGCAGGGGATCGAATCGCCACAAGTGTGCCCCCCTCCATTCGCACCATTAAGAAGAGTCAGTATGATCTTGAATAGTATCGTTGCAGGCTGGTTGGATCGTAAAATTAACCTGTCTGCGTCCTCCCAAACAGGGCCAGCCTTAGCACTAGTGGTGCCCTGTGCGACAATGTTTGTTGGCACCCTCCAATGACCACCTCCGCCACAGTTTCCCTCACTACCACCCTCGAACAGTGCCTCTCAAGTCTCCATAACCACTGTTTCTCAGATGCATTTAATTAGTTTTGAAGAGTCACTCATTCCAGTGTAAGGTGTCAGTCAGAGCACTTTATATCACACACATTAAACAGAGACAATCAACATAGGTGTGTAAATCGGTGTATAGGAAATGTTACGTAAGACACAGGACTACAAAGTGTAGGAGTCGCATCATCCATACTGGTAGTCAGTATAGTTTAGGAGTGCTTGGTCTGAAGAGGCACAAACTCAGAATTTAAAAGGTAAAACCATGGTTGGGGGATCTCTTTAATAATTAGAATGGATTTATAACCCAAAGAACTATTTTTGCAACATTAATGAAAGACTGGGAAAAAAGTATAATGCTCTAATCTATACCTTGTGGAATGCATGCAGTTCTTTGAAGACAGTTATTAGTTTATTGCTCTAAATTATGATTTTAAATTATAGACTGTAAGTAACAAAATGACCTCTCTGACAAAAGCAGTCACCCAATGTCCTATTTGTGTTGTATATTCACTTGGTGATCTGCGTGGTACATGTTCTTTGCAGGAGGCATATTAAACCCCTGTGCTAACTTAAAACGTCCTCTAGAGGAATCTCTGAACTCTCTCCAGGCATAAAATTACCCACCAGAGTTATCTTGACATTTTTATTGTTGCCTGAAAATTACTATGCGCAAGGAACGCTGCATTAGGGGCTTTTAAAACTATAATATACTTGCAAACACGGCACCCCCTCTTAAAGTCAGCACCCGGTGCATGGCACCGGTCGCACCCCCATAGAGCTAGCCCTGATCCTAAACATGCAGGAACTGTGGTACTTTTTTGCTTAATATCCTGTTATTTCCTCAAACAGTTGAATTTGTAAGTCGCCTTTTAAGTTAAAGGAAGGTTTTTTTTTTAATGCATTTCGGTATTGGCAGCTTTAAACAAGATGGGAGCCAGTCAGCGGTGAATATATTGCAGAAATTAAAGAAGCATTTGTAATGCAATGGGTCTCGCATTTGCTTGAGTTGGAACTATTAGCGTTGTGAACTAATAACCGGACTTTACTTGCCACATAATTTGAAAATGAAAAGTAAAACAGCTTCACATAAAAGCGACCGTGTGGAAGTCACGGGCCATCCAAAATAAACATTTGTGTTCACATTTACTGTGGGGTAGTTGGGGGAATAATGTGCTTTTGTACCTACACTCGCAGGTCTCTAAAACAGTAAACATAGAGGAAACAAAAGTTCGCTCTCAGTCAAACATACCGACCAAAGTGTAATTATCCATGTAACAGGGTTGAAGTCATGCAAAGCGCTCGATTACTGCACAGTGAGATCGCTCTGCATAGAAAATTCAAAGAAGAAGTAGTCCAGAAACCATGCGGAAAACATGCAGCCTTGTATGTTTTCAGTAGTTTACAGGTGCGCCGGAGGAGGGCTAAACACCGGAAAAGGCATGACGTATGCATGCCTTTCACTAATGAAATCAAGTGAATTTTAAAAGGCAAGCCCACAAACCAACTAAACTGATGGGCATGCTTTGGGCGTGGTAAAAAGCCTACAGATGGATTACAACAGGGTAGAGTGATTGCGTGCGCCCAACCCTAATAAAATTCCACAGGTGGATTACAACAGGGTAGAGCACTTGTGCGCGCTCAACCCAAACAAGCAAATTTTAAAAGGCTAGCCCACAAACCAACAAAACTGATGAGCATGCAGTGGGCATGGATTACAACAGGGTAAAGCGCTCGCACGTGCTTGACCCTAAAAAGGGTCCGAGCGCAGGGCTAGTTATCCACTATCTGATTATGTGTCTGTACCGTCCTTTCTTCTATATGTGGGCCTAGGGCCCAGAACACAACAGTGCCCTAGCATTATTTATTTACAAATCAAATCACCGAAAAGGGTGCTAAAGGCCACAAAAATGATTATTGTAAAAACAATGCAGTCACTCTAAAATAAACGTCTGAAGCAATTGCTAGCACTAGGCTAGTTCACAGTGTGAAGAGAGATTAAAAAGCCAGGGAGACTCAAAACCTTTAATTGATGTGTTCTAAAACTTTCAAGTTTTCCTTCTCAGCCTACAGTGAAACTCTTTACAGGAGCTGCACAATGTGCAAGTGAAGATAGGAAAAGGCTTTGAGCGCTGCAGACAGAGAATTATTTTTTCCTCCCTCCTGGTCCATCGCCGCTTTTTTGCCGTTAGATAGCGTCCAAGATTATCAGAAGCTCGAAAACATTAGGAGCTGAAAGAATTATGAAAGCATTAAACACTACGTTCCAACTCCCCCATAACTGATAACTGGTGAAGAACCAACTTCCAGTAATAGGGATATCTGACGACATTATAATGCTTTCTGCTTTTAATCACTGCTTGTAAGTTTTGGTGCGTCGGTCCTTAATAAGTAAACTTACAAAGTGACGAGTATAGGTCGATGAACCTTTTGATTCGCATGGAGTATCCTAGCTATGATGTGACCAACCTTCTCAGTAATCAATGCACAAAATTCAATAACCATTAGACATTAGACAAATCATTAGTCAATAATTAATAAGAACAATAAACATCACACCATGGCCTTCCAGCCATGAATAATCACACCTCAATATACGTTTTAGTAATTTTATTTCCCTATTAGTTACAATACAAAATCATGAGATTTATTCAAATGCACTACAATTCAAACAAGAACAGCATTAATTTGTTGGAAGATGCCAGAAACATAACCTAATCAAAACTTGCATCAGAGTATATTCTAAAGCATTAGCATAAGTCAATAGAAGAAACAAAGGCAATAGATCATTTCTAATCTTAAAGTTCAGCAAAACAGTTGGTCAACCATTTGTCTCTGTAAGCTGTCAATCGTCATGTAAGAAACCCTGATCTCACCCAGATTAGCATCAGCATGTGGGACTTCATGCAAAACAATTTCAGAAACAAGAATTTAGAAAACATCTAGCTATTTAGACAGCACAGTTGGTACATAGAAAGAAAAGGCATAAAATACAATTCAGTCACATTGTCATATCTACCTGTCCTTGGTATGGGTCAGTAACAGAGTCAGTCTTCGTCCTCCGGTCATCAGTCGATCAGCATCACATCAGGCTCCCATTCAGAGAGTATGAGCCCAATGACAGAATCTCGAATCACCTTTACGATCTCGCAGTCTCTCTTCCCTCTGTCACATTGTTATATCAAAGTCACCCAGACTGTCCCCAAATTTTCAACTGGTCAATTAATCGTACGTTATTACCCTAACCAATAATGTCCGTAAATCAAATCTATGAATTCTAATATTTCACAGTTCACATGTCGTTGATTGGTCCGCTTTACGATGTTCTCATCATCCGGTTCGTCAGGTATCAAAAATGTTGCATCTTCTTCTCCAGTCAGTGTCTACATTGTTTGAGTCCTGGGAAAGTACATCTAGCGCACATTACACACTATTTGATACAATTCTAGAGACATCATCTCGTGTCTGTTGGTTCTCATAAGAAGCTCCAGTTAAGCATTTTTATTAAACAATGAGCAGTTCACTGTTAGTTCAGTTTGTCAGCATTTTCCATTGAACGTTAAGAAATACAGCTTCTGCATGAGACCTGGCAATACTAGGCCAAGATACTCGTTAAGTTAAGGCCTACAGTTATTGCAGTACATAGGTTATAACTCTCAATATGACATATTACTACAATAATCTAATACATTTTCAATATTTCATGTACATTAATCACTCATTTAGTACAATTCGGAAATACTGGTGGCCATTCTCTGAGGTCACAATTTCAAACATAAACATTCATTTTCTACGTTAATGATTTTCTACTAATTTCATTATTCAAAATACATAAAAATTAATTAATATTTTCTAACTAAGACTTTTGTGTTAACAATCCCTCCTCTGATGACTAAATATGTCATCACACTTGTTTTACCATCTACAATTTCATAATAAAATTTCCTCAACATTTTGGGGGTCATTACGACCCGGGCGGCCGGTGGTAAGGTGATGGTAACACCGCCAATAGGCTGGCGGTGTTCCGCCAGCAATTATGACCGTAGCGGAATTGCCACGGCCATACCGCCGGCCCCTCCAATATCCCGCCAGGATTCCGCCTGGTGGTCATAATCCCCAGGGGATTATTAGTCCCCGACCGCCAGCCTGTCTGTGGCGGTAAACACCGCCATTGAAAGGCTGGCAGTAAGGGGACTTTGGGTGCCCCTGGGGGCCCCTGCACTGCCCATGCACTTGGCATGGGCAGCGCAGGGGCCCCCAAGCATAGCCCCATCGCGCATTTCACTGCTGTGCGACGGGTGCTACTGCACCCGCTGCACATCAGCATTGCCGCCGGCTCTATTACGAGCCGGCAGCAATGTTGATGTGACATTTCCGCTGTGCCAGCGGACGGTAACACTGTTACCGTCCGCTGGCACAGCGGAAATGTCATAATAGGGAGGCAGGAATACCGCCTGCAATGGCGGTATTCTGTCTCCCGCGGCCTCGGCAGTCTTTTTGCAAGACCACGAGGTCGTAATGACCCCCTTTGTCTTCTTCTCAAATTTTCCCTAAAGGTTCTTTCCCTGTTTCGTTCTTCCCTCCTCTAATTAATTTTAGACCTTTTAAATTTTATCTTTTGACACAATTTAAATAATCCCCATATTTCTAATATGCAAGCAATTACAATTAATATTTCCTGTATAATTTTTAGTAGCACCCCATTCCAAATATTACTAAGCCAATTTCCTACTGAAGCAAACCCTTTTCCAACCTTTTCCCAAACGCCTGGTTCTTTCAATTCCTTCAAATCACTACTTGAGTTAGTCAGGTTAGTAAGTAAGTCTCTTATCTCTTTTACTGATATTCGGTATGTATGAGCAGCAATGCCTATAGTTAATCATTTTACAGACTCTGCCGTCCTTCGCTGGAAGGATGTCTAAACCAAGACGATTTTGAAGAGTCATAGCTCTATCCGCAGCCAATTCAGTATCTATCAGGAGTATTGCCCCTGTAAAATTTGTCAGCATGTTATCCACAATAGTAGATAGCTTTTGTATCTTGATCGAGTTCAGGATGAGTCCCAATGAATGAATCACCACACCAAGTATATCTCCCACTACCGCAGAAGAGGATTCCCTCCTCTGTCTCTTATGATGTAATTCAGTCAATTTCAGAAAAGTTTTCAAGTCCTCTATCTGGTAATTCTTTGGGAACACTATCCCCAAATAACATGTCCCATACCATTCTCTTGGAAGACGTTAATAAGCATTAATTCCACAAATATAATAGATCCCCAGAATGGACCATTCAACATAAAAGTCCATTCACTCTGAAACAAAAACACATGCCTACATTTACTCGTACCCACAAATAAAGTGTCAGTGCACGACTTTGGCGTATATATACAAAGCTTCCCTACGTGTAATGCATGTAGAGCTAATTTCCCTTGTGTTTTAATTGCAGTATAAGCATAATCATTCTTGTAAGTCGTTCTCTCTAAGCCTTTCTCTAATTTCTCTTTTAATGCTTTTCTCCTATCGTCGGTACGCCTTAAGAAGCTCTTCTCTAAAGGTGTAAGCAAGCATGTTAAGTTATTCTTGTGAGCGTATGCAGTCCCAAACGTTAGTGTAGGCTCAAAGAATCCTCTAACCAATCCTATTTCATGATCCTTAGCTACTCTACTCAAATATCTGATAATTGGAACAAACGAAAACACAACATTGTGGTTTGAGTAAAAATACAGAATATACTCCTGATCATAAAATCTTGTTAGTAGCAAACTACAACTTATTCCGTAAGTTAATGGAAGACTATGGTAAGTAACTCCTTCCTCGACTGTTGAAGGAATTTGCGTACACACAAGACAATTCCTTGCATCCACTGTCTCAACATACTCATTCAACAAGCGATAGAGGACATTAGAAGAAAGTTCTCCTTGAGCTATAGTATAATCATGCAAATATTTCTCATCTAACTTAAACTTCTCCAAAATCGTTAATGTAGTAGTCTCAGAAGCAGAAGTATGGTTGGGTCCTTTCGCATCAAGAACAGACATAGCCACTATAAACAAAATCCCACACATATTTGCCAAACCTCTGCTCATATATTTACAGCGCCTAGCATCTCTAACCTGCTTATTAAACTCAGCCATGATCTGTAAAGAATCAGAAAGCAGAAGTAACTTAGAAAAGTGCAGCAAAAATAAAAAAAATAGACAATTCTTCTTCAGCAGTTCAGTTCACATCCAGGAACCCTTCTCCTTGTTAAAATCGATTAGCAGCTTGTCACATCCGGTTTTCAGCGTCAAATCAGGTTATTAATGTCTTTTCCAGTTCACTTTCAACAGTCTCTTTTCTCAAAAGTATTTCTTAGATTTGTTTCCACAGTTCAGTGCGTTGATCATCTGCAGGTCACATCAAAATATTGACTCAGAACTTCCCTATCAAAACAAAAAGACTTGAACTTGTGTTGCCATTCGTTTGTAGTTGCATATGCCCATTCAGGGCCTGCGTATCTTCGACTTGCTATTCTCTTTCTCTTCAATTTTTGATCACCACTCAACTCCCCTTCACTTAATTCTTATTTTCTCATAGTGTCTACTTCTTACTCTCTTGTTTGATAAACAATCACTTCCTTCCTTTTCTCTACTTGCGATTCAGCCCAATTATCTCGTATCCTCGAACCTTCTGTCAATATTTTCCTCAGGATTGGACTCGTCTCCTTTTCCTTCTCTGTGGTATTTTCTCTTGATGGACCTGCAAGAGGCTCAGGAGGAGTCAGATCACTTTGACTTTGATCCAGCTCAACTCCCTCCCATTCTGGGTCTCCCTCTTGCTCTGTTTGTTTCTCAGAATCGTCTACTTCTGAGAGAACCCGTGCTGTGCTAGGCTCTCCTGCTGCATCCGTCGAGGTAGATTCTTCAGCACCCTCCTATAACTCTCCACTCTCGTCTCCATCTTCCACAAGCCCTGGTTTGACTTCAGGTTCTCTTTGTTCCTTTTCTGGTTCAGGTGCTGCAACTTGCTTCACAGTTGTTGGTGCTCTCAACAACGCTTCTTCATGATCCAGTGGACATGCCACTTTCTTCGTGTGCCTTGCATGAATCCAGTTCGGAATTCCTGCACACTTCACAGCTGTCGTAGTTGTCAAAATCACCTGGTACGGCCCTCTCTAACGTGGCTCCAAACACATCTTGCAAACATGTTTTCAGACAACAACCCAGTCGCTGGCTCTCAGGTTGTGCTCTGGATTGTGAATTGGTGGCAGTGTGGTGGCATCCACCTGCTGAGAGAAAGAGCGAACCACATCAGCCAGACCCTTGCAGTAGTCCAGTACCATATCATCTGTAATATTGACAAGTGCATTGGCTGGAACTGCTGGCAACCTCATTGCTCTGCCCATAAAAATCTCGTGGGGCAACAGTCCTGTCTTCCTGTCAGGTGTATTTCTCATTGACATCAACACCAAATGCAATCCATCTGGCCATTTCAGATTCATAGCTGCACACATTTTGGCAATTCTTGATTTCAAAGTACCATTTATCTGCTCCACTAGTCCTGATGCTTCAGGGTGGTGACTCCAATGCAACTTCTGCTCAATGTTTAGTGCTTCACATAAAAGTTTAATCACCTCTTTATTGAAGTGCGTTCCCCTATCTGATTCTAAAGAGATCGGAAATCCGAAATGTGGTATCAATTCTCTAAACAACAGCTACGCTACTGTGAGGCTATCATTCCTTCTTGTAGGGTACGCTTCAATCCAGTGACTACAAATGCACACAATCACCAACACGTATTTCAAACCTCCACACACAGGCATCTCAATGAAATCCAATTGCATTCTTCTGAATGGACCTCCTGCTCTTCCAATGTGGCTCAAGTTCACTACAGTCCCTTTTCCTGCATTTAATTGCTGACAAATAACACAACGATGGCATACTGCTTCAGCTGCCTGTCTAAATTTGGGGTTAAACCAATCAATTTTGAACAGAAGAACCATGGCATCCCTTCCAATGTGTGCCTGACCATGATAGTACCTCGCCATTTGTGACAGCAAACTATTTGGCAAAACCATTTGACCCTCTTTGAATACTGCTTCTGAACACATTTCATTTTAAGCCATGAACATTTTACCTCCTTGTCGACATTACTTTGCAAAGTTTTCAATTCTTCTAATGCGTCGATCTCCTTTAATGCAAAACTCGTACATGTAGTATCTTCTTCAGACATCAATTCCCACTTGTCCTTGAATGATATACAGTTCAATGCACAAAACCTTGCGACTTGATCCGCATATCCATTTCCCAGTGACACGTAGTCCTGCGCTTTTAGATGTGCACTGCATTTCACCACGGCAATTTCTTCGGGTAAATGTATTGCATTCAGCAACTCTTTTATTCTTTCGCCATTTCTCACTGGTGAACCATTAGAGGTCAGGAAACCTCTGTGACCATAATTGACCAAAATCATGTACTATTCCAAATCCGTATTGGCTATCTGTATAGCTAGTGACTTTCAATCGAGCAGATACATGGCATCCCCTAGTAAGAGCAAACAATTCTTCTACTTGTGAATAAAACACTCCTCAAAGCCAGGAAGCTTCTAAAGTACCTGTAATTGTGCACACAACATATCCTGCTCTCAATGTCCCTGTACCATCTCTGAGACAAGAACCATCAACGAAGACAATTTGGTCATTCTCTTCCAAGTGAGTATCTCTAGTGTCAGGTCTCGGTTTTGTGCACAGCTCAGTTATGTCAAGACAATCATGCTCAATGTCCTCCTCTTTTTCAATTTCAGCAGTATCACTTGGAAGTAAAGTTGCCAGGTTCAGCACTGTACATCTTTTCAGTGTCACATTAGGAGCACCTAAAATGCTCGTCTCATACCTTGTTAGTCTAGTACCAGTCAAGTATTGAGTTTTCGTCGTTGTCAGTAAAATCTCAACTGGTTGAGAGGACCATTACAGTCAGGGGATATCCCATCACTACTTCTTCACACTGTGAAAGACTCTGACCAACTGCGGCAACTGCACGCAAACAACCTGGTAAGGCTGCTGCAACTGGGCCCAAGGTAGCTGAAAAATATACTACTGGGCAATAAGCACCTCCGTGGGTCAAAATAAGCACCTCCGTGGGTCAAAACAGACAAAGAACATGCATCATGCTCATGACAAAACAATGTGAAAGGTTTTGTGTAATCAGGCATACCCAATGCTGGAGCTCTGCACAATCTCTCTCCTAACTCAGTGAACGCTTTCATCTGTTCCTGGTCTAATGTTATGTGATCGGTGACATCCTTATGTGCCAGCAAAATCTGGAATTCACTGACGACAATAACCTACCATTCCCAGAAACATCCTGACATCTCTCTGTGAAATCGGAGGACTTTTCTGCAATATCATTGTGATCCTTTCTCTGGAAATTCTTCTCGACCCTTTCTCAATTTGGTGACCCAAATATTTCACTACCGCCTGACAGTACTGCAACTTCAATGGTGACACTTTATGACCAAGCTTTCCCAAATGATTCAATAGGGCAATCAAGTTGTATTTACACTCGTCCCTTGTTTTGGAAGCACTCAACAAATTATCAATGTACTGTACCAGAATCAATTGAAACGGCAATTCCAATGACTCCAAGTTCTTTTTCAAGATCTGATTAAACAAGGATGGTGACTCCGTGCACCCTTCAGGAAGTCTGCACCAGCTGTAGACTTTGTCTAGGAATTTGAAACTATAGAGAAACTGACTATCCTCATGAAGAGGCACAGAAAAGAATGCTAGTGACAAGTCAACCTATGTGAACTATTCTGCATCACATGGAATTTGGAACATTATTACTGCTGGATTGGGCACCACAGGACAACACTTGACCACCATGTAATTTACCTTTCTCAAATCCTGAACAATTCGCACCTTCCCACACGGCTTCTTCAAACCCATTATCGGTGAATTACATAGGCTGCTCAGCACTTGTTTCAAGACTGCCTGCTTCACAAAATCTCCAATTATCTGTGCCACTTTCATCAAGACATCTTGTGGCATATTGTACTGTGGAAGCTGGTGAAACACTACATTTGGCTTCAAAGTAACCTTAATTGGTTCCACGCCCTTGATCAAACCCACTTCTTTACCTGTCAAATCCCACACTTTTTTCTGTCCCGTTCCCTGCAAATCAGAATGAAGTTCTTTCACTGTAAACATAGGGAAACACTCAATCAAAGGGTACTCCTCATTGGTAGTTTCACACTTGGGTCTGGGGCTGGTTCTTCCTAATCATCACTATTGGTTTGTATCTCGATTCCATCAACTGAACATGTAATTGAACACCTTGTTTTACACAATAAGTCCCTTCCCAGCAGGGATACTGGACTCGAATCACAGACTACAAACGTATGCAGTCCCTGCAAGTTGCCAATCTCAACTTGCACTGGATCTGTGATCGGATTCGTCAAATGCTTATTCGCTACCCCCAGAACCTGAACCATTCTTCCTGAAAGAGGTAAATTCAGAACTTCTACACTTCTCACTGTAGAGCGCGTAGCTCCTGTGTCCACCAAAAACTAGACTTTGTGACCCATCACCTTCTCTCTTAGATAGGGTCCTCTCTGATCTACTTCTAAGGAGCATGCAAGCACACATGGCTCTTCATATGAGCTATCACACATCCATTCACCATTGACTTCATTCTCACTGTGCACGGTGTTAGTACTTCTATACTGTCTCTGACACTTGACCTGTTGAGTAAGTATCATCTGTTGCTGCTCAATCGGGGCTTAAGGTATCTGCATTTGCTGTCTAGGTACCATGGGGACCTGCTGCTGCACTGATTGCAACTGTGGCAATTGTGCACGAGGCATTTGCACCTGCTGCATGGGTTGAACATTTTGCATCTGATTCATGTTATTCTGAAAATTTGGATTAGGACCTCTCATTCTTGGTACTCTTACATTTTGAAATGTATTGACATCACCATTTTGCTGAACAACACCTTCCTGCACCATCGTCGGACACTCCTGTTTCCAATGTCCCATGGCTCCGCAGATATGACACGGTAACATCTTCTTTATCCCTTGCACAGTATTCTGAGCCACAGCAGTACTCAAATCCGGTCCACTATTCATATTAACTCCACGACCCCTACCTCTCAACTGAGGCTGGAACATGACAGTTCCCTGCTGCTGTGGTATCTGTTGGACAAAAGTTCTCTGCACTCCTGTTTGAGCTGCCTTAATCTGCATCACCATTGCCTTCTCCTTCAGCTTTTTCTGCTTCAACTCAATCTCGTCACTACAGTATTTCACATACTGAAACACCTCATCAATCGGCTTTGCTTGCAAGCAAATCAAATGATTCTTAATCATTTGAACTATTTCAGGTCTCAGTCCTTCAACGAACCTGAACACAAAATGCAACATGTCTTTTGGCCCGATCGCGTCCTTGCCTCTGTACTTCTTGAACGCCTTTCTACAATCTCTCATAGTACGCATGTATCGACTCCTTTACCTCCTGCACTGTCCTGTCAATCCTCTGCCAATCAATGTTTTTAGGTGAAAGTCTTGTTTTCAGGAATTCAATCACCTTATAATAATGCTTCATCACTTCAGGAGATGGTGCACCTGTGCTTCTGTCCCTTTCTGGTTCACTTGTTGGCCAGTCTACTGCTCTCTTACACTCAGCCCACAAATCGGCTGGAACCACTACTTCCAATAAAGTATTCAGGTCTTCCCACAGACATTTTGAAATCTTTCCCAAACCTGTCGTCTGCTGATACCACTCAACCGGTTTCTCTCTCAGTTTTGGATAATCATTTGTGAAGGGCAGAATATCACTCCTGTGCCAAGGAACATGAACAAACTGCCCTCCTGGAATTTCTCTCATTGGTAAACATTTTACCTGATCCTTATCTTTTTGTACACTTTCGGACCCTTCTTGTGAATCTTGTTTTCTTTTATCTTTCTTCTTTGCCCATCTGCCTTCCCACTTTTCTAATGCTCTCCAAATTTGAGCACTCTGCAATACTTCTTTAAGGTGCGCTTTCATTGCGGCTGACCTCATGTGTTCAAAATCTTTTGCCTCAAAATCAAACATGTAGCTCCTTTTCAAATGCTTTGTTTTCCCTATTTCTATATCACGTTTTTCTGCCAAATCTGCCAATCTCTCTTGTACCTTGCCCACCTCTCTTGTGATTCTCGGACATAAGAATCTCAACTCCTCTTCCGTGTAAGATTCTAACCTATTCACCCCCATTGTTCCTTTAACATAACATGATCAATTTGCTCTTCAATTTTGGATGCATTCTATGGAGTGTTCACACTGTCTAACCACTCATTCAGTTGCTGTGCTGTCAATCCCTGTAACGTAATGTTACTCATATTTGGTGATGGCAACTGTTGTACCACTGCACTTGGAGGTTGTGGTGTCAAGAGCTTTAAGCTCTGACTTACACTCAGGCCATTTACTGCATCGGGAAGTGCAAAAAGTGGACTGAGATCCAATAATGACCTTGATCCATCAAAAGTCTGACCCATGGAAGAGACTACTTGAACATGCTCTCTCATCCCCCTCCTTACAAGGCTCTGCGACATCTCACCCTGTTCTCCTGTGATTGATTTCTTCTGTGCAAACAACGGTGCCGCTGGACCAACAGTAATCAGCAGCGATATTGCATATGGGGCTGCTCTAGCACTTACATTCAGTGGAAGAGTAACTCCCATACTCTGATTCATTACTGGAGTCAAATCCGACTATGTCCTTGTCATTGGTGTAAACCTCGGCATAACTTGCGGCTGTGCCTGGGGCATCAATATCAGAGTTGGCTCAGCCTGGACCACTTGCTCCGTAGGCACCACTAAGTTCGAGGTTGTCTCAAGAATCAGCACTTCAGGATAAATTCTCTCTATCGGTGGCAAGTGCAACTGTGCCTAGACTACCGAAGCAGTCAATACGTTAGGATTACCCTGCACCACACTTTGTACCTGTCCATTATCAACCTGTACTGGACTCACTGTCCCCATTGCCTGGGCAGTTGGATCAGAACTAGTACTCAGACCCTCCTCATGCACCGCGTATGGTGGAGGTAGGTGTTTCAAAATCTGAGTAATAAGATCCTCGTCATCTGATTCTTCCTCTACTATGGAAGCTCTTTTTGCCTCTTTACTCCCAGACGTACTCTTATCACTTTTGCTAGTCGCTTTCCTTCATTCCATCTCATCTTCTTGTGTATTAGCAGGAAACAACTGAACATCCTGCAATGTCACTGCTCTCCACTTCTTCTGTTCCCAAACCCATCCTGCTTCCGCCAGAGACTCCCCTACCTTTCTCACTCTCTTTTGAAATTGTATTTCCTGCTGTTGTCTTGATTTCAGCTCCCAAACTGCTAATGCCTCAAACTGTGCCCGTCTCGGAAGAGGCCTTGTTTCATACAGCGCCATCTGCAACGGTTCCAAAATTCTTAAATTAAACATTTCATGCTCAGGAAATGCTAAAACTCCCTGTTTCTCTGTCAATTTGCACCATTGCTTTAACGAAAGACATGGCGCGACACCTCGCTCCTCCATCACAATGTAAGCCGGTGTACTTTCCGGTGGTGTAGGCTCCACTACAGTCACTTTAATATACATATCTCCCTTTAGGGCACTCTTGAATGCTTTGAAAAACTTCATGTTTTCTACTTTTGTGTACTCTCAACTAATTGCCTCTCACGGACAGCTGCCAATCTGTGCGTGACCTTTCTCACTAACCAACTTAACCCAGCACGGCTCCAATGATGTCACACTCACACATACTGCAGCTGACAGTCTTGCGGCTCGTCCTCCAAAAACTCTGAACCTCACAAAACTAATGCAAAATATTGCGAGCACTGACCAAAATACAAAAATACAAAAACGAATCTGCTGGTTTATTACAGGAAAGGTAACACAATCGCTTTAGAAACCTTACGGATTTTCACTGATGGCCCTTTCGCTCATGCAGCTATTCCTCTTTCTCGGTCTCCCATATTCACAAGCAATATTCGACCCGCCAATTTTACTCTCAACTGATCAATGGGTCTGTCCTGGAACACATTGGACTTGCCAAATCTCAGTCAAAATTTCTCTCTTACCCACTTTAACTTACATGCTGACTTGTTGACCACGCCCGATCAACCTACCAAACCAGACAAATTACAACATTTAACCAAGTGTCTCCTACCCTTGTCAATATACTCCGGAGTCTTAGACATGCAGGGTCCATACGTCAAAAATCACGTGGACAATTTTTTAGCACAAAGCGCCACACACATGTGAAGTTCGACTACTTCCCTACTCTCATACTGTGGAGTACGCACACTCCTAATAAAACTTCATTTGGAGTACGCAGACTCCTTAATTTCCCTCTCATACGTCACAGTTTACCTGCGATTGGCATAAGCTGTGCAAGTGCAACCTATCTCTCTCACACTATCACTAGAACACCGAGAACATACCCAACTCTACTAGCAGGATCCAGGTTCTGGGAAAGTCCTTTCTGGGCCTAGGGGACATCATTCTTGTTACAATTGCCATCTCAAAAACAAGATCCAAATCTCAATAATGATGAATAACTGATCAAGCTTAAACTACCACCATAACCATCGGTCACCACATAACCAGTTCTCCAAGGAAACTTACCATCCTCTGTTACCAAAAACTGTTGGCGCGTCGGTCCTTAATAAGTAAACTTACAAGGTGACACGTTTAGGTCGATGAACCTTTTGATTTGCATGGAGTATCCTAGCTATGATGTGACCAATGTTCTCAGTAATCAATGCACAAAATTCAATAACCATTAGACAAATCATTAATCAATAATCAATAAAAACAATTAACATCACACCATGGCCTTCCAGCCATGAATAACCACACCTCAATATATGTTTTAGTAATTATATTTCCCTGTTAGTTTACAATAGTAAATCATGACATTTGTTAAAGCGCAATTCAATTCAAACAAGAACAGCATTAATTTGTTAGAAGACGCCAGAAATATAACCTAACCAAAACATGCATCAGAATATATTCTAAAGCATTAGCATAAGTCAATAGAAGAAATAAAGACAATAGATAATTTCTAATTATGGAAATCAGCAAAACAGTCCGTCAACATTTGTCTCTGTAATCTATCAATCATCATGTAAGAAGCCCTCATCTAACCCAGATTAGCATCAGCATATGGGACTTCATGCAAAACAATTTAGGAAACAAGATTTTAGAAAACACCTAGCTAAGAATACTATTTAGACAGAGCAGTTGGTACCTAGAAAGAGAAGGCACAAAATACAATTCAGTCACATTGTCATATCTACCTGTCCTCGGTATGGGTCAGCAACAGAGTCAGTCTTCGTCCACAGGTCATCAATCGATCAGCATCACATCAGGCTCCCAGTCAGAGAGTATGAGCTCAGAGAGTATGAGCCCAATGACAGAATCTCGAATCACCTTTACGATCTCGCAGTCTCTCTTCCCTCTGTCACATTGTTATATCAAAGTCATCCAGACTGTCCCCCAATTTCCAATTGGTCAATTAATCGTACGTTATTACCCTAACCAATAATGTCCGTAAATCAAATCTATGAATTCTAATATTTCACAGTTCACATGTCGTTGATTGGTCCGCTTTACGATGTTCTCATCATCCAGCTCGTCAGGTATCAAAAATGTTGCATCATCTTCTCCAGTCAGTGTCTTCATTGTTCGAGTCCAGGTAAAGTACATCTAGCGCACATTACACACTATTTGATACAATTGTAGAGACATCATCTCCTGTCCGTCAGTTCTCAGAAGAAGCTCCAGTTAAGCATTTTTATTGAACAATGAGCATTTCACGGTTAATTCATTCTGTCAGCATTTTCCATCGAACGTTAAGAAATACAGCTTCTTCTTGAGGCCTGGCAATACTTGGACGAGGCACTCGCTAAGTTAAGGCCTACAGTTATTGCAGTACATAGGTTATAACTCTCAATATGACATTAATCTAATACATTTTCAATATTTCATGTATATTAATCACTCATTTAGTACAATTCGTAAATACTGGTGGCCATTCTCCGAGGTCACAATTTCAAATGTGCACGTTAATCATTTTCTACTAATTTCAATATTCAAAATATATAAACATTCATTAATAATTTCTAATTAAGACTTTTGCGTTTACGTATGTATGTGCCATCTTTCGGACGTTTTCGGCAATGACTATGGTAGCACACATACTACAAAGAGGGAGATTTTGAACAAAAAAATATGGGGTACTTTTTTCCCCCTCTAAAGTACATTTTGGGTGTGAGACTGGGAAAATAATGCCATGTTTGCCTTAAGGCTACCTAAAACAAATGTTTGTTGCACAAGCAGAGCGTTGTGTATCTTTGTCTTGCTGTGTGTAGTTTGCCTAATGGTTTCTCTTTCTCTTAACTTTTCACGCCATTTTCGCCTGTGAAAGACTGGTTGATGTGAAAAATATTTTGTGGGAACTATTAACAATGTGTGACATGAGACAGATACATGCTGCACACAACAGTCTCAAGCATATAACGGCAAAAAGTACTTTGAGTACTAATATTTCATTTTTATGAAATGTATGCGTGTTACACAAAGAAAAAATGCAGTTTTTCCTACAAGTAAGTGAGTAACGAGTTAGAGCTATTATCGTTATAAACTCGCTTGCAGTGAAACGTATTGGCAAAAGTGCAATTATCCACGTAACAAAGCAAAGCGCTAGACTACTGCCAGGCAAGATTGCGCTATGTAGGAATTAAAAAGACAAAGTAGTCCAGAAACCATATGGAAAACATGCAGCCTCGTATATTTTCAGAAGTTGGCCAGTGCGCTCGAGGAGGGCTAAACACTGTAAAAGGCATGACGTATGCATGCCTTCCACTAATGAAATCAAGTGCATTATAAAAGGCAAGCCCACGAACCAACCAATCTGATGGGCTTGACGTGGGAGTGGTTACAAGCCCGTAGAGATTACAACAGGGACGGACCGTTTTGCACGCTCGACCCTAAAAATGCTACAGCTGATGTCTTGATACAGATTTCAAGCAGATCAAACCAAAATAAATCACTGCACTAACATGTCTCTTCAGGAAGTTAGTATTACATACAGTATGCTGAATGTAACACAAAATCGATATAAAAGTTAAAAAAATAGAAAAGCCTTGTGCCAGAATTATGCGGGCCAAACTTTTTGAGCATTAAATTAAAACAAAGAATGAAGGCATGGAGGCCTAGCGCAAGAATATTAGGATTGTTTATTTTCAAGTAACGTTGACAACATTCGTACAAAGGCGAAGTACATTTTGGGCATGGTTTGGTAGCTTTGATACTACTTGACTTTCTTGTAGCGTATGCTTGGTGTGTTTTAATATACATTGCGGTGTAGAAGGGTGCCTGATCCACTTTGTTCTCGAACTCTGCCTGCTGCACTTCTGCTGGTAGCCATCTTTGCGAACAGTGAAAGTAAATATCGTGTCACTGTAAGTGATAAAAATCAAAGTAAGCAATGGAGCGCCAGCCTCACCCTTGTGTGCCAAATTGATTTGCTTACCGAAAGTTACAGTCTCGAGCTTGTACCATATAGAATTGGGCTCGGATCTCAGCAGGGGCGTAGCTTCAGTAGGTGTTCTTGGGCTATTACACCCCACCTAAGAAATCTATTCTGTGATAAATAGTTGGGCGCGGTGATGTCAGTCGGGTCTGGCGAGGTGTCTGTTGGATTTCACCAGGAATTTCTACACAGACAAAGTGAACACACACACTTCTCACTCTCTCTCTGTTTGGAAAGACTTCAAAAAACGTTGGTTATTTCATAAAATAATGTGCTTTCTCTCACTTAGTACCCCTGCCAATCTGCATTCCGCTTCTTTTCCTTGACCATAAGCCCCTCTAGTGTGCCCTGCTTGTTCCATAATGTATTTAAACATTATCCGCCAACGTGATTATCGGAAGATCTGAAGCTCACCCCTCGCCCCAATCTTACTGCTCAAGCTATCCCAGCCATGGTTTAGTATCATGTCAATACTGGCAAACTTCCCTGTGTCAAAAAAGGTAGTCTCTGTCAGTTGCAAAGCAAGTGCCCGTAAGTGTGTGCTCCAGTTTCATGCTGAGTAAAACTCCCCAAACATGTTATGTTAAAATCTCTAAGTATGTGTGCCGCTTGTGTGGTTATGTATCTGCATATTTATATATTTTCCTCCCACTGCAGAGTAACAAATAACGAATCTCCTCAAACCACAACTCTGACTCATCCTATTTCTCTTCCAAAATTGCCCCTCCCTCCACTCTCTGACTTATTCCGAACCTCTTTTACTACTATGAACTCCCAAATAATCTTTCCTAAATTCTTCCCTCCTCTACCTATCCTTTCTCCTATTCATCCTACCAACAGACTGACATGCAGGGTCGGCTTTAGCACTGGTGGCGCCCAAGTGCGACAATCTTTGTTGGCACCTCCTACCCCCATGACCACCTTCCTGGATTCTCTCACTTCCACCCCACAAAAGTGCCCCTCAATAGCCCCTCTCTCACACACATTTCATTTGTGTTAAAGTGCTGGTAAAGGCTGGCTTTACTAATCCACTCATCTATCTGTGTAAAATACAGATCTGTACTTTGAAGCTCGCACATTAACCCTCTTCTCAAATTTGTGGCATACTTGGACGCTCTTTAGGCCGATTAATCTTTTGGCTAAGTGGGACTCTCTTCACCCGAGACCAGTCAATTTAATCAAATCAATAATCAATAACGAACATATGCAATGCCCTGATCAACATAACACTTAACAATTAATCCAGAATACATTTCGGCGAACCCTGACCTTTCAGTCAGGAATAACCACACCAGTTTATTCAAAGTTAGTGAATTTATTTCCCTATATTAACAAAGCTAGCACAATATAGATGTGTCTCAACACCAAATGATAAACATAAATGAACATTAATAGCTGTCCATAACGGCGAAACAGGTGCAATCTATGCAGCATTTGAATAACAAGGCATTCGATAATAGCAATACAAATCACTAATAGTATAATCTGTAATGAGCTTATCCATACATTTAGTCAGCATAACAAGGTCTCAAATTGCATCGTGCAACAAAAGGAATCCTCATCTAACCTGAAATTAGCATCGGCATGTGGGACTTCATGCAAAACAATTTAGCAATATTAATTTGGAAAACTCCTAACTAGGGATCTTGTCAAAAATCAGCAGTTGGTTACCTAAAAGAAACACAATGCAATTGTACAATTTCCTTTCATATTTACCAATTACAATCAGCATTCAAGGAAGTCTTCCTCTCACAGGTACCGTTTCTCGATCAGCATGGGACGGGGCAAAGGGGCAGGGGTGGACGGGGCAGTTGCCTCACGGCGGCAAAATAAAACTACTACTTCATGCAAAGGGATCAAAGTTAAAGTCTCTAGGGCAAGAATCATTTAAAGTCTCTTTCTCTCGATTAGAGAAAGCATCAGAGTCTCTTTCAAAATGGCGTCGCAGCAAGGTGGGCCATGATAGCTGCAATGTCCTGCAAAATGGCGGGTATCGGGCTGGTAATGGCTGCAATGGCTATAATGTCCGGATAATGGCTATTTTCTTCTCGTGCACCTGGTTTAAATAGACAACAGTTCAAATCCAGTAGGGTCTTCCATTGGAGGGTTCATAGGTTGGCTTCAAATTGTCCAATCAAAAACAACAGTTCTCAAGCTTTTACTTAAGCATACATTATCCTTGGAGACGGGTACGCAAGTTGCAACATTTTATACCAATTAACTCACTTTCAGAGCTTCCATTGTCCGCACCTGCAGATTGACCTTGGAGCAAAGAGAAAAATGCCAGGCTGGCACGAAACCTTAAGATAAGCATGTGAACGATCTCAGTGGAAAAGTACAGCTTCAAGCAGAAATACACGTTTATTAGCACATTGGAAAAATACGAGCATCTAAATCGTGAGACCAGGCAACTAGGCCGAAGCCTCCACTAAAGTAATGCTAAGCTAAAACATTTCAAACAAGCAAATCGTGGTATACGTTTACGATTATGTCGGATTAGTGCACTTCTAATACATTACGTTATATAAAGCACGCTTATAATGTTGGCAAACTACTCTGAGGGCACATTTTGTCCCCGTACAATCTTTATTAGTTCAGTTAAAGTCACACATGATTATTGCAATACTACGTTTAAACGCTAATAAATGTAAAACCTTCATTTCTGCGTCATTAATCCCTCCTCTGATGACTACTTGTCATCACACAAACTATTGCCACAAATTTTATTCCATTAAAATTCTGTCAGTTCTCTTTTCCTTTTAGTTCCCCTAGTTTTCGCTTTGTATTCTTCTGCCATTCTTTTCATCATTTTCTCTTCCTTCCTTCTTTTAATTCTTTCCATCATCATTATTATTCCCCTTTTTATTCCCCAAATTCCAAATATGCAAATCAGTACTATTAATATTCCCTGTATTATTTTTAGTAATATTCCATTCCAAATTCCACCAATCCAATTTCCCACTGAAGCAAGCCCTTTTCCAACCTTCTCCCACACTCCTGGTTCTTTCAATTCCTTCAAATCTGCACTCTCTTTTGTTAGATTAGCAAGCATAGTTTTAATTTTCACACTGTTGTCGGGAATATACGTGCAACAGTGGCGCGCACCAAGCATTTTGCAAACGCCGCCATCCTTTGCTAAAAGAATGTCTAAGGCAAGCCTATTTTGAAGAGTCATAGCTCTTTCCGCTGCAAGTTCAGCATCTATCAGGATTATAGCACCTGAAAACTTTGTCAACATGTTATCCACTATAGTAGACAACTTTCTTATTTTGATGGAATTCAACACAACTCCCAATGAAGGAATCATGGCTCCAAATATATCTCCTACCACAGCAGCTGCGGTCTCTCTTTTCTGGATACGATGGGATCCAGGTGTCTTTTGAATCATCGATAAGTCATCCAGTTGATAAACCTTTGGGAACACTATACCCAAATAACATCTCCCCCACCATCCTTTCGGAAGACGATAATAGGCATTATACCCACAAATGTAATATACACCTGGTATGACAGGGTCAAGTCCGTCCATCATGAATGTCCATTTGGCCTTAAAGATAAACGTATGTTTACACTCACTCGCTCCTACGAAAATGTTGTCATAATAAGATTCACCTCGATATATACAAAATTTCCCTACATGCCAAGCATCTAAAGCTATTCTCCCTTGTGTTTTTATTGCGGCAAAATCATAATGATCTACTGAAGTCCTCTTACTTAGCTCCTTTTCTAATTTCGCATTCATTTGTGCCCTTCTATCATCTGTGCGGTCTAAAAAACTTATCTCTACTGCAGAGAGCGAGCAGGTAAGGTTTTCCCTATGAGCATGAGCCGTTTCAAAAGGTTGCATTGGCTCGAAAAATTCCCTCATTATTTTAGCATCCCAATCTTTAGCAATCTGGCTTAGCTGCGCTATTATAGGAACATATGCAAAGGTAACATCATAATTCGAGTAAAAATACTGTATGTTAGTTTGACCATAAAATCTAGACATTACTATACTACATGTAATCCCGTATGTAAGAGGCATGTGGTGATAAGTCACCCCTTCCTTTACTGATGTCGGTATCTGTGTACACACATAACAATCTTTCGCATCCATAGTCTCAACATATTCTGTTAGCAAGCGATAGAAAACATTATACGAAAGTTCCTTCTTATCATGCAAGTGTCTCTCATCTAATTCTAGTCTTTTCAATGCAGTTAGTTCAGTGACAGTAACAGGAGCAAAAGTAGAAGCATCAATTTTCTCATTCTCACCCTTTCCATGCATTGCAAGCACTATTGCCATTATTATTAGTACGCATGCAATTATCAAGCCTATACACACATATTTACAATATTTCACTCTACTGTTTTGTGTAGCCATGATCTGTATAGAATCAGAGAGCTAGACGCACCTATAAAGAAACTATTTAGCAATTCAGTTACAAAGCTGAATGAGCGCAATGTTCACACAGTTTTCTTCAAGAGGCCAGTCACTTATCGGTTAGCAGCATTTGTCTCAATTCGGCAATAACTCAATTCGGCAATAACTCAGTCCTTTTCTTTTTTTTTTTTTTTTTTTTTTCAAAGTTCAATCAATAACTCAGTCTTTTATCGGTTCAGCAAATGTCTCATCCGGTTTAGCAATGTCTCAGCTGGTTGTATCACGTTAAATTGTAGCAAGCAATGTCATTTATCACCCTTTCAATCAACACTGTCCATAAAACTTTTCTTTTCTATTGGTATCTCTTCTTCTTCGTTCTCGAGGCTTAGAGATACAAATTCGTCAGTCCAATCGTCATTGACTGCATATGCCCATTCTGGACCGGAATATCTCCTGTTTGGTATCCTTTTCCTTTTCAATTTTGCTTCTCTTTTCGATTCTGCCTCACTGGTACTTTCCTCTTTGGCCAAGTCTTTTCCTTCACTTGAGGTTGGTACCACGACAGAAACTTCCTTTCTTTTCTCTTTCACTTTTGGCCTTTCTCCGTCGTTCAAATTTTCTCTAGTTCTTTGTTTTACTGGTGATATACTTAGTCTCCTCTTTGCACCGTGTCCATTTGATGGACCTGCGATCTTTTCTGTGGAAGCTTGAACAGTTTCGTTCTGTTCTGCCTTATCCCCTCCTTCTGGGGAATCAATCACGTTCTCTTTTTCTTTTTCTGTATCGTCTGCTTCTGGGAAAGCCCTCCTCTGATCAGGCTCTCCTGTTTCTTCACCTCTCTCGAGCCTTTCGTCACCGTTACTTTCGTCAGGCTCTTTATCACTTTCAGCTGCTTCAGGCTCTTTGTCACCTTCAGCTGCTTCAGGCTCTTTGCTACCCTCAGCTGCTTCAGGTTCTTTGTCACCTTCAGCTGCTTCGTCGCTGTCTGAGGTTTCTCCTTGGTCTTCCCCAAGTGAGTCTGTTGCTTCGTCCTCAGAGAATATTTCTCTCTCTCCTGTTTCTGCCTGTTCGCTTTCAGTTCGGTTTTGCTCTGTCTCAGCGCTCAGCACTGTTTTATCAGGCACTGGCAGTTTCAGCGCTTCAACTTCCTCATCTGTGGGACACAACACTTTCTTTGTGTGACTGGCGTGAATCCAGTTGGGAACTCCCGCACACTTCACAGCGGTAGTTGTCGTCAGGATCACTTGGAAAGGGCCTTTCCAACGGGGTTCCAGACACGACTTCCTCACGTGCTTCTTTACCACGACCCAGTCACCTGCTTTCAGTGTGTGTCCTGGACCTTGGATCGGTGGCAAGGTGGTTGCTTCCACCTGGTGAGAGAAAGAGCGAACCACGTCAGCCAGACCTTTGCAGTAGTCTAACACCATATCATCTGTAATATTCAAAAGCGCGTTTGCGGGAACTGCAGGAAGTCTCATGGCCCTGCCCATGAGAATTTCGTGCGGGGACAATCCAGTCTTTCTGTCAGGGGTGTTTCTCATTGACATTAACACCAAAGGCAATGCGTCAGGCCATTTCAAATTTGTCGATGCACATATTTTCGCCATTCTTGATTTCAGTGTACCATTCATTTGCTCCACCAGTCCTGATGCTTCTGGGCGATAGCTACAATGCAGTTTTTGCTCAATGTTCAGCGCTGCACAAAGTAACTTTATCACCTCGTTATTGAAGTGACTTCCTCTATCTGATTCTAAAGAGATCGGGAATCCGAAACGTGGTATCAACTCCCTCAACAATAGTTTTGCAACTATGAGGCTGTCATTTCTACGTGTAGGGTATGCTTCAATCCAGTGACTAAAAATGCACACAATCACCAACACATACTTCAGACCTCCATGCACAGGCATCTCAATGAAGTCTATCTGCATTCTACTAAACGGGCCACTCGCCTTACCAATGTGGCTCGCGTTCACAACCGTTCCCTTCCCTGGGTTCATCTGCTGGCAAATGACACATCGATGGCAAACTGCTTCTGCAGCTTGGCGAAATCTGGGTTTAGACCAATCAGTTTTGAACAATCTTATCATGCATCTCTCCCTAGGTGAGCCTGCCCATGATAGAACCGCGCAAGCTGCGATAAGAGACTATTTGGCAAAACAAATTTTCCCTCATTTGAAAACCATAACTCATCTGGTCTCTTTATACATTGTGATTTAATCCAGGAATCTCTTTCGTCCTCCCTGACGTTATTCTGTAATGCTTTTAGTTCATCTATTGTATCTACGACCTTCAAGGCAAATGCTTCAGCTGGTTCGAGTTCTGGTTCACTTATCGAATTCCATTCATCCCTGAGTAATATACAGTTCAAGGCACAAAATCTTGCGACTTGATCCGCATATGCATTTCCCAGAGAAACATAGTCCTGTCCTTTTGTATGAGCACTACACTTTACCACTGCAACTTCGGCTGGCATTTGAATGGCGTGTAACAATTCCCTTATTCTCTCCCCGTTTTTCACTGGGGATCCTGAAGAAGTCAGGAAACCTCTCTGTGACCATAGTTGTCCAAAGTCATGCACAATTCCGAACCCGTACTGACTATCAGTGTAAATGGTGACTTTCATCAATGCAGACAGTTGACATGCTCTTGTAAGGGCTACAAGTTCTGCTACTTGTGCAGAATAGACTCCTTGGAGCCAGGATGCTTCCAAGACACCTGTTACAGTACATACAGCATATCCTGCTTTCAAAATTCCCATCCCATCTCTTAGACATGAACCATCAACGAAGACAATTTGGTCATTTTCATCAAGCTTAGTATCCTTAATGTCAGGTCGAGGTTTTGTGCAAAATTCAGTCACCTGAAGGCAGTCATGCTCGACGTCTTCAGCGTTCTCAATTTCAGCATTTTCACCAGGAAGCAAGGTTGCTGGATTCAACGTAGTGCACCTTTTCAGCTGCACATTCGGTGAGCCCAGAATTACCGTTTCATACCTTGTGAGTCTTGCTCCAGTCATGTGTTGTGTTCGGGAGCGGGTCAAACGTATCTCAACTGAGTGAGGGACCATGACTGTTACTGGGTGTCCCATCACTATTCCTTCACTCTGAGTGAGGCTGATACCAACTGCTGCTACGGCGCGCAAACACCCAGGAAGTGCTGCTGCGACCGGATCCAAAGTAGCTGAAAAATACGCTACTGGTCTGTTTATGCCACCATGGACTTGAGTCAAGACAGACAGAGAACATGCATCACGTTCATGACAAAACAATGTGAAAGGCTTTGTGTAATCAGGCATACCTAAAGCTGGAGCCCTGCTCATGCATTCTTTCAATTCAATAAAAGCATCCATCTCATCTCCTTTCAGCTCAATTTGATCCAAGGCATCCTTCTGGGTCAGTTTCAGTAAAGGCTTTGCTAGAGTTGAGAAGTTGGGAATCCACTGGCGACAGTAGCTTACCATTCCCAAGAACTTCCTCACCTCCCTCCTTGTCTTTGGTGGACTCATTTGAAGTACACTTGTTATTCTTTCCTTCATTATTCTCCGTGACCCTTTCTCTATCTGGTGACCCAAGTATTTCACTTTCTTCTGACAAAACTGCAATTTGGAAGGAGACACCTTGTGTCCATTCCTTCCCAAATGGTTCAATAGGGCAATGGTATCGGCTGTGCAGCCACTTTCTGTCTTAGATGCAATCAGTAAGTCATCAATGTACTGTACTAGAGTTGACTCGAATGGCAATTCTAATGCTTCCAAGTCTTTCTTTAGAATCTGATTGAATATTGACGGTGACTCAGAGAACCCTTGAGGAATTCGACACCAACTGTACACTCTGTCTAGGAATTTGAAACAAAAGAGGAATTGGCTGTCCTCATGAAGAGGCACAGAAAAGAATGCTTGTGACAAGTCGATGACTGAGAACCACTCGGCATCGCAAGGGACTTGAAACATTATCACAGCTGGATTTGGTACGACAGGGCAACATTTAATTATGATGTCATTTATTTTCCTCAAGTCCTGTACAATTCGGACCTTTCCACTCGGCTTTATTAGTCCCATGATTGGTGAATTACATGGACTGCTTAACACTTCTTTCAGTACTCCCTGCTTTACAAATTCGTCAATGAGTTGGGCAACTTTCATGAGGGTGTCTTGTGCCATGTGGTATTGTGGGGTCTGGGGAAAGGTTGCATTGGGTTTTACAGTCACTTTCACTGGTTCCACTCCTTTCATCAATCCCACCTCTTTCCCTGTCATATCCCACACTTCCTTTCCGACTGTTTCCCGTAATTCAGCTGGAATATCTTCTTCAGTTATCATCGGGAAAAGGCAAATCAGAGGATACTCTTCATCGACAGTTTCCATCTCATCCCCCTCTACACTGTCCTCTTCTTCCCCATCACTGCTCGTCTGAATTTTAATTCCCTCGTTCAAACACATAATCGAACATCCCAATTTGCACAATAGGTCTCTCCCTAACAGTGCTATCGGGCTTGAGTCACATACCACAAATTTATGTAACCCTTGATAGTTACCAATGCTGACTGGTACTGGATCTGTGATTGGGTTCGTCAGGTGCCTGTTTGCTACTCCCACCACTTGAACTGTTCTCCCTGAGAGTGGCAAATTTGGTACTTCAATGCTCTTAACAGTTGAACGTGTGGCTCCTCTGTCAACCAAGAATGAAACACGATGACCCATTACTCTTCCCTCTACATATGGACCCTTTTGATCAACTTCCAAGGACGCCGCAAGCACACAATCTCCCTCCTCTCCTGAACTTTCACTCTCCCATACATTGTTTATTCCAGTCTCACTGTGTAATGGGAACTGTTGTACGGTGCCATTTGTATTCATTACCTGACCCGAGACCTGTGGAGGAACCATCACTTGCTGCTGTCTCATTGGTGCCAAAGGTATTTGCATTTGCTGATTAGGTACCATGGGAAACGGCTGTTGCATTGGCTGCATTTGCGTCATCTGCATACGGGGCATCTGCATCTGCTGCGGCTGCATAGGTTGTAATCCCTGCAACTGATTTATGGTCTGAAAATTTGGGTTTGGACCTCTCATTTTCAGTCCCCTCATTGTCTGAAATGCATTGACATCATTGTTTTGCTGACCAACACCTGCACCTTCCTGCACCACCATCGGGCACTCGCGTTTCCAATGTCCGACTATTCCTCACACGTGACACGGCATCACCTTTTTCAATGCCTGCACACCATTCGGAGTCACAACAGTGTTCAAATCCGGACCATTATTCCCAAAACCTCCTCTGCCTCTGCCTCTCGCCTGTGGCTGAAACATCATATTTCCCTGCAACTGCGGCTGCGGTTGCGGTACCTGCTGTTGGAACCCTTGTAACCCTTGCAAACCTTGCAGACCTGTCTGAGCTGCTTTAAGTTGCATCATCATCACTTTCTCTTTCAACTTTTTCTGTTTCACTTCAATTTCGTCGCTACAATATTTCGCATAATTCAACACCTCATCAATAGGTTTCGACTGCCAACAAATCAAATGCGCCTTTATCATCTGACTTATCTCTGGTCTCAGCCCTTCCACAAATCTAAACACAAAATGAAGCATGTCCTTCGCCTCTATTGCTTCCGTGCCACTGTAGTTCTTGAACGCCTTCAACAACCTCTCATAGTAACTATGAATCGACTCTTTAGCCTCTTGGGCAGTTCGATCGATCTTCTGCCAATCCACATTTTTCGCGGCAACTTTCGTCTTCAAATGCTCAATCACCTTGTAGTACAAGCTCATCACCATAGGTGATGGTGCACCCGTATCCCTATCTCTCTCTGGTTCACTTGTCGGCCAACCTACAGCTCTTTTGCAATCCTCCCACAAATCTGCCGGAACCACAATCTCAAAGAGAGTGTTCAGGTCTTCCCAAAGGCATTTCGCAAGTTTCACAAACCTATCAGTCTGTTGATACCATTCAATCGGTTTCTCTCTCAGTTTGGGAAAATCATCCGTAAAAGACTGAATGTCGCTTCTGTGCCATGGTACATGTATTAATTTTCCCCCTGCTGTCTCCCTCATTGGTAACATGGTTACTGCATCACTACTCTGTGGTCTTTTCTCGTTGAGCTCTGGGACACTGTCTTTCCTCTTTTCCTTTCTCTTTACCCATCTGCTTTCCCATTTGTCTAAGCACCTCCACACTTGTGCACTCTGCAGCAATTCTCTAAGGTGCGCCTTCATGCCTGCTGACCTCATGTGTTCAAAGTCTGTGGTCCCGAAATCCAACCTGTAGCTCCTGCTCAAGTGTTTCGTCTTGTCTATATCAACCCCGTTTTTGTCAGCTATTTCTTGCAAACTTCTATGTACCTTGTTCACTTCTCTCGTAATCCTGGGACATAGATACCTCAGCTCTTCTTCCGAGTAGGACTCTAACCTATTCACACCCATAGTCCCTTCCACCAATTCTTGTGCTTCCATGTTCAACCTGACCCTATTCAGATAGTCTTCTCCCTTCCCACTGGCTGAGCTTTGTGTGGAATTCAGACTGTTGAACCACTGTGTCAGCTGTTGCGCATTTAACCCCATCAGTGTAGCATTCACATCGACTGCCATCGATGGTTGCGGCAACTTTTCAGTATTCGATGATAGCGGTATCACCAGTGGGGGACTCGACCTCACCAGTGTTGACTGAGCACATATGGGACTAAACTCCATCAAGGACCCAGATCCAGTTGGCAGAGCCGCTATCGGAGTTGTCTCTGGAGTGTTTTGAATGCACCTCCTTTCCATCCCGCCCTGCACCATTGATCCTTGACTGCTCATACCTGAATTAGGCTGAATGTATAAAGGTACCGGTGGACCTACAGTAATGGGTAGGGATATCGCAACTGCGTTCTGTCCATTCCCCATGTTCTTAGACATGTTCATTCCCAAACTATGGGTCATCATTGCCGGCATGCCCATTTGACTCCCCGTCATCTGAGCATGTGCGTTTCCCCCCTGCATCTGCTTTTGAGGCATCAAAAACTGAGTTGATTCAGCTTGTGCCAATGTTGGGTTGTGACCATTCTGTCCTCCCATTACGGTTGGATCTAGAATCATTCCCGTACTGTTGTCACTGCTGTAGTACCTTGGGACCTGCGGCTGATAATTTTCTGTTGCTTTCAACATGGGCACATCTGGATATATTCTCCTAACCTGCGGTATCTGCGGGGTGAACAGTAAACTCGGGTCCTTAGATCCCGATGATGCTCCTGAACTCTGAGTTTCACCGTTCTGTACCGATGCCGGAGGGGCAGAACTGGTACTTGGACCTTGTCCACTCTCTGCATAAGGTGGTGGACGGTCGTTCAGCAATTGCATGATTAACTCCTCATCCTCTAACTCCTCTTCTCTTCTCAACTTTTCCTCGTCCTCTCTATCCTTGGAACACCTCCTGTTTGTCTTACAGGTAGCTTTCTTACCTGTCTCCTCTTCTTCCTTAATAATTGCGGGAAACAATTTTATCCCCTGCAATACATCTGACCTCCACACCTTCTGTGCATTATCCCACCTAGCGTCCGCTAGTGTCTTTTCTACCTTCCTTATCCTGGTCTCAAACTTATTTTGCTGTTGCTGTCTAGCCATTAGTTCCCAAATCGCTAGAGCCTCAAACTGTGCTGGCCTTGGGGGTACCTTCATGTCGTACATCGCGAATCTCAAATTCTCTAGGATCCTTATATTGAATGTCCCATGGACCGGGAACGCTACGCTCCCATGTTTCTCTGTCAGCTTGTGCCATTGCTTTAGCCACAGGCACGGAGCTACCCCTTTTTCCTCCATTACAATGTAAGCTGGTGTACCTTCGGGCGGCGTCTCCTCTCCTACGCTCGCTTTAATGTAAGACTCCCCCTTCATCGCACTCCTTAATGCTTTAAAAAATTTCATTTTCTCGTCTTTTATTTCACAAAGTTTGTAATCAATAGGTGACTTTAATTCCCGGAATACTCTTCGCTTGCCTTTCCCCTTCCAATCGAGCCCCACGGACTGCGTCCAATCCGTGCGCGACCCTTCTCTACAACCAACCTATCCCAGCGCGGCTCCTAGTGACGTCACACTCACACACTGCGGCTGACAAAGCCTCGCGGTTTGTCCTCCTTCACTCAGCTCCTCTCGTAACAACTTCTTGCATGTATCGCGAGCTACCAAGAAAAATAATAATAAAACAGATCTGTCGGTTTACTACAGGAAGGGTAACACAATCGCTTCAGGACCTTAGGGATTTTTCACTAGCCTCGGCAGTTATTCCATCTTTCTCGGTCCCCACTTTCGCAAGCAAATCTGACCCGCAGACTGCTCTCAACTTGTCAGTGATCTATTCTAGTGCACTTAGAATTTTGTCAAAGCCCGAAGTCGATGTTTTCTTTCACTCCTTAACACACGTACCGACTCGTTGACCACGCCCGATCAACCTACTAAACCGACCAGACCACAACATAAAACAAGTGTCTCATACACTTTTCAACATACTCCGGAGTCTCTTGACCTCGCAGGGCCCGTCTCAACAACAACAACCACGTGGACCTTTTTATGCACAAAGCGCCACATGCACATGAAGTTCGACGACTTCCCTACTCTCACACTCGGAGTCGCACCTCTGCTATTTTTCTATGAAGTTCGACGACTTCCCTACTTCTACACTCGGAGTCGCACCTCCGCTATCCTCTAAAATCCTCGCAACCTTTTCACACAATCTGCGGCAATAAGCTGTGCAAGCGCAAAACCCTAACTTCACTCATACCATCACTAGTACCGCCAACGCTGATCCCACACCTCCATTCTCTTCATTCGCAAGCTCCGAGATCCCGGGAAAGTCGCGGTGGACCTAGCCCATCATCATTTTCTCAATCAGTTTTATCCAAGAAAAATCTAATTCAACTTCTCGAGTGGGGTCTCAAAGGGCGTAACCGTTAATTCAACACCATGTACTTTAAGAGTGAGGGGTCCCAAAAGGCGAAACCGTCCTCTGCTACCATCTACTGATAGAGCGTTCCGTACTAATAATTTACCTGTACTTGGACGCTCTTTAGGCCGATGAATCTTTTGGCTAAGTGGGACTCTC
This sequence comes from Pleurodeles waltl, assembly GCF_031143425.1. Taxonomy (NCBI): domain Eukaryota; kingdom Metazoa; phylum Chordata; class Amphibia; order Caudata; family Salamandridae; genus Pleurodeles; species Pleurodeles waltl. The sequence continues at coordinate 736,238,696 of NC_090440.1, read as the reverse complement.
TTCACCCGAGACCAGTCAATTTAATCAAATCAATAATCAATAACGAACATATGCAATGCCCTGATCAACATAACACTTAACAATTAATCCAGAATACATTTCGGCGAACCCTGACCTTTCAGTCAGGAATAACCACACCAGTTTATTCAAAGTTAGTGAATTTATTTCCCTATATTAACAAAGCTAGCACAATATAGATGTGTCTCAACACCAAATGATAAACATAAATGAACATTAATAGCTGTCCATAACGGCGAAACAGGTGCAATCTATGCAGCATTTGAATAACAAGGCATTCGATAATAGCAATACAAATCACTAATAGTATAATCTGTAATGAGCTTATCCATACATTTAGTCAGCATAACAAGGTCTCAAATTGCATCGTGCAACAAAAGGAATCCTCATCTAACCTCAAATTAGCATCGGCATGTGGGACTTCATGCAAAACAATTTAGCAACATTAATTTGGAAAACTCCTAACTAGGGATCTTGTAAAAAATCAGCAGTTGGTTACCTAAAAGAAACACAATGCAATTGTACAATTTCCTTTCATATTTACCAATTACAATCAGCATTCAAGGAAGTCTTCGTCTCACAGGTACCGTTTCTCGATCAGCATGGGACGGGGCAAAGGGGCAGGGGTGGACGGGGCAGTTGCCTCACGGCGGCAAAATAAAACTACTACTTCATGCAAAGGGATCAAAGTTAAAGTCTCTAGGGCAAGAATCATTTAAAGTCTCTTTCTCTAGATTAGAGAAAGCATCAGAGTCTCTTTCAAAATGGCGTCGCAGCAAGGTGGGCCATGATAGCTGCAATGTCCTGCAAAATGGCGGGTATCGGGCTGGTAATGGCTGCAATGGCTATAATGTCCGGATAATGGCTATTTTCTTCTCGTGCACCTGGTTTAAATAGACAACAGTTCAAATCCAGTAGGGTCTTCCATTGGAGGGTTCATAGGTTGGCTTCAAATTGTCCAATCAAAAACAACAGTTCTCAAGCTTTTACTTAAGCATACATTATCCTTGGAGACGGGTACGCAAGTTGCAACATTTTATACCAATTAACTCACTTTCAGAGCTTCCATTGTCCGCACCTGCAGATTGACCTTGGAGCAAAGAGAAAAATGCCAGGCTGGCACGAAACCTTAAGATAAGCATGTGAACGATCTCAGTGGAAAAGTACAGCTTCAAGCAGAAATACACGTTTATTAGCACATTGGAAAAATACGAGCATCTAAATCGTGAGACCAGGCAACTAGGCCGAAGCCTCCACTAAAGTAATGCTAAGCTAAAACATTTCAAACAAGCAAATCGTGGTATACGTTTACGATTATGTCGGATTAGTGAACTTCTAATACATTACGTTATATAAAGCACGCTTATAATGTTGGCAAACTACTCTGAGGGCACATTTTGTCCCCGTACAATCTTTATTAGTTCGGTTAAAGTCACACATGATTATTGCAATACTACGTTTAAACGCTAATAAATGTAAAACCTTCATTTCTGCGTCATCACTGCCATTAGACAAAACTCCAATTTTCTCTCTCTAGCAGAAACATTAATCACAAGTGTTATCTTGACATTTTTATTGCTGCCTGGAAGCTGAGCACAAGGAACTCTGCAGCACGTGAGTTTTAATGTAAGTTATTGCTAAACACAGTGACCTTCCCCGCGGTCAGTGCCTCCCACTTCAGGTCAGAGCCCAGTTCTGCTGCACGGGTCGCCCCACCCTAAAGCCAGCTCTGCTGACATGTCTATCACTCCCACCACCCCTAATAACAATTTATATTTTCTGCTACCAATCCACCTTTGGGTTTTCGAGAAGCACTTCAACACCTCATCAGGAGTAGTAAGCACTATATAAATAACATAATTAAAATTTTCCCCAATTCAAGTTAAATTCATTTATTATGACTGTTTCATTCTGTAGCTTCTGTGAGGCTCAACAGGTGTTATTCATAGGTGTTTTGGAGTGGCTACATGAGTCATTAATGGGGCCATCGATGGAGCTAGAGAGTTCAACAGATGTTGACTTTTCAACAGTGGATGTTAACTTTTGATTTAATCTGCCTTGAAGAAGTTGTAATAGATGTACTCTATCTACCAGTCGGGCCAGGTTGGCGAAGTGGGTTGCTATGTTTTGAAGAAATATTGCAGTTTAAGCAGATGTGTCCCGTTATCACAGATAGTTGCATGGTCTTTCTTAAATTTAATTTACTAGAGCCATTTGATCTGCAACAATCACAGACTAATTATCTTGTGAGTCTGCCATTTTTGAAAGAGTTGCGTCACTCATGGCTTCTAGAACGGATAGACTGGAGGAGTGTTTGCTTCATTTGCATTGCTTGAGTCAAAAATATGTTTATCTCTAGTACTGAACTGTGGGCTGGATTGTATATTAGAGGGTTGAGGGCTCTTTAAACCTGTCAGTTCATTTAGTTCCTCCAAGTGGTCCAGTTAGCTGGCAAGAGAGGCCCGAGCTTCTGTGTGGGCACTGTATCGGGACAGTACCCCTTCTTCCTCAGCCAAAGTGTCAAATCCATTAATATAATCAGTTTCATGATTGCTATTTATGATAATAAATCATCTGGAATAGTATTACGTCCATCGTAATTGTTGACACAATCAAAATATGAGCAGTTGGAGGGTGAGCCACTGTCACAAACAGTGAACAGGGACATTGTGATCCGCTGAGTTTAAATCGGTGGCAGTATGAACCTAAGAATAGCTAACAGACTTATTAATTTTTAGTCAGCGTCTTAATTGAACATAGTCCCAGATGGTAGGTTGTTTTGTTGCTATTACCTCTGGCAATGTTAAATCAAAGGTTGGGGGTCTCGAGAAGTTGACGTTGTAGAGCATGCAGTGCAGACTGATTTCCTGCTGTGATTGAAATAAGAGTTGCAACAATTGCATTTTGTGGTTTGGTTGAGTACTCTAAAGCAGGTGTGATGACAACCTCAGAAATACCTGAAGTACTTTGGGGGTCATTCTGACCCTGGCGGCCGGTGGCCGCCAGGGCCACCGACCACAGGAGCACCGCCACAGGCTGGCGGTGCTCCCACGAGCATTCTGACCGCGGCGGTTCAGCCGCGGTCAGAAGCGGCAAGTCGGCGGGCTCCCGCCGACTTACCGCTGCTCGGGGGAATCCTTCATGGCGGCGGAGCGCGCTCCGCCGCCATGAGGATTCTGACAGCCCCTACCGCCATCCTGTTCATGGCGGGAAACCCGCCATGAACAGGATGGCGGTAGGGGGTGCCGCGGGGCCCCCGTAAGAAGGCCCCGCAAAGTATTTCAGTGTCTGCCTTGCAGACACTGAAATACGCGACGGGTGCAACTGCACCCGTCGCACCCCTGCAACTACGCTGGCTCAATTCTGAGCCGGCGTCCTCGTTGCAGGGGCATTTCCTCTGGGCCGGCGGGCGCTCTTTTGGAGAGTGCCCGCTGGCCCAGAGGAAATGTCTGAATGGCCGCCGCGGTCTTTTGACCGCGGTGCGGTCATTTGGCGGCGGTACTATGGCGGACGGCCTCCGCCGTCCGCCATAGTCAGAATCACCCCCTTTGTGTCCAATAATCCATACGTTTTGAATTGGATCCTTTATGACCACTTCTTTGGGACTTAGTTTTCATTGTTAGGTCGAGGAATTTGAGATGAAAGTGAGTGAGTCTGAAGGTCAGTGAAAAAGTTTTTTGACTAATGAGCGGTTCCGCATGTGTATCTAACGAAAGATGGCAGGTGCCTAATTGTGGAACTTGTGACCACCGCCTGGAAGTGATATGGAACTGGTTATGTGAGATGGTGGGCCAAGCTACCCGACCAGCAATGACTTGACATGTACTATAAAGCATTTGAATTACAAAGAATTTGTGTCAGGGCAAGCAGTTAAGCAGCTGGCCTTGCTAGTTTTCTGTCCACTAAACCTAGCCCGTTCCGGCTGTTTAGCTCCATTCAGCCCGGACCTCACAAGGCACTGCCTCTTATACCTTGTGCATTTACCACCATGCCAATGCCTTGATACTACTGTTGGTCAGGAGGTCCTTTCACTGCTGCATAATAGAGTACAAAGTCCACCCGAACTCCAGCTACACCTGGAGGACCTGCATTCAAGGCAGTAATGATGGCCCTATCCACTTCCTAGGTGAGCATGAACTTGTTCTGTGTGTGAAGAGTGGGGATGGGTGGCAGGTGCCAGGACCTTCTCAACCTTTCTTCAGACTGGAATGGGGTTGAGCCGTTGTTGAAGGTTTTTTGTGCACATTTGGGTGACAAATTATTTATGGGAATTAGTGACTTTAATGATGCATGTCGTTGAAACCGATTAACTAATGAAGATGCACTTGAAACAACCACACTTTTGTGCAGACACCATTTTATTAGAATGGATTACTTTTTGGGTGTTCTAATCATCTTGCTAATGCTTACTCCCACCTCCCGATCAGTTTTCTTTCCCCACAGTTTCCGCAGAACACAGAGAGCTATGACGTAAATAATGATTGTCCTTGGAAACAGGTTTTGTAAATGTAACTTTCCTCTATGTACTCAGGTAACATTTTGGAGGATATCAGCTGGAAGGTCTGATGTAGGCCTGCAGAAAAACATAATTGTCTGAGCTTTTGTTTGATAGTGGGTTACCACCAACTTGAAGTTGATGTTAACTGCAATTGTTTTACACCCGCATTCACGCTTGCAAAACAATATTGCATCCCCCTGCGAATCGCTATTAGGAAGGTACGCCCTTGGCACGTCCCCTCCTAATAGCGACTCTCAAAAACATTTTGCGATTTGGCAATGGATTACCAAATGGCAAAATAGGGTCTGTATATCCAGAAATGCTTTTTTTCTGGGCGCAAACGAATCAGGCCGTTTGCAACCAGGAAAACGTATTGTACATCTCGCTCTTAGAAGCTGAAGAGATGCAAGTGCTTAAATAGGGATTCTTGTTCATGATTTCTGATTTGGGGATCTTAATCTGATCCTTCACTGTAATCTTTTTCTGTATCACTTATATTAGGAATTCTGTCATACACATTTTAAACTTACTTTTGATCTAGAACTCAGTTATTGAGTGATTGTCGCATCTATTTTATTTCTACTCTGCTAATCAGTGGCTTTAATGTTGGGGAGGGCAGTGTGTCTTGACATAAGATCAACAAAAACGTCAGACCTGATGTGCCTGAGCTAAATTTCAGGGTGTGCAAACTACTATTGGGGTTCAGTAAATTATTGGGGTTCGACTCCCACACTGTTGTGGATGGCACCTGTTGCCAGTAGACTGGCAGAAAGGTGGAGTGGAAGTGAGTATCTGACAGCAACAGGAGGAACATGGCTCCAAGTGCTTGTGAAATATAAAGAATGAACAATGGGTATGAGGGAAACCTCTGTATTTCTGAAATACAAGATTTAGGGCCCAGTACACAAAGGTCCTTACAGCACGTAAATTTATGAATGCGGAATCTCTGCACTCGGGGCAGAATCTCTGTACAGTACACTGCAGAAAGTGTGCTGTATGGAGAATCCACCTTGAGTGCAGAGACTCAGCATTCTTAACTTTACATCTCATAAGTCCCTCAGTAAATCAGACCCACTGAGTTTACGAATAGTGGTTATTTCTACACCTCTGAGCTTGGGGTTAGCCATACCATCATGTGATTCAGAAGGCATTTTGGACAATGTCTTCTTTCTTGTCCACTGGGTTATATAAAGAAGTCACAAATGCACAGAAATCAAACTGGAAATAGCAAATTATCAAATATTGTGTGTTGCCACACATCTCCTGATAGAAACGTCCCCATCTTTTGTATCTGGGACAAGCGCCTGTGACACAAAACGTCCTAAAACAAGACCTAGAGACATCACATTTTTCCCCAGCAAAATCAACACTTTTTTATAATGTGGTTAGCTGCAGAATTTGGGCCATAGCTCAGCCACTGCCTAGAAAAATCTACACAACCCAGATATTTCTGAAAACTGGACACGCAGGGGTGCGACTTGGTTCTTATGAGGCTTTGCTACCTAGAAGCCCTTGCAAACCTCAGACTGTGGCTAAAACACACTTTTGTCACATTTATTTGAAGAAAAATCCTGGAATCTATGGATATTCACAAATGTTATGCCACCCAGTATTTCTGCAGATTGCCTGATAAAAATGGTTCCACATCCATTTGTGTGAGTGGACCTATCACCTTCGTCAGGAAAGAGCCCAAAAAGCAATGTGGACAGATAACATTTTTCACTCAAAGCTGACTCCTTTTTCTCAATGTGGGTAGCTGTGGAATGTGCTCCATAGCTCAGCTGACATCCAGGAAACCCTACCAAATCATGACAATTCTGAAAACTAGTCACAGAAGAAAGTCCAGGGTGGTGTGTCTTGTGTTGATCTCACCAGGTGTTTTTATTTCTGCTAAGAAGACCTTGCAGACCTCATATGTGGTCTTAAAATTACACATGTTCCTGCTATTTTAGGGAGGAAACGTTCCAGAATCTGAGGGGATCAAAAAAGTTCCTACTACTCAGTGGTCCCGCACATCTCCCAACCAAAATGGTACCCCACTTGTGTGAATGAGTCTACTGCAGGTGAAAGGAATGGGCCCAAAATGCAATATGGACAGATCATTTTCTTTCACTGAAAAACAAACATTTTCCCATTTGGGTAGCTGTGGTTTTTGGGCCCATAGTTCAGCTGGCACCCTTGGGAAACCTACTAAACTCAGACATTTCTGTAAACTATACACTTGGGGGAGTCCAGAGTGGTGTGACGTGCAAATGTCATCAGGCTTTCTTTACCTGGAAGCCCTTGCCAATCTCAAAGGTTTGCTAAAAACACATATTTTTCTGACATCTCTGTTAACTAAAGTTACAGAATCTGCTGGGAGCCACACATTTCCTACCACCCAGCATTTAAATGTGTTTCTTGATAAAAGCAATACTCCACTTGTATGGATGGGCATAGTGCCCACAACAGAAAAGCCCCAATATGCAAAGTGGAGACATCACCATTCCCTGTCAGAAAATGATATTAGGGCATATGCTCAATAGCAAACAGAGGGAAACCTACCAATCCAAACCTTTCTGAAAACTAGACACCTAGGGTGGTCAAGAGTGGTGGGGCAAGCTTGGGTCAGATGAATTTTTCTTGCCAACAATGCTCTGAAAACTTCAGATTTTGTCAAATCAGGCATTTAGCTTCCATTTCTGCAAAACAAACTTCCAGAATCCACAGAGATCCACAAAATTCCTACCAAACAGTGTCCCCCCACTTCTCCCAATAAAGACTTTACTCCACGTGTGTAGCTGGGCTTAGTTTCAGTGATTAAAATGGACCAAACCAGGGATAATGTGAGTTCTTCACAAAGACCCACATTGCCCATGGTTTGATATGTTTCTATCTGGACACTAGGATTAGCCACTGAAGTAGTGTGTAGTGTTTTACCGGACCAAGTGGTTTAATGGTGGAGGTTTGCCAAAAATAAAAAAATGTCCAAAGTTTGAGGTTTGCAGGGCATTGTAGGTAAGAATATGTTGTGGAATCCACACGAGGCACACCACCTTGGACTTCCCTTGTGTCCAGTTTTCAGGCATGTCTGGGTTGGGTAGGCTTCCCTAGGTGGTGGCGGACTTGAGCCCAAAAAGTGCAGCCTTTCAGCATGGCAAGTGGGATGATATTTGTATTTAGCTCCACTCTTTTGACCCATATATGCAAACAATTCCCAAATTAATTGGAGTTTCCTCTCCTTTGCCACAGGGAGGGGGGAGAGAAGAAAGACTGGTGAGGATTTTTGGGTGGGGGTGGGGTTGAATGTCAGAATGGGCCAGACCCCACCCCATGATTTTATAAAAAATATTTCTGCCACCTAGTTGGATTTCTGCCTCATGCAAGGCAAAATAGGGCAAGCCCCCTCTCTGCCCATGGGAGGGCAGAAAGACTTGGGTGTTTTTTTTTTGGAGTGGGTGTATGGCCCAATTCCTGCTGTCCAGTGGGCTTTCTACCACCGGGGAGCAGATTAGGGGGAACATTTCCACCTAGGTCAAACCTCCTCTGGCCCGAGAGGGGCAGAAATACTTTGTTGTCTCTTCTGGAGTGGGGGTATGGCTCGATGCCAGGGTAGGCTGCCCCTATCCTTTTGTTTATTCTGGTGCCATGTTGTAATCCCTTGTGTCTAGTGGGCTCTCCGCCCCTCTCCTGGGGGAGGGTGGAAAGACTGGCCTTTTTGGGGTGGATGTGCATGGTGTGCCACTCACACCGCTTTGTTTTTGTAACAAATTTCCCTAGTGCTTAATGGGCTTTTACACCCCAGAGGTAGAGATTGGGAGCTAACACCCTCCTCTCACCCCCGGGGGTCAGGAATATTGTATTGCCTCCTATTGGGATGGGGCATGGCCTTAGGCCATGTGCGCATCTCCACCCCTTGGCTTTTCAGTTTCAAAATGTATTCCTGGTGTCTAGTGGCGTTCATCCCCAATTTGCAACCCCAGAGAGGCAGAAAGACTGCAATGCACTTTTGAGGTGGGGGCATGTCCCTATGCATGGTGGATCACCACCATCATTTTGTTTTGTTTTTACTTAATTTCACTGGTGTCTAATTGGATTTCTACCCTGCCCCTAGTGGGACAGAAAGAATGTGATGCTCTTTTTGGGATGCAGACATAGCCCTATGCATGGGGCGCTTAGTGGCTTTCTGTCCCATGGAGCAGACTAGGGGTAAATCCTCCCCACTCTGCGCCACAAGGGGAGGCAGAAAGACTGTAATGCCTTTTCTGGGGTGGATGAATGACCCAGTGCATGGTGGGCTACCCCACACTTTTTCTGGTTGTCCCTGGTGTCTAATAGGTTTTGTTATACTGCTAGGGAGGCAGATTGGTGCCAAAACCCCCAATCTGTCCCCCAGGTTGGGCAGAAAGACTAATGCACCATTTTGGGGTCTGGTATAGCCCTCTGCATGGGGGTTAATCCCCACCCCATGTTATTTGTGTTGCATATTTTCCCTGGTATCTAGTGGGCTTTCTGTCCCCTTGTGGAGTGGGGGGTCGATTTGGAGTATACCCCCAAATCTGCTGAAAGACTGACATGCCCTTTTGGAGTAGGATTATGGCCCTGTGCATGGTGGCTAGCCGCTACTTGCTGTTTTTTTGGAAAATTATTCCTGGTGTCTACTGGGCTTTCTGCCCTCTCCCCTGCCTTTTGGGGTAGATTGGGGTTCTCCCAATCTGCTCCGGGGGGTGGGTGGAAAGCTGTAAGGCTCTTTCTGATGTTGGGGCATACCACTGTGCATAGTTGGCTGCTCCCCACCCCTTACTTTTTTATATCCAATTATTCCTGGTATCTAGTGGACTCTGTCCCTCGGGGCAGATTGTGATTAATAAATCTCTTCTGCACCCCACAGAGGCAGAAAAACTGAAAGTATGAGGTGTGGAATGAGCACAGGCCCATTCCCAGGGGACTGCTCCCGCTTCAAAAAAATCCTGCTGCTTAGTGGAAGTACCAGGTGATTTCATCCCACTGAGATCTCCTAGTGCTTTGCAGGAAAAATGAGGTATTGCTAGAAAGCTGAGATTCTCAAGTGATAGACGTAGAGTTGTTTCCAAGATGTGAAAAAGAAATCTCAAATGTGGTTGACTGGAAAGTAGGACAGATAATGTCTGCCACTGGTTCATAAGAGAACTATCAATGTTGCTGAGTTCCATATGTTGGTATGGGACTGTCACGACTTGAGAAAGACAAAAGTAAGCTCTCACAGACTAGAAACAAACACTTGCAAGAGGAAAAAATAAACTTCTAAGTAGGAGTAAGCGAACTGCACATCATAAAAAATCATTAAAAAGGTTCCTCTCATCAGAGGATAGAATGTAAGACTATCTCTCGTCTGACCACCCAGTTGTTCATCTTGCGGGTCCCAGTCCTAACTTGAGCCTCCGGTGGAGGCATAACAGACTTGAGAAGAACATTATTTTAATACTACTTCCATAGAAGCAAGCATCATTGTTTTCTTTAACAAGTATTCAGAATATTTTGTACTTTATGTACGCTCATTCTTTGATAGCTATTTTATGGATCAAATCTGTTTATTATTATTTTTCAAATATAAACATACAGAATACAACACAATACAACTCGGGGCAATAGATAACATATTTCACTCCAGCAGAGACCACAGCACTGACGGCAGGAGATCTGCCCATTGAAATCCCACTCTCCGGGACACACCGACAGCAGCCTCCCACCATCCCCATATCATAACCCAGAGAGTCAGCGAGCAGCGCTAATACACTTCCAGAGTGCAGGTCCTGCTAATGTGCATCCCCCAACAAGTAAATAAAACATCCGAACAATGCTTCCCTCTAGAGTCCAAGTCCTCTCCGTGTCTCTCTCGGGCCCCACCACTCCCCTCCCCAACTTCAGTTTTCCAAAGTCTGCCCTCGTGATAGCCTGCACCTAGATCAAGTCTATCTCAAAACCCTCAAATAGGCCGGGCATGTTAATTCCGTAAACTCTGAGGATAGAATCTGAAGAAATGGCTTCCATAATTCATTCAAATCACTCACTCGCTGCTGGGAGGCCAAAGAGAGTTTTTCCATAGCCAGTATAAACCACAGCTTCTGTAACCATGCCGTCCGCGTCGGCACTCTGGGGGTGATTCTAACCCCGGCGGTCTTAGACCGCCAGGGCCAGGGTCGGCGGGAGCACCGCCGACAGACCGGCGGTGCCCCGCAGGGCATTCTGTCCGCGGCGCTTTGACCGCGGTCAGTGCAGGAAAACCGGCGGTCTCCCGCCGGTTTTCCGCTGCCCCTTGGAATCCTTGCTGCGCCGCCGAGGGGATTCTGACCCCCCCTACCGCCATCCAGTTCCCGGCGGTCCGCCCGCCGGGAACCGGATGGCGGTAGGGGGGGTCGCGGGGCCCCTGGGGGCCCCTGCAGTGCATGGGCACTGCAGGGGCCCCCGTAAGCGGGCCCCAAAATGTATTTCACTGTCTGCTGCGCAGACAGTGAAATACGCGACGGGTGCAACTGCACCCGTCGCACAGCTTCCACTCCGCCGGCTCGATTCCGAGCCGGCTTCATCGTGGAAGCCTCTTTCCCGCTGGGCTGGCGGGCGGCCTGAAGGCGGCCGCCCGCCAGCCCAGCGGGAATGTCAGAATTACCGCCGCGGTCTTTCGACCGCGGAACTGTAACCTGACGGCGGGACTTTGGCGGGCGGCCTCCGCCGCCCGCCAAGGTCAGGATGAGGGCCTCTGTCTGTACCCCAGAGAGCAAGAATCTGCTGTAACGCAGCATTAAGCGCCAAAGCCATCTGCCTCCCTTTTAGCGATCTTAGGGGGTGTAGTGTGGTTAGTTTTACGTATTCATTGCGCTTTAGCTTCAGGCTTTAGGCCTTTGTGCATTTTGCCCTGAATATATTTTATTCATTTGCTGACAGCTTAGAGACTCTGTGCACTCTGCTCTACATGCTTTTTATTAGGCTTCGTACTGTTATTTTTCAAATAGCCAGTTCTACGGTGTTGTTTTTTATTCATATCACACTGTTTTGCATACTTCAGCACTGGAGTTCTCCATAACATATTTACTCTGTGCTTCAGTCAAGGATACAGTCTGGTACATTGCCGATAGACGTGGTAAGAGTTTAGACTTGGCATTCCTGCGTAGGGACATTTTTTGATCACGTTGACATGTTAGTTATAAAATCACTTCCTTGTCCCAATACACGCAAGAGGGAGATTCCGACCAGGGAACCACAACTTGACGTTGACTGCCTCGTTGCAGATGCTGAACCAAGATCACAGGTCTTTGCTCAGGTATGAGGGCTGATATCCCCATAGTGATTCTAATAGGCAAACTAGAAGCTTAACATGCTGTGCTCTAGATAGAACAAGCAGAGGGAGAGTAGAAACTGTTTGACAATATGATAGCTTTGTTTTTATGTTTTACTCTCCTGGTAACTATTACAATCCTACTGTGTTGTATCGTTCTGGTTATTGCGGCTCACGCCTTAATATCTAAAATACAGTTGTTTTATTAAAACATTATATAAAACTTATACTGTCTTTGTCATTTGTATATGAGATCATATTGGAAATAAGAGAGTTGGTTTGGATCTGAGTAACCACGACTTCCCTGAGAAGTTCCAAAGATGTCATGCGCTCGGCTGCCAAATCATTCCTTCCACATGGGAGAAATGAGGCACTGCTAGTTAGCCGGAGCAAAAACCGGATTTAGGGTGACAGAGTTCTTTACACGTGGGTCAGATTCAGTCCCCCACACCGTTATAGATCCTGCTGCCTAGGAATCCAGTAGTCTCATTTAGAAGAATGAGAGCCCACGCGACATGGCGCCGCCAACGTTTGGTCTGGTTCTAATGATTAGGTCCGACTGACTCTCTTGGTCTCATATATATTTTGACTCCTCGGTTCCGTATACGGAGACGTCCGTGGGGCTGAGGGTTTCCGCCACCACGGCATAGGTGCTTCCTATTGCTTAGTGGTTGGTTGTTCAAGCTTGAACTTTGAAAGGAAAAAGCCCCGATATTGGTGTGCCTTCTCTGACCTGCAGCTGTTTTTTAATAAAATGGCGAATCCTAATGTAGTGAACATAGCAATTAATATGCGACATCCTCTCACGGGACATCTATTGACACATGGACTGACAGTCCAGGGGGGTCCAGTCACTTTTGTGGTGGACGCCCATGCAGCCTATAGAACGGAACTTTTTTATTCTTGGGTCGCTTTTCCAGCAGTGGATGGGGGAACAAATACTTTTCACGAATACACAGTTGCGAATGTCCCTAGACAATACAGGGCTTACGCTTATTTAGAAATACCTCTATCTTATCAAGAACACCATAATTGGCTTGATGGCGCCCTCCCACACACAATAGCACAAGTAAGGTTAGGGCCACTGAGTAATGATGGTCCTACCTGGCCTTTATTGGCTACATATACACCACATCCTGCGGTTGCTCAATTGGCAGTGGTTGAAGTTCGTCGTTTATATACAGAATTAACGGCTACATATAGACGATTAGTTCAGTTTGTGATGCAGACATTAAATACGAATGCAGCGCGTGCTGCTCCAGCGCACCCACAGGCGGTGGTTCGGGGTCTTAATCCGGCCACTGTACACTCAGTTATGGGTAAAGTACCGGCTAAACGAGAGGAGACTCCGTTTTGGCTGGCGCAAAAAATTAATACGCTGGAGGCAGTATTTCCACATACGAGACCTCAGGATAAACATAGAATTTTGACGATGTGTTTGCCGTACGGGATGGTTCCTCCGGTGGACCTTTGTAATACCTGGGGCACGGTGTTTGCCGCGCTCTACACTACGGCACACGGTACACTGACATTAGCTAATTTACCGGACGTACTTAAACAGATTCAGGATGAATATGGGGCTGCCCCTGCCTTGGATTTGGGCATGCAGTTGCTGGGCAATTTTGCCACAGTTTCTTCTATTATTTTGAGTAATCTCAAAGGAGAGGCAGTAGCACTAGCAGTGCGTATGCGTCTTCGGGATGTTCCACTGCTTCAACAGGAGCGGGAGCTTCCGAGAATAATAGCGGAAACATATTCTAGTATTGGTCGTGATAGCTTAGGGGCTAGACCACAAAAACCCCAGTTGCAGGGTAAAAATAATAAAGATAATGCTAAACAGCAACAACCTGAGGGTTCGAAAAAGCGCTGGGAAAAGAAACAGCAAACACCTAAGAAGGATGATGGGCAGTCTCCGCAACCGGAGACCCCACAGAATAAGTATAATCTCAGGAATAGGGATACTTTGAAGACGCCTGATAGATATCATTATACTGATACACGCCAATCTCGTTCCTTTCAGGACTCCTCGGAAAAGAGAAGTGAGAGAGGTGGGCGGTCAGAGCGGAGGACGGAGTACGTGAAACCGAGACAGGATTCACAACGCTCAGCGGAGGTTTCTATTAAACAAGAAGAGAAACCGCTGCAACAGAAACAGCAATTCAAAAAGAAGAAGGTGGCAGCAGTCTCAGTTAGACATGCCGCTCAAGAAGAGAGTTCTCTTGACGAACAAGACATGGGCGTTAGCACTGTTAGACAGCGCGGCAGAGGTCACAATAGTTCGCCGGAGTCTTCTAGAGCATCTGGAGGTGAAAGCAACTGATGACTTCATACAAGTCGAAACGGCGGATATGCGAGTCTCTGATCCTGATAGAGTTTATGAAGTAACTCTGCGATTGGAGGGGGACATTGACCGTATTATAACGCCATTTTTGGGGACCATGTGGTAAAATCATATGATGTTCTGTTGGCCGAACAAGATTGGCCTCCTGACTTTGTTCGCGACTGTCCAGTTGGGGAGGAGGTTATTACACCTTCCTTCTCACCACTTGTTCCGAGAGAACTCGCGGAGTCCTATAGTAAATCATGGGCTCTAGCACAGGCTCCCCCCTTGTACAGAAATAACGTGGGGTGGGACAGACAATCACCTTATCATGTAATACCGATAAAGGGCGATCCTCAGCCACAACTGCAATATCCTATCAAATTTGAAGCTAGGGCATCGGTTAGACAAATTCTTACAGAATTGGAGTATCAGGGTGTAATTGAGCCCTGTGTCTCGCCGATGAATAATCCCTTGTTTCCGGTTGCTAAACCGGACCATTCATATAGGATAGTGGTGGATTACCGACATTTAAATAGTCATACACGCACATATGCAATACAGAATTCACAAAGCGCAGCGCTTATGAATAATATAGTGCGTAAAAAATACAAGACAACATTAGATATCTCGAATGGATTTTTCTGCCAGAATATAGCGCCCGAGAGTCGGGACTATACCTGTTTCAGTGCGTTTGGCTCTCAGAATTTTTTTTTTCGTTTGCCTCAGGGGTATAAGAATAGCCCAGGACTGTTTTCGGCTCGTGTAACTGAACTGCTGCATGAGTTCGACCCTGAAGCATTATCATATGTTGATGACATATATCTGACAGATGATGAGATTCTGCAACATCTAAGGCGCGTATCGCGCATTGTTGCGGGGTTTGCTAATATTGGCTATAAGTTTAATTTTAAGAAATCAAAGATTGCCTTCCTCAGCGTCATTTTCCTGGGATATGAGTTGTCGAGTGAGGGCAAGAGCTTAGCGCCACATTTTTTGGAGAAATGTGCTTTATTGCAGCCTCCTAATACGGTTCGGAAGCTCCAGTCATTGTTGGGGTTTCTGAATTTTGGCAGAACTTACATTCCTGATTATGCAACGCGTATAAAACCCTTATACGAGTTGATTCGACCGAATTTTTCGAGTAAACTTTGGACGATTGAACATACACACATACTGCGAGAATTGCAGAGTGATCTCTTAGCAGTTAAACACTTACACACACGGGACAATAAGACACATTAAGTGATCAGAGTGATACCTGGGGCTGTTGGGTTTACTTATGTCACCTTTAATGAAGGGGAGACTGTCCCGATTGCATACAAGTCTCACTTGTATTCAGCTGCAGAGCAACGTTTTGCACAAACTGAGAAGATTCTCACTTCAGTACAGATGGCTGTTATTAAAGAAAGACCGCTGGCCCAGGGTCAACGCATAGTTGTCGTTTCCCCGGTTCCGGCCTTAGAGGCTGTTACAAAAGCGAGTGTTCCTAATTCGAAAGCTTTACACCCGCGATGGATACAATGGGCTACGTCTTTGACAGCCACTGATGTAGATTATGTATTTGACCCTAAACTGCAGACTCAAGAATTTCTTCAATACAAAATAGAATACCCGGTTCCTGCTGGTACATTGCCTATTGAACAATATGAAGTGGTCATGTATACAGATGGCTCTGCGCAACCAGCGGTTGGGACTAAACATCAGTATTCTGCTGCATGTGCGGTGGTGAGCGGCACTATGGAGGGGGAAGTGTTCTGCCCCCGACATACTTATACTAAAACCTTGGGAGATTGCACGGCACAGCTGGCTGAGCTCAAAGCTCTATTGTTAGCGTTGGAGCATGCGGATCCGGCACTTTTAACCTTGCTGCTCTATGACTCCTACTACTGTGTGCAGTCTTTCAACGAATATTTACACTATTGGAAGATGAATGGGTTCAGAGATTCTAAAGGCAACACCATTAAGCATAAAATGTTGTGGGGTAAGGTTGCGGATCTGAAGGAAACGCTTCCTAGAGTCCATGTTGTGCATACACTTGGACACCAGCGCGTTGGAATACACGTTGCTGGGAATACTTTGGCTGATGAAGCCGCGAAATCGGCAGTGGCTGTCGCCACTGTGGCCACAGTGACTCGTTCGAGTTCCAAACCAGACACAGAAATATCGGCTGCCATAAAAGCTACTGCTGATGGCACGCCCTTTCCTAAAGGATTTCCTTCAAAATATAGTTACTGCTTGAATAGTGCGCTAAATGCTACTGTTACAATTCCAGGCATTGGTGTACGTGAAATTCCGAATAAAATAGAGAGACCTCGATTGATTTCTGCAGCCCATGAGGGGGTGGCTTCTGCACATGCTGGGGTGGCTGCCACAATTTCACTTTTACAGGCTCGTTACTGGTGGCCTGGTCTCTATAAAGAGACGAAGCAGTATGTCCTTTGTTGTGACATTTGTCAACAAATTAAGGCATCGTCGGCTAGACGCCCGCAGCAGACGCCCCTTCTGATTTCAAACAAACCATTACAGTGTGTGTACTTGGATCATTGTGGTCCGCTGACACCAGATAGTGCATACAAGTATATATTGGTTGCTGTAGATTCGTGCTCCAGATTTGTATGGGTATGGCCACAACGCTCGGCTGACGCTCGCACTGTTATTAAAGATTTGCGCATCTTTGTCGATATATTTGCAGTTGCGGCTTTTCATTCGGACCAGGGCCCTGCTTTTGCCTCTAAGGCATTCAGGGACACCATGGCTTCGTTGGGAGTCCAACTCCAATTCTCGTCTCCATTTCATCCTGAGGAAAATTCTGTTGTGGAGCGTTTAAATCGTGATTTAAAGCAGTCCTTAACGGCCAGAGTTATAGGTACGGGTCGTGGTTGGCTAGCCCACCTATATGGAGTACAGAGAGCACTTAATAACTTGCCTAGAAGGTCACTGGGGGGTCGTACTTCATATGAGTGCCTGTTTGGAACACAAATGTATGTTCCTGATCTAGATGGTCCTGGTGTGGAGGCGGCAGATACGCCCTTTGACATAAATGATCGTGTCACTGTTTTGCAGGATTTACAACAATTCCGTGAAGTTAACTCTTCTGCCAGTGCTGCCTCCTCAGGAATTAAGGATGAGCCAGTAACACCTACTGGTTGGATACCCAGGATTGGGGATCTGGTGCGTGAAAAGGTCGCAGTTAAAAAAGAATTTGGTCCTTCTTATCGAGAACCTGTCCCTGTGTTGGGGGTGAGCGGCACCAGAACTGTGATTTTACCGCCACTGCGAGGGGCCAAAGGAAATCGCTTTGTTTCCATTGATAATGTCAAGTTACAACATGTGGCCGATTCTGCACAGCAGACCAAAAGGGACACCCAGTAGTTCCGGAATCCCTCTCACTACTGGGGAAGAAGTCCCGCTGCAGGTGATTTTCACCGACACTGTTTCCTCTCCGAGCTTGGGGAGGGTGGATGGTGATCTTGCGATTGTTCCACCGACGGCGATTAATATGGAATCTTGTGATCAAATTGCTGTACGTTCTACTGACGTTTCTGAACATGTGGTTTATAGCGTGCCACGGCGAGAGCCTCCGTCTGCTTCTTCGTTCACAGTTGCACCTTTTGCTAGAACTGCTTCTGGCTGCTTCAATGACGCTGATAATGATGGGTCCGGCTCCTCGTCTTCGATGTCTTCTGTCCACGGTCCACGACGGCTGCTGGGATGGCTTAAACGAACATATTTTGTTTTTCCTTGGAACTATTTTTGACTGTTTTTGGCCGTGATGACTATTTTATTATGGTTGGGATTTGTGGTTACTTTTTTTCTGATAATACATGGTCATTTTCTTCCTGATCGATCTGACATTGAGCACGTGGAGACTGTGATAAAACCACATTTTTCGTCTCATATGGTTCGAAGAGACTTGTCCACAGTGAACATTTCTGCTATACCAGTTCCGGATGGAATTGTGTGGGATAAAGTAATGTTTGATATATATGGTCCCACTGAATTGATTCAAATACTGTATGTCCTCAAATTATCAATGAATGATATCGTTATACCTGGCATTGTTTCTGATGATTGGGATGGGAAGACAGTAGATTCTATGCTAACGGATTTGCAATATTATACTGTCTATGACGATGAAGATGCTTACCAGTTTAGAGATAATCATGGTGACATGTTTTGTTACAACTATTATGGACACCATTTTATTCATAAAGCTAGTAGCCCTAAGTCCATGTTTAATTATGTGCAATGGGAACATTGCTCGACTCCTCCGCAAGGGAGTTCAAAAACTTATTATGAAAAATTTGCATATTTTATTGGGCATGATCCACGTAATGCTAGGTCCTACTATTTTAAAGTTACACAGTATTCTAATAAGCAAATGTTATTGACCGATACTAAATTACTGTATTCCAATTGGTTTGTATCTAAACTGTCGGTCGAGGGATATGAATACTGGTTTAAAACTGTTGACTTGAAAAGTGTTTGGGGTACGAAAAATTGGCAAATGCAAGGCAGGGACACGTTATTTAGAGCATGTATTATCACTGTGCAGATGATTTTCCTCAATGACACAGTACAACAGACTAGCTGTTTGGGCTTAGCGACGATTAGGGAGTTAACTTTGCCTAGTATACCTGTCCCTTCTAAATTAAAAAATTGGCAGCACTATGTGAATGCTACTTTCAGTGACTTTACACATTGGGTCCAGAATGGTACGCTTAACACTTCATCGTTACATCCAGGCGGGTGGTTATTATGGCCTGTAGACACTAATAAGTGTCATCAACGTTTTGTCACCTCTTCAGGGGGGTTCAGGACTAGTAGGGCGGACCCTCGTTACGTTTCACCAGAACATGCTGATATTATAACTACATACAGTGTGGGGAAGCTTTGTCAGCAATGGTTGAAGTCATCCACGCTGGATGCAGTTAAGTCACATCTCATGTTACTGTCTAATAATACTGATTTACAAGATTTGTTGTCAGGTCCCAGAGTACCACGGAAGAAAAGGTTCTTATACGAGGTTTATAATGAGATTTGGAAGCTTTCACAACAAGAAGCTGCAGCCCGGTTGAGGCAGATTGATCAAAAAAATCTGATGCAGACTTTGTCTGTTGTAGATAATGGCATGCATACGCTTTCTGAACGTGTTTACACGATTGACAGCATTGTTTCCTCTGCCATTGACATTATTAAATCGGACATGTCTTCTTTATATCATGGGCAGAGTCAGACGCGGTCCATCATGCAGCTGGGTTGGACTCTTCAGACCTTGAAGGCGGGTCGCGTTCCATGGCAGCACGTTCGTGCCAGAGAGATCTTTATCTCTTTTAATTTAACTCGTCAACAACAACTGATGGCTAAAAAGGAAGCGACATATGTTATGTTAAATATTGAGAAATTAGAGAAACTGCCTTTCACAGTAGCTGAGATTCCGTCAGCTGAATGGTTGATCCATGGGGTTATTAATTTGCCTATCTCTACTTTGCAATTTACTTCGTGTTTGAAGCACATTCCGGTGGGTAGATATGAACTATTGGGAGACAGTTACATACACGAGGTGTGGGACCTTACCTTTCAGTACAGATGTGTTAATGGTTTGAAGGAGGTTTTTCTTAGCGGCAGCGAATGCGAAGCTTCTGTCAGCCATTCAATGGTTTGTAAACAGCTGTCCTTGCACGGGGCGTGTAACGCTTCGATTGCTAACTTAGCTTGTTATCTGAAGGGAGTTCCAGTCCCGGTTATTAAAAACACTTTCCAGGTGCTTTCTAACGGCAGTTACATTGTTCTTAACAGCGAACGCTGCTGTGGCATGCATGCCGGAATAGTTTACATTGTCGTTGTCAACAAGGCTGTTACGTGCTGCGGGAATGGGTTGTTTCCCCCCACTCAATTTAGGGAGGTAGCAGACATCTGGCCTCATATTGCTACTTCCAAGGTTGATTTCGACAAGTTGAGTCGGCTAAAAGCTTTATTGTTTCAAAAGCATGTGGCCCTTACATCTGCTAGCGAGACCTACGCACTTCAGGTGGCAAGGTCATCGGCTGAGATACAGTCCCTTTTTAATACTAACTGTCCGAATCACTTCGGTGAACTTGTGGGACGTATATTTAATGCATCCAGCACCGCTGGTATTGCACATTTTTTCAAAGTCGTTGGTGTTGGTTTTGCTCATACCTTCTCTTCCATATTCGGTTTGATACCTTCGGCTATACATTCTATTTTCGGAAGCATTTTTGGGGGTTTCCCGATTACTTTTTGCTTTATTGGCTGGAGTCTTGCTGTTGTTGCTATTTTTTCGCAATGGCTGTCCCGTCACGACGAGATCCTGTACTGCTGCTCCCATCAGCGCAGCTGTGTCGTGAACGCATGATGCAGCATTTTGGAGCGACACTCCTGGGACATTTGGAGTGCGACTGGTCTCTGTCATTCAGACCGGTTTTGGATTGTGTGCAACCCGTGTTTCGATGCCTTTGGTGCTCGTTTGAACATGCACTGGCTCTCTGTCTCTCATTGCAGCGCCCTCCAATGGTCGATACTGAGCTGTTGATGTTCCCGATTAGGGCTCATTCCCAGACTTGTGCACTACGGATGTGCTTGCTTCGTGAGGCAGTTTATGAGATTCACTTCCTGGAGGAAGATGGTATTGTCTCTTTCATAGGCCCTGCACGGGGTGCCGCCCTGACTGGTTTTGGGGCTTTGGATCACACCTGCTCCATGGTACTTTGTGGTGTGGATCTTCCGATATTGACATATATCGAACTGGAGGAACTCCTGCGTTCTATTGCTTCTGTCTGACGATTGGATTTTTACG
Organism: Pleurodeles waltl; assembly: GCF_031143425.1. Classification (NCBI taxonomy): domain Eukaryota; kingdom Metazoa; phylum Chordata; class Amphibia; order Caudata; family Salamandridae; genus Pleurodeles; species Pleurodeles waltl. Next base: position 736,217,749 of record NC_090440.1, on the reverse strand, counting down.
AAATTGACACTTTCTTGAATTTGGTTTTATGCTCACATGTTACCTAAATTTATGACTTTGTTGTCTTCTCACCTTGTCGAAATATTTGTTTTAGATATTGTTTATATTTAGGGCATCCTTTTATATTATTGGAACCACTTGCTACCGACAAGGGGAGGGTGTAGTGTGGTTAGTTTTACGTATTCATTGCGCTTTAGCTTCAGGCTTTAGGCCTTTGTGCATTTTGCCCTGAATATATTTTATTCATTTGCTGACAGCTTAGAGCCTCTGTGCACTCTGCTCTACATGCTTTTTATTAGGCTTCGTACTGTTATTTTTCAAATAGCCAGTTCTACGGTGTTGTTTTTTATTCATATCACACTGTTTTGCATACTTCAGCACTGGAGTTCTCCATAACATATTTACTCTGTGCTTCAGTCAAGGATACAGTCTGGTACATTGCCGATAGACGTGGTAAGAGTTTAGACTTGGCATTCCTGCGTAGGGACATTTTGTGATCACGTTGACATGTTAGTTATAAAATCACTTCCTTGTCCCAATACACGCAAGAGGGAGATTCCGACCAGGGAACCACAACTTGATGTCGACTGCCTCGTTGCAGATGCTGAACCAAGATCACAGGTCTTTGCTCAGGTATGAGGGCTGATATCCCCATAGTGATTCTAATAGGCAAACAAGAAGCTTAACATGCTGTGCTCTAGATAGAACAAGCAGAGGGAGAGTAGAAACTGTTTGACAATATGATAGCTTTGTTTTTATGTTTTACTCTCCTGGTAACTATTACAATCCTACTGTGTTGTATCGTTCTGGTTATTGCGGCTCACGCCTTAATATCTAAAATACAGTTGTTTTATTAAAACATTATATAAAACTTATACTGTCTTTGTCGTTTGTATATGAGATCATATTGGAAATAAGAGAGTTGGTTTGGATCTGAGTAACCACGACTTCCCTGAGAAGTTCCAAAGATGTCATGCGCTCGGCTGCCAAATCATTCCTTCCACATGGGAGAAATGAGGCACTGCTAGTTAGCCGGAGCAAAAACCGGATTTAGGGTGACAGAGTTCTTTACACGTGGGTCAGATTCAGTCCCCCACACCGTTATAGATCCTGCTGCCTAGGAATCCAGTAGTCTCATTTAGAAGAATGAGAGCCCACGCGACAGGGGAAAGTAAGGGGATTGGGTAACCCCAGCACTATATACGATGGGAACCTTGGAATCTCAGTGTGAAATGCTGTATCTATATCATCTAGTATACTTTCCCAATAACGATGTAGCTTGGGACAGTGCCATAGTAAATGCAGCAGTGTACCTGTGGCTCCACAACCCCTCCAACACCGATCTGCCTTATCAGGACTCCATGCATGGGATGCGCGCTGGAGTATAATACCAGTAGAAGGCCACTTTATATGATGTCTCTGTACCTGCTGCATTATAGGCTCTGTGGTGCGTTCTATAGAATATGCTGTCCCACTCCTCGTCTGTAAATTTCCTCCCCAGTTCTCTCTCCCATCTCAGCTGCCCCTTCGACTTGGGCGGTCGCTTCTCCCCCTGTAGGAGTCGATACAGCTCAGAGATGGCACTCTTATCACCCTTCTTTAGCAGTAGCCATTTCTCGAATGGCGTAAGGGGCCTATCTATTAATGCTCTATTAGCCGGCAGGAGGGCCCAGTGCCGGACCTGATAATACATCAACCTATCCACCTCCCGTAAGCCGTACATCTCCTTCATCTGGTCAAAGGACAATACCCCTTGTTCATCGAAGAGGCTTCCCACTCTCCTACAGCCCCCCTCGTACCAGCGTCTCAGTCCCTCCAAATTAAGCCCAGGCTCGAAGTCAGGATTCTCACCAATGGGGGTCATCGGGGACGGAAAAGACGTCAACCCCAAACAACAAGCCACAGTGTCCCATATTCGCAGGGTTACTCCTGTGACCGGAGAAGAATAAAGTCCCCTAGCTCTATGCCGACGTAGGAGCCAGGGCTCCTTCCATATATGGGAGCCCGCTACCGCTTGATCCATAAAGCACCAATGTTTCTCCGTGAGCGGACGGCTGCACTCTGAAAGAAAACGCAACTGCGTTGCCTAGAAGTAACGCAGGAGACACGGAATCGCTAATCCTCCCCCATTCTTAGGGCGATACAAAACCTGTGGCGGGAGTCGCGCCGGTCGGCCGTCCCAAATAAACCTCAGGACCGCCGATTGAAGAGTGGCAATCGTCCGGGGAGGTGGGGTCAACGGGAGCGCTTGGAATACATAAAGAATACGCGGTAAAACAGTCATCTTAACCGCCGCCACTCTACCCAGCCATGACAGCCTATGTCTCCCCCACGACTCCAGATCTCGCTGTACCTCGCGGACCAGCTTCGTATAATTCGCGCTCGCTGTCTTCGCAGCCGAGGTCACCAGATCTACTTGATAGCTATTTTAAAGACCGCAAGACGATATTTTGCTTACACTTAAGACAGAAGACCTATGCTATGAAAACAAAAATCATGAAATGTTCTGAAAACATTTTTCCTTTGACTTTTCAGTGTTTTGTGCTTTGTTGTATGCAGGGCGACTGAAAATAAATGGCAGGAAAAGACAAAATTATGAAGCAGGGTTGGCCAGTTTATGTGGCAAGAAAAGTCCAGTTAGAATTTACAATGCCAATAGCTGTAACTCAAGCGCATGGAGACCTATTGAATTGCAAATGCTTGTTTAGCATTGGTTTTGCTTGTATCGTCCTCCGTCTATGCAGGAACACGACTAAGTTAAGAGCTTCCCCCTAAGATGCCTGACTCAGCCTTTCGTGCTTGCAAGATTTACACACGGAGTGTTTCTAAGATGAATATTAGTAACACTTGCTAATCACAGGGCTTTGAACCACAAACTTGTGACAGAATGAGCTATATATATATATAAACACGTTATTGCTTTTTATTATAGCATCCCAGTCTGCAGGTGAAGACGCACTGCTGCCCGCTAAAGGCAGGTGTTGGATTTGCCTGACTACAGTGAATATTCTAGCAGGGCTTCATGGGTGCTGTCACAGCACATTACCTGACATAACCCACAGCAGTGTAAACAAAGTCAAGGTGTAACACAAGTGAACATTAGTTGTTTCGCCATACCCAGGGCCTCGTTCAGTGGAGAAAAATCCCTTCCAGGTGTAGCCATGCATCATCTGTTTCCCTCCTCGACTCTGACCTCTCCGTCTTACCTCTATCTATCACAGCTGACGTCGTTTGTCTCGCACCAGTGACCGTGTTAGAGCTTCATTCCATCACCTATAAAACTTTCTCCCTTCCCTGCTCGCTGGTACTCACGCTATCCTTAAAGGTGCACCTGTTTTTACCTGTCTTTTTATGTTATCTGGAAGCTCTAGCTGACTCCGTCTCTGCCTGTCCTTGTTCCTGGACCTTGCATCGACCTGTGACCTGACGTGCTGCGACATAAACAAGTGGACGGGGTAACATTGCACTCGCGCTCTACGTAATCCTGTTCAAAATAAAATCCTTGTCCCTCCGCCCTCCTGTAGGCTTCACCTGCACTCATCCGTATCAAGTATGCCGCTGTAATTCCTCTTCTGTTGCCTAGTCACCAATTTTTCCGCAGCATATATATTTACTTCTCATTGGCACCCCCTGCACTGCTTGAATACACCCGCTTACCCTGCTCCGCGCTCCATACATTGTTCACCATGGCAAGAAGGTTGTGACCTAAGGTACCCACATTTTATGAGTTAATATTATTATTATTACACCCAAAGGCATCTTGAAGTTGACAGAAGTGGGGTATCTGAATTAACGGAGCTGTGGAAGAGGGCCAGATAGCCCAATAGAAAAACAATATTTTAATGCTTCCCTGAAACGCAAATAATTGCAGATGCGCCGAAAGGATAGGGGCAGGACACGCGAGGCTACCCGCAATTAATATTACACTTCAAAGGGATTTCCGTTTTACTCCATTTCGTTTTGCAGTAAGTGCTGCCATTTTGAGACAATAAAAATATTGGTTCATATGTTGGGTAATGTAAATAAACAAAAAAAGCACAACCTTATAGTATGTAGGTATTGTGCACAAATAGTTCATTTTGAACCATCCGAAAAGTCTATTTAATCTGCCCTATGTGCTCAGGTTTTAGCGCGGGTGCACAAACAGTGAAAACAGAGTTTGACAGAATCAGGTTAATTTCCTTCCTTAAAAACAATAAATTCTTCTTGGCGAATGCAGGAATTAAGCAATGTACGAGGCAGTTAAAAGGGGACGAACACAGATGTTTTCTGAGCCTTTATCGTATTAAATAAGTGTATACAACATAATTGGAAGTCTACAGACGTGAACCGAATAAGGACTGCTGTATGACGGAACACACTAAATTAGGAGCCTCTTTTGAGGGAATTACCTTCTGCAACAGAGACCAGATGTCCTTATTTCCATCTACAAAAGATAAATTGCTTCAGCGACATACAATTAAGTAAATACTCTGCTAGATACGAATGTATTGTAAAAAAAGCTGAAGCCGCATTTGGCCTGACATTAACCTTTTCGCTAATCAGGCCTTGAATTTGCCTCTTACTGCTTGGTATTAAAAATATTCATGTTGACTTGAATTTTTTTTTTTTTTGATTGATCCATTAGATTCGGAAAATTCGAAGTACCATTTTAGAAGGCAACGAGGAGTTCTTCATAGTCATACTCAGCATACTTTAAAGTGAAGCTGCACCTCTGTTGTAATGGGTCTGTACGACCAAACATTCTACTTTAGAAACATAGGGCCAGATTTAAGAATCCCCTTGAGCCACATTAGTGTTATTTATCTGACACTAATGTGGCATTAGGGTGGCACAAATGCTGCGCCATATTTACAAAGTGGAGCAATGCACGCATTGTGCCACTTCGTAAACCCTTGCGCCACATTATGCCTGCATTAGGATGCCCAGAAAAATTGCGTAGTGGAAATCTTTGAGATTCCACTGCTCCATTTCTAGCATCATTTCTAGCGCCTGCCTAAGGCAGGTGTTAAAATGAGGCCCCTATTATTTTAAATAGGCCTTCTTTCTCTTTGCAGGATTAGCGTCAATATTTTTGGTGCTAATCCTGCAAAGCGCAACACTAGCGTCAACATTTTTGATGCTAGTTCCCTAACATGCACCATTGTGCGCAGTATCATAAATATGGCGCACCATGGTGGCATTAGGGGGGTGCAATGGGGCGCAGGAAAAGTGACACATCATGATATGATACGCCACTTTTCATAAAACTGCCTCCATGGAGTACTTCAGTTCAATTCCTTTCACATTTGTGTTGGACTTTTGGCCATACGCATGGTCATCCCTAGTCTTTTTGCCTCCTTCCTCCTGTTTTTTCTGACCTCTCGCTGTTGGCTCTAGGACTCTGAGCACTTTATCACTGCTGACCAGTGCTAAAGTGCAGGTGCTCTCCCATCTAAAGTTGGTATGATTGGCTTATACCTAATTGGCATATTTAATTTACCTATAAGTCCCTTGTACAGTGGTATCTCTATACCCAGGGCCTGTAAATTAAATACTACTAGTGGGCCTGCAGCGCTGCTTGCGCCACCCACTGAACTAGACTTTCAAACCTGTTTCAGGCCTGCTAGCGCAGGGCCTGTGTGCGCAGTTTTCTGCCACAGGGACCTGGCATCTAAATTTACTTGCCAGGCCCAGAACTCCCCTTTTACTACATGTAAGTCACCCCTAAAGTACGCCCTAGCTAGCCCTATGGGCAGGGTGCCATGTATGTAGAAAGGCAGGACATGTGCCATATTGCATGGCCTGTCCTAGTAGTGACAAAGAGCCTAACTTGGTGTCTCACTGCTGCGAGTGCTGCCTTCTCATAGGATTGCATTAGAAATGCCCTGCCTTATGTGTAAAGGGTATTGTCTGATTTATGAGGGGTAGTGTAGGTGTACTTGGTATGGTTGTGATGGTGATAATAAATACTGCTTACTGGTGTGGGTGTATTTTTTATTACTATCCCAGAAATGCCACTTCTAGAAAGTGCACATTTATCTGTGCTTATAATTCTGGTGTTTTGCAGCTTGACTCCAATCCACGTCTGGGCAGAGTGACAGTTGGGGCTTTGTGCATACTTTTCAGACAGCCTGTACACAGGGAGGGTGGAGGTGTCACAGAGGTGCATCTGCATACTGAATAGTCTTCCTGGGCTGAGAGAAGGGAGAGGCGGGGCACACCTACATTTGTAAAGGCTGTGCCCTGGCCTCACACAATAGGGTCGTTAACCCCCCACTGATGTTTGGAGCCTGTGCTGAAAGGAGAGAGGGGGCACTCCCAGAACCAGTTGTAACTGGCTGGAACCTCCTCTCCCTACCATTGTAAAACACTGTAAGAACTGACTATAAGTACAGGGGAATTTTCCCCACAATTTGAACATTCTTGGAACTTGAAACTGGACACAGAACGCTGATGAATGGACTCACCAGGAAACCGCCATGGACTGCTGCTGCTGTGCTGACCTGTGACCTGCCTGGTCACTAGGAGGAACTGCCACCATCTGTACCCCTTGTGCTGGCCTGTAGCTGGGCCCACCAGCCCTGTGCTCCTTCTTGTTTAGTTGTTCCCAGGGGCAGGGTGCTGTGGCCCCTGACCCCTGCTACGATCCTTCAAACCTTTGCGCAGAATGCTTTAACGAGGAACAAGGCATTCTTTTAATGACTGAGGCTGCTGAGGGGCCATTGCGCTTTGAAAGCGCTTTTTCTTTTGCTAAAAGAAAAATCACCGCCGCAGCCCGAGCTTTTGGATGTGTTCTAGCGCTTTGAAGGCGCTTTTCTTTTATGCAAGGAAATCACCGCCGCAGCCCGGGCTTTAAATTGTGCCCTAGCGCTCTGAAAAGCGCTCTCCTGCTGCTAAAATCACCGACGCAGCCAGGTTATCGAATTACTGCCGAGCGCGAGGATCGCGCTCAGCTCAGTGCCCCCGGGGCACGAGAAACCCAGAACAGAAGGAATCATGAGCAAGCCTGCTCCTAGCGGTGCCCCCGGGGTTGGGATCGCTCCGAGGAGTGCCCCCGGGGCACCGGCCGGCCCGACCTGGTGCCGGCGTTGTTGTCGGAGCAGGAGGGAGAGGAGGGCGCCTCTCCCTCACCTGCTCCAGCCCGGGAGGGCTCTCTCTGCAGTGCGCGGCCGGGGAGACAGCCTCATTGGAGGCTCGCCCCCGCCGCCAAATCTCTGGTGGGCCCCCTCGAGGGCCCGAGGCCATCACAAAGGGGTCTCCCCTGCTGAAAGGGCCGACGGAGGCCCCGGGAGACCCCAGGAGGTTGCGGGCCCCCAGAGGGGCCCGCTCGCAGATCGGAGGGGGTGCGTGGCGCCCCCCTCCTTAACGCGAGGATTTCCCTGACTTGGGCCCCCCTTGGAGAGGGCCGGTGGAGGCCCCGGGGGCCCTCCAATGAGCACGGGTCCCAGAAGGGGCCCGCCAAGGAAGCAGAGAGGGTGCGTGCCGCCCCTCTCTATTTGCCAAGTTTAGGGAGGCCCCCGTTTTGCGCAGAAGAGCGCCGGGGGCCCCATAATTCGTTTTAGGCACTGGAAGTGCCTCTTCATCATTCCCAGGTACTTTTAAATGGACAAATATAATTATGATTTAAAGTTCTTTCTACAGACTTTATTAATTGTGTTATGTTACCTACCTGTACTATGATGCTTTTACATATGTGTGCACATGTTCCTTTTATGGGCATGACTTGCTAATATGTTTGCTAACTTGCCATAGATTTTCTAGTGTTCCTACTATGGGCGTTTTATGATATTCTTATGACAAGTGTTCTAATGTGATAACGTGTTTCCTGACTACTGCTTATGTTGCAGAATACTGAGTAACCTGTGTGTTATGTGTGACTACTGCTAGTTTGCAGAGTAACTAATGTGTAACGTTCTGACAACTGCTAAGGTAGCAGGATAGTACTGTTATGTGATGTTGGTCTAATAATTACGTTGTGTACAATACAGTATATTTTCATATAATCTGGTGTTGTGTTTCCTTTGTGGTGGGGATATTGCGTCACATGTATGTGTGTGTTGTGCAAACGCTTTACACATTGCCTCCGGGTTAAGCCTGACTGCTCGTGCCAAGCTACCAAGGAGGTGAGCAGGGGTTATCTTGGACGTGTAACTCCCTTGCCCTGACTAGAGTGGGTAAGTTCTGCCTGGTTGAGGTGCATACCCTAGCCAACCAGAAACCCCAATTCTAACAATTTGCATAGTGCTTAAAACTCCAAAATGAAAAGACTACGTATTAACTAGATGACCATGCCATGAAAATTACCCAAATAGGTAGTTTTGAATGGTTTCAGAAAAAGGGTGAGTTGCAGGATATGTCTGAGGCAATCAGGCAGCGAATTCCATGGCAAACTCGCCATAGTCGGGGAAACACCGACAGACAGGGAGATGAGACAAACCTTGCCAGACATGAATCTCTCACTAGGTAGATCCTGTTCAGCAATATTTCTCAGAGCACCTATGGTGGCATGGCTAGAAAATTCTACCCAAGTGTTGCTACTTACATGCCATGCATTTCGCAATTTTAGCAACATTCTTTTAAACGAAAGGATGTCTTTATCTTAACCTATTTTTAGTAGCTTTTTGTACGAGCCAGCTCTCAAAATCAATATGCTGCAACCACAGTTTATAATGGAAAAGCCTATCACAATGTTCAATGTTCTGTGATGGAATCATGAGGAGGGGTAGGTGGCAGGCGAAGGTAAAGAATCTTTGTGGTCATGTCCGCTACCTCTATGATTTTGTTAGCGTTAGGCCTCTATCCTTATTGGCTGCCAGGAACAGCCTAGATTAGCGCAGACTAGAGTATCTGTTTTGCTGCAGTAAAGTGTTTTTTATTACCGCAGTTTCCTATGACATGCTATTTTTAAAAGTATTTTGTCGAAAATGATTGAAACTTCCAAGGAGCTTAGAGAATGGCCCGAGGTCAGTCTGAAAGAAGTGGATTTTAACCAGAGGCTTACAAAGTGTTAGTTTTTTTTCTTTGGAAGAAGAGACAATGGGCTAGATCTTATAACTGGACATTGTATTTTCCACCTAGCTCGCCCGTTCAGGTGGTGCTACCACCTTTAGAGCTGTATGACAAGATGGAGTTATACTTCAGGAAAGTGACTGAAGCCACCATCAGAAGAGCCACTTGAGAGAACAGCACACCAATAGAAAATCAACTCTGTGTGGCTGGTGGCAGAATTGGAGATGTTTCGCTAAAATGGAGGTTCAGTGTCTTCCCCCACAACTAGTCGTTATAAAATACTGGGGTGTTTGCCAGCAAGTTAGGGACATCTCATTTATCTTTCTGTGAAAGTCCATCAGGCTTATTGAGCCCTCTTTCACAGGTTCGATCCATTAGAGGTGGCGGCGGCTCATCCACAGTAAAATAGACAATTGAACTGACACCGTTTCAGGAGGAGTTACCTGGAGGGGATGTCGGGGATGGAGGTGTTTTCACTTCTGGACAGCCATGATGCGCCTGATTCTAAATAGACTGGTTATGCAGCACATGGCATGGACAGTGAATTAGTTATTTTTTATCCTCTTCTCAGCCCCAAAAAGGGGATTCATTTAGTATATAAAACTATGCACAGTATATGTATGAAATAATGATCTGACCAGATTTCATTTCATTCAAAGAAAGCTGAAGGTAACATAATGTTACCTAAAAAGGCTAGAAAGCTAGAGGTTGAGCCACTGGGATAAGCTCTAATTCTTCACATTGCGAACGTCCATGCAATGCCAAAAGCTACATGTTCCTTGACCTACATTCAGTGTTTTTCAAACTGGTTTCGATGAGTTATTGGACCTCCATGCCATTACAATGTGGTATGTTTTCCCTAGAAATATCAGTTAGTACTGACTGGGTGATTTTTAGGGTTGGTCTACAGACAGCTGCATATAATCAAATAAATCCATGAATAGGATGTACATACACATTTTTAGGGTGTGAATTCCCTTGCATGCCAAAGGAAAGAGCACCCTTGCGCTGAGTCAAGTGAATCTGTTATCCTGACTTTCTTTTGACCCAGCAAACACAACATCCTGCATGCACTCTAAGGCTTAGGCTGAAATTGAACATGAGACAAAGAATCTGGCTCTGAGATCAAGGAAGTGCGCTAAAAGCATCCTCTATAGTTGATAGAAGGTTTGTGTTGCTGGGGCATGTACAGTGAGCAGTCATGGTAGTGTACTGTTTTAAAATCCAAAAGCCCTCATTACATGTTTGGGCTAAACTCCTATCCCTCTGCAAACAGGAGTTTGCACATAGATCAGAATTACGATCTGTGTGATAATTATCACAGCCTTGCAATTTTCTTCTGATAGATTTGTTTAGGTTAAACATACCAAGTTGCATGGGTGAAAAGACAGAGAAAAAAAGAAAACATAAGGAATTCCGTGGCAGGATTGAAGTATCTAGGCAGGACTTGTGTCTTTCATACTCTTTTGAGTAGCCATTCAAGGATGAGTAATGAAAGCCACATGTAAAGCTTAACACTTACTGTACTTGTATAATGAATAGGCCTGGGCGGAGTTTGTGGAGTTTTGCTGTGCGAAACTCCGCAAAGTGCTGAAAAACTCTGCTGCGTTATATGGACTTCCACGAGCGGCAGAGTTTGAGTAAGGTCAGCTGTTTGCACTGATTTTCAGCAGAGGAGGTTCTCCCACACTGTAAATTCAGCGCAAACAGCGTCACGTGGAGGGCCAGAGGGTGCTAACTTCTTTTTGCCGCTCGAGTAGATTTTCTACTTGAGCGGCCACTTCCTCAACGCGAGCAGCAGCTTTCTCTTCGAGAGCGGTTGTGGCCTACCGCAACCGCCCCATGTTCAGAAATCTTGCTCATGCACACCAACTTAATGATTTCTCTCGCTCGCACGCACCAACTTAATATTGGCGAGCGAGAGCGAGAGAAAGAAGTCCGCTCTGCGTCACTTCGCAGAGTTTTTTGGAACTCTGCACTCCACGCGGATTGTGGAGTCGGGAACGCTCTGCCAGCGGACCAGAATTCTTTGCCCACCCATAATTATGAGTACTTATGCTTGGAGCTAGCATCATCTCTACCTGCTGTGAGAGCTATAACCTTACACAAAAACATGACTACAATGCAGAGAGAAGAGGAATTTATGAAAAGGAAAAATCCCCCAAACCACTCCTGAACTGTAGGCAGTGGATCTAAATTCCTGTGTGGAAATCATCTCGAAAAGTGGGACCCAAACTGTCTCACTTATTTAAGCTCCTACAATTACCAAGGACAGAGGTACTCCTCAAAGAACATGATGAACTGCTGTGATCCATCGCTGGTGTCGCCAATGGTCAGTCTTCCAAAAGGGAAGCAAACTTTGTCTTGATTTTGCAGAACATGTTCGAGAAGCTATGGGTCTGTGCAAGAAATTAGATTATTGGTAGGAAGTGAGAACCCCCTTCAAATTATAATCACAATTCTTGTCACATTGAATCCAGTGGCATAATAAAACTTAACGAGGTCCCCTGAAAAGTAACTGTAGGGGGCCCATTTCCCCCTGGACCCAGTCAGGGGCCTGCCGCATATGCACAATGAACTGTGCTCAGGGTCCCCCTAGAAAAGGGGGGGGCCCACACCACAGAGGCTGCAGAGGCCTTTGTTACACCCCTGGTTGAACGTCAAAGAGTCAGTAAATTAACCTGTGCTCAATTCTCTGGTAGCTTAGCACAAAAACAGTCAGACTTATCTAATGAGCAATGTGTAAAGCATTTATGCAGTACCTAAACAGTAATAAAGTGGAAACCCAACACAAGAAATATCCCAAACTAATTTAGAAAAATAGAGGATATTTCACTACATGACATTATGCCAAAAATAATAAATAAAAGTCCAATCAGTAGAACCAGAGTTATAGGAGTTTAGAGTTTCTGTTACAATAGTGCCAAATAGCACAAAACCGCAACTACAGGTATCTGATTGTTCTGGGCCAGGTCAAAGCCACAAGTTCAGACTGACTGCGATGAGACACAAGCTGGGTTCAGGACCAAGTGCAGTCCTTTAGGATTTTAACCTTTTTGTCTTTGGTGTTGTGGGGCACGTTCCTGTGTCCATCTGGACCGCACTGCGTCTGTTCTGTTGAGCTGCTGATCAGGAGCTGTGAGGTGCTGCAATGCGAGGTCATGCATTGGACTGCATCACACTGGGTTTGTTCCGGTGAAGCAGCTGAACAGGAACTGCAAGATAATATGTAGCAAGGTCCTGCATGCTGTGTAGTGATGCATCAGTTCAAGTGAAACCTTCAGTTGCACCATGAGGAGTATACTCTGACTCCGACCAAGGGTTCAGGACCTGGAGGACAGCACTTGGTGGGTCATGACTCACTCCCACAGAGGTCTGCAGAGGGAAACAGGTCAGATCCAGTTGGATCCGGTCAGCTAGGAAGCAGAAAAGGCCAATGGAAGTTCTTGCATCCCTGTAGCTCACAGAGGAGGTCAGCCAACTGACCCTTGGAGGCACTCTGGGTATCCTGGGATCAAGGCAAGCAGGTCAAGTTTTCCTTCTACAGACAGCAAGGCAGTCCTTCCAACAGCAGGGCAGTTTTTCTTCTGAATCTTCGACAGGTCCAGGATTGCTCTGATGAGTGATGCTGAACATCCCTTTTTATATCTGGTGCCAGCCTTTGTGTGGGGGAATTCTCTGTTCACCCCCAAAACTGGTTCTGGTGTGTCCTTCCCCTTCCCCTAGCCCTGGCTCCAAACTGCCTATAGTGACAAAAGGCAGGGTAGGCCTGGTGCAGGTTCCTTTGTGGGTACTGACGAAGACTGCGTTTGAATACATTTTCCTACATACAGCGGTCAAAATGCATTGGCTATCTATGACCAGAGAAACGATTAATGATTCCCTTGTACAAGTATTGAATGTCAGGATTGAATCATCGCTTACACAAAGTAAGACTGTTTGAATGTTACACAAGGGGGCATATGCATTTTAAACCATTTTCTTCTGGCACTCTTGGGATCTTTGACTAGCTTTATACTATTACAGAGACTAGTGCATTCAGAGAATATCATTTAAGCAAGTAGTAGCAGCCAAAAGCAGACTTTAAAGCTTAGATAATGAATTTGCTGAGTGATAAAACCAAAGAAAACTCAAGAAACAGTATAGAACCGTATGCAGTTTGTCACTAATATGTAGTTGAGTGTAGGATCAGAAGGGTAAGGGTAGGAAGCTGGCACAGAGGAGAGCACCATCACAAAGGTTACCTTGGCAGCGCAGCAAAACCACTAAAGCTAGTAATGTAACAGGGGTTGGTTATAGCGCAAGGCTGTTGGTCAAATGGGGTTGTCGCGTGGGCTCTCATTATCCTAAATGAGACTACTGGATTTCTAGGCAGCAGGATCGATAACGGTGTGGGGGACTGAGTCTGACCCACGTGTAAGGAACTCTGTCACCCTAAATCCGGTTGTTGCTCCGGCTAACTAGCAGTGCCTCATTTCTCATACGGGGAAGAAATGATTGGGCAGCCGAGCGCATGACATCTTTGGAACTTCTCAGGGAAGTCGTGGTCACTCAGATCCAAACCAACTCTCTCATTCACTATATGGTCTCATATACAAATGACAAAGACAGTATAAGTTTTATATAATGTTTTAATAAAACTACTGTATTTTAGATATTAAGGCGTGAGCCGCAATAACCAGAACAATACAACATAGTAGGATTGATATAGTAACCAGGAGAGTAAAACATAGAAATAAAGCTATCATAATTCCTAACCGTTTCTACTCTCCCTCTGCTTGTTCTATTTAGAGCACAGCATGTTAAGCTTTCAGCTTGCCTTTCTGTATCACTAGGGAGACGGACACACTCATACCTGAGCAAAGGCCTGTGATCTGGTTCAGCATCTGCAACGAGGCAGTCAGCGTCTAGTTGTGGTTCCCTGGTCGGAATCTCCCTCTTGCATGTATTGGGACAAGGAAGTGATTTTATAACTAACATGTCATCGTGATCACAAAATGTTCCTACGCAGGAATGGCAAGTCTAGACTCCTACCACGTCTATCGGCAATGTACCAGACTGTATCCTTGACTAAAGCACAGAGTGAATATGTTATGAAGAACTCCAGTGCTGAAGTAGGCAAAACAGTGTGATATGAATAAAAAACAACACCGTAGAACTGGCTATTCTGTAAAATAACAGTACGAAGCCTAATAGAAAGCATTTAGAGCAAAGTGCACAGAGGCTCTAAGCTGTTAGCAAATTAATAAAATATATTTAGGGCAAAGTGCACAGAGGCCTAAGGCCTGAAGCTAATGCACAAAATATACGTAAAACTGACCACACTACACCCTCCCCTTGTCGGTAGCAAGTGGTTCCAACAACATAAAAAAAAAACATGACCTAAATTTAAACCCAACATTTCGACAAGATGAGAAGACAACAAAGTCATAAATTTAGGAAACATGTGACGATAGAGCGAATTGCAATATAGTGTCAATTTAGTCGGGAGAGAGAGAAAAAAAAATCCAATTGTCAAACAGAAGTAATAGAACGTAGAAACTCCTCCACTTCGAGATATGTCAATATCGGAAGATCCACGCCACAAAGTACCATGGAGAAGGTGTGTTCCAAAGCCCCAAAACCATTCAGGGCGGCACCCCGTGTAGTGCCACGGAAAGAGACAAAACCATCTTCCTCCAGGAAGGGAATCTCATAATCCGCTTCACGAAGCAAACGCAACCGCAGTGCACAAGTCTGGGAATGAGCCCTAATCGGGAACATCAACAGATCAAGATCAACCACTGGAGAGCGCTGCAGTGAGAGACAGAAAGCCAGTGCATGTTCAAACGAGCACCAAAGGCACCGAAACACAGGTTGCACACAATCCAAAACCGGTCGGAACGACAAAGACCAGTCACACTCCAAATGAGCCAGGAGTGTTGCTCCAAAACATTGCATCATGCGTTCACGACACAGCTGCGCTGACGGGAGCAGCAATACAGGATCTCGTTGCGGCGGGGCAGCCATTGCGAAAAAATAGCAACAATAGCAAAACTCCAGCCAATAAAGCCAAAGTAATCGGGAAACCCCCAAAAATGCTTCCGAAAATAGAGTGTATAGCCGAAGGTATCAAACCGAATATGGAAGAGAAGGTGTGAACGAAACCAACACCAACGGCTTTGAAAAAATGAGCAATACCAGCAGTGCTGGATGCATTAAATAAACGTCCCACAAGTTCACCGAAGTGACTCGGAAAGTTAGTATTCAAAAGGGACTGTATCTCCGCCGATGACCTTGCCACTTGAAGTGCGTAGGTCTCGCTAGCAGATGTAAGGGCCACATGCTTTTGAAACAATAAAGCTTTCAGCCGACTCAACTTGTCGAAATCAACCTTGGAAGTAGCAATATGAGGCCAGATGTCCGCTACCTCCCTAAATTCAGTAGGGGGAAACAACACATTCCCGCAGCACGTAACGGCCTTGTTGACGACAACGACGTAAACTATTCCGGCACGCATGCCACAGCAGCGTTCGCTGTTAAGAACAATGTAACTGCCGTTAGAAAGCACCTGGAAAGTGTTTTTAATTACCGGGACTGGAACTCCCTTCAGATAACAAGCTAAGTTAGCAATCGAAGCATTACACGCTCCGTGCAAGGACAGCTGTTTACAAACCATGGAATGGCTAACAGAAGCTTCGCATTCGCTACCGCTAAGAAAAACTTCCCGCAAACCATTAACACATCTGTACTGAAAAGGAAGCTCCCACACCTCGTGTATGTAACTGTCACCCAATAGTTCATATCTACCCACCGGAATGTGCTTCAAACAAGAAGTAAATTGCAGAGTGGAGATAGGCAAATTAATAACCCCATGAATCAACCACTCAGCTGACGGAATCTCAGCCACCGTAAAAGGCAGTTTCTCCAACTTTTCAATATTTAACATAACATACGTCGCTTCCTTCTTAGCCATCAATTGTTGTTGACGAGTTAAATTAAAGGATCTAAAGATCTCTCTGGCACGAATGTGCTGCCATGGAACGCGACCCGCCTTCAAGGTCTGAAGAGTCCAACCCAGCTGCATGATAGATCGTGTCTGACTCTGCCCATGATATAAAGAAGACATGTCTGATTTTATAATGTCAATAGCAGAAGAGACAATGCTGTCAATCGTGTAAACACGGTCAGAAAGGGTATGCATGCCATTATCAACAACAGACAAAGTCTGCAGCAGATTTTCTTGATCAATCTGTCTTAACCGGGCTGCAGCCTCCTGCTGGGAAAGTTTCCAAAACTCATTATACACTTCGTATAAGAACCTTTTTCTCCGGGGCACCTTGGGACCTGACAAGAAATCTTGTAAATCAGTACCATTAGACAGTAACTTGAGGTGTGACTTAACTGCACCCAGCGTGGAGTACTTCAACCATTGCTGACAAAGTTTCCCCACACTGTATGTAGTTATTATATCTGCATGTTCTGGTGAAATGTAACGAGGGTCTGCCCTACTAGTCCTGAACCCCCCAGAAGAGGTAACAAAACGTTGATGACACTGATTAGTGTCTACAGGCCACAATAACCACCCGCCCGGATGTAACGACGAAGCGTTAAGCGTACCATTCTGGACCCAATGCGTAAATTCACTAAAAGTAGCATTCACATAGTGCTGCCAGTTATTTAATTTAGAAGGGACAGGTATTCTAGGCAAAGTCAATTCTCTAATCGACGCCAATCCCAAACAACTAGTCTGTTGTACTGTGTCATTGAGGAAAATCATTTGCACAGGGATAATGCATGCTCGAAATAATGTATCTCTGCCGTGCATCTGCCAATTTTTCGTACCCCAAACACTTTTCAAGTCAACATTCTTCAACCAGTATTCATATCCTTCGACCGAAAGTTTAGATACAAACGAATTAGAATACAGTAATTTAGTATTGGTCAACAAAATTTGCTTATTAGAATACGGTGTCACTTTAAAATAGTAAGACTTAGCGTTTCGCTGATCATGCCCAGAAAAATATGAAAATTTATCATTATACGTTTTCGAACTCCCTTGTGGAGGAGTCGAGCAATGTTCCCATTGTACATAATTAAAGATGGACTTAGGGCTACTCGCTTTGTGAATAAAGTGGTGTCCATAATAGGTGTAGCAAAACATATCACCATGATTATCTTTAAATTGGTAAGCATCTTCATTGTCATAGACAGTATAATATTGCAAATCTTTTAGCATAGCATCTACTGTCTTCACATCCCAATCATCAGAAACAATGCCTGGAATAACAATATCATTCATTGATAACTTAAGGACATACGGTATTTGAATCAATTCAGTGGGACCATATATATCAAACATTACTTTATCCCACACAATCCCATCCGGAATTGGTATTGCAGAAATGTTCACATTGGATAAGTCTCTTCGAACCATATGAGACGAAAAATGTGGTCTCAACACAGTCTCCACGTGCTCAATGTCTGATCGATCAGGAAGAAAATGACCATGTATTACTAGAAAAAAAGTAACCACAAAACCCAACCATAAAAAAAGAGTCATTACAGCCATAAAAAGCCACAAATAGTTCCAAGGAATAACAAAATATGTAAGTTTAAGCCAACTGAGTAGCTTACGTGGACCTCGGATTGAAGACAGCGAAGACGAAGAGCTGGATACAGCCGCATCCGCGTTGTTGAAGCAGCCAGAGGCAGTTCTTGCAAAAGGTGCAACAGTGAACAAGGAAGCTGATGGAGGTTCTCTCCTAGGTACGCTATAAATCACATGTTCAGAAACATCAGTAGAACGTACAGCAACTTGAGCAAAAGAATCGATATCAATCCTTGACTGTGGAACAATCGCAAGATCATCTTCCACCCTCCCCAAGCTCGGAGAGGAAACAGGGTCGGTGCAAATCACCTGCAGCAGGACTTCTTCCCCAGTAGTGAGAGGGATGCCGGAACTACTGGGTGTCCCTCTTGGTCTGCTGTGCAGAATCGGCCACATGTTGTAACTTGACATTATCAATGGAAACAAAACGATTTCCTTTGGCCCCTTGCAGCGGCGGCAAAATCACAGTTCTCGTGCCGCTCACCCCCAACACCGGGACAGGTGCTCGATAAGAAGGACCAAATTCTTTCTTTACTGCGACCTTTTCACGCACTAGATCCCCAATCCTGGGTATCCAACCAGTAGGTGTTACTGGCTCATCCTTAATTCCAGAGGAGGCAGCACTTGCAGAAGAGTTATCTTCACGGAATTGTTGTAAATCCTGCAAAACAGTGACACGATCATTTATGTCAAAGGGCGTATCTGCCGCCTCCACACCAGGACCATCCAGATCAGGAACATACATTCGTGTTCCGAACAGGCACTCATATGAAGTACGACCCCCCAGTGACCTTCTAGGCAAGTTATTAAGTGCTCTCTGTACTCCATACAGGTGGGCTAGCCAACTACGACCCGTACCTATAACCCTGGCTGTTAAGGATTGCTTTAAATCACGATTTAAACGCTCCACGACAGAATTTCCCTCGGGATGAAATGGAGACGAGAATTGAAGTTGGACCCCCAACGAAGCCATGGTGTCCCTGAATGCCTTAGAGGCAAAAGCAGGGCCCTGGTCCGAATGAAAAGTCGCAACTGCAAATGTATCGACAAAGATACGCAAATCTTTAATAACAGTCCGAGCGTCAGCCGAGCGCTGTGGCCAGACCCACACAAATCTGGAGCACGAATCTACAGCAACCAATATGTATTTGTATGCACTATCTGGTGTCAGTGGACCACAATGGTCCAAGTACACACACTGTAATGGTCTATTTGATATCAGAAGAGGAGTCTGCTGCGGGCGTCTAGCCGACTATGCTTTAATTTGTTGACAGACGTCACAACAAAGGACATACTGCTTTGTCTCCTTATAGAGACCAGGCCACCAATAACGGGCCTGTAAAAGCGAAATCGTGGCAGCCACACCAGCATGCGCAGATGCCACCCCTTCATGCGCTGCAGAAATTAATCGAGGTCTCTCAATCTTATTCGGTAACTCACGTACACCAACGCCTGGAATATTAACAACAGCATTTAGTGCACCACTCAAGCAGTAACTATATTTAGAAGGGAATCCTTTTTGAAATGGCGTGCCATCAGCCGTAGCTTTTATGGCAGCCGAAATCTCTATGTCTGGTTTTGAATTCGAACGAGTTACCGCGGCTACAGTGGCGATAGCCACTGCCGACTTTGCAGCCTCATCAGCCAAAGTATTCCCAGCAACGTGTATTCCAACGCGCTGGTGTCCAAGTGTATGTACAACATGGACTTTAGGAAGCGTCTCTTTCAGACCCGCAACCTTACCCCACAACAATTTATGTTTAATGGTGTTGCCTTTAGAATCCCTGAACCCATTCATTTTCCAATAATGCAGATATTCATTGAAGGATTGCACACAGTAGTAGGAGTCACAGACTAGCAAGGTCACTATCGCCGGCTCTGCATGCTAGAACGCTAACAAAAGAGCTTTGAGCTCAGCCAGCTGCGCCGTGCAATCTCCCAAAGTTTTAGTATAAGTATGTCGGGGGCAGAAAACTCCCCCCTCCATAGTCCCGCTCACCACCGCACAAGCAGCAGAATACTGTTGTTTAGTCCCAACCGCCGGTTGCGCAGAGCCATCGGTATACATGACCACTTCATATTGGTCAATAGGTAATGTGCCAGCAGGAACCGGGTACTCTATTTCATATTGAAGAAATTCTTGAGTCTGCAGCTTAGGGTCAAATATGTAATCCACATCAGTGGCCGTCAAAGACGTAGCCCATTGTATCCACCGCAGGTGTAAAGCTTTCGAATTAGGAACACTCGCTTTCGTAACAGCCTCCAAGGCTGGAATTGGGGAAACGACAATAATGCGTTGGCCCTGGGCTAGCGGTCTTTCTTTGATCACAGCCATCTGTACTGCAGTGAGAATTTTCTCAGTCTGTGCAAAACGTTGTTCTGCAGCAGAATACAAGTGGGACTTGTATGCTATCGGGACTGTCTCCCCTTCATTAAAGGTGACATACGTAAATCCAAGAGCCCCAGGAATCACCCTGATGACCAAATGAGTTTTATTGTCCCGCGTGTGTAAATGTTTAACTGCTAAGAGATCATTCTGCAGCTCTCGCAGTATGTGTGTATGCTCAATCGTCCAAAATCTACTTGAAAAATTCGGGCGAATCAGTTCATATAAGGGTTTTATACGTGTAGCATAATCAGGAATGTAAGTTCTGCCAAAATTCAGAAACCCCAACAAAGACTGGAGCTTTTGAACCGTATTAGGAGGCTGCAGTAAAGCACATTTCTCCAAAAAATGTGGCGCCAGGCTCTTGCCCTCACTCGATAACTCATATCCCAGGAAAATAACACTGAGGAAGGCAATCTTCGATTTCTTAAAATTAAACTTATAACCAATATCAGCAAAACCCACAACAATGCGCGATACGCGACTGAGATGTTGTAGAATCTCATCGTCCGTCAAATAAATGTCATCAACATATGATAACACCTCAGGGTCCAACTCGTGCAGAAGTTCAGTCACACGAGCCGAGAACAGTCCTGGGCTATTCTTATACCCCTGAGGTAAACGACAAAACTTTTTCTGAGAGCCAAACGCACTGAAACCGGTATAGTCCCGACTTTCGGGTGCTATATTCTGGCAGAAAAATCCATTCGAGATATCCAAGGGTGTTTTGTATTTTTTACGCACTATATTATTCATAAGCGCAGCGCTATGTGAATTCTGTATAGCATATGTGCGTGTATGACTATTCAAATGTCTGTAATCCACCACTATCCTATAGGAATGGTCCGGTTTAGCAACCGGAAATAAGGGATTATTCATCGGCGAGACACAAGGCTCAATCACACCTTGGTACTCCAATTGTGTAAGAATTTTCCGAACCGATGCCCTTGCTTCAAATTTAATAGGATATTGCGGCTGTGGCTGAGGTTCTCCTTTAATGGGAATTACATGATAAGGTGATTGTTTATCCCACCCCACATTATTTCTATATAGGGCGGGGGCTTGTGCTAGAGCCCATGATTTACCATATGACTCCGCTAGTTCTCTCGGAACAAGTGGTGAAAAGGAAGGCGCAATAACCTCCTCCCCAACTGGACAGTCGCGAACAAAGTCAGGTGGCCAATCTTGTTCGGCCAACAGGACATCATATGATTTCACCATATGGTCCCAAAAGATGGCGTGTACAACGCGGTCAATGTCCCCTTCTAATCGTAGAGTCACAAGATATACTTGATCAGGATCAGAGACTCGCATATCCGCCGTCTCGACTTGTATGAAGTCATCAGTTGCTTTCGCCTCCAGATGCTCTAGAAGACTCCGGCGAACTATTGTGACCTCTGCCGCGCTGTCTAACAGCGCTAACGCCCATGTCTTGTTCGTCAAGAGAACTCTCTTCTTGTGCGGCATGTCTAACTGAGACTGCTGCCACTTTCTTCTTTTTAAACTGCTGTTTTTGTTGCAGCGGTTTCTCCTCCTGTTTAATAGAAACCTCCGCTGAGCGTTGTGAATCCTGTCTCGGTTTCACGTACTCCGTCCTCCGCTCTGACCGCCCACCTCTCTCACTTCTTTTCTCAGAGGAGTCCTGAAAGGAACGAGATTGGCACGTATCAGTATATTGATATCTATCAGGCGTCTTCAAAGTATCCCTATTCCTGAGATTATACTTATTTTGTGGGGTCTCCGGTTGCGGAGACTGCCCACCATCTTTCTTAGGTGTTTGCTGTTTCTTATCCCAGCGCTTTTTCGCACCCTCAGGTTGCTGTTGCTTAGAATTATCCTTATTATTTTTACCCTGCAATTGTGGTTTCTGCGGTCGAGCCCCTAGGCTATCACGACCAATACTAGAATATGTTTCAGCTATTATTCTCGGAAGTTCCCGCTCCTGATTAATCTGCGGAACGTCCCGAAGATGCATTCGCACTGCTAGTGCTACAGCCTCCCCCTTGAGATTACTCAAAATAATAGAAGAAACCGCATCAAAATTACCCATCAATTGCATGCCTAAATCTAAGGCAGGGGCAGCCCCATATTCATCCTGAATTTGTTTAAGCACCTCCGGCAAATTAGCCAAAGTCGGTGTACCGTGTGCTGTAGTATAGAGTGCGGCAAACACCGTGCCCCAAGTATTACAAAGATCCACCGTAGGAACCATCCCATACGGCAAACACATCGTCAAAATGCTATGCTTATCCTGAGGTCCCGTATGGGGAAATACTGCTTCCAGCGTATACATTTTTGCCCCAGCCAAAATGCAGTCTCCTCACGTTTAGCCGGTACCTTGCCCATTACAGAGTGTACAGTGGCCGGATTTATTCCCGCCACCACCGCATGTGGATGAGCTGGAGCAGCACGCGCTGCATTAGTATTTAATGTCTGCATCACAAACTGAACTAATCGTCTGTAAGTTGCAGTTAATTCCACATATAAACGACGCACCTCAGCCACTGCCACATTTGCCACTCCAGGATATGGTGTATATGTCGCCAATAAAGGCCAGGTCGGACCATCATTACTCAACGGACCTAACCGTACTGGTGTTACTGAATGTGGGAGGGCGCCATCAAGCCAATTATGGTGTTCTTGATAAGATAAAGGTATTTCTAAGTATGCATAAGCCCTGTTTTGTCCAGGGACATTCGCAACAGTATAGTCGTGAAAAGTATTTGTACCCCCATCAGCTGCTGGAAATACGACCCAAGAATAAAAAAGTTCTGATCTATAGGCTGCATGGGCGTCCACCACAAAAGTGACGGGACCCCCCTGGACCGTCAGTCCATGTGCTATCAGATGACCCGTGAGCGGAAATCGCATATTAAGCGGTATATCTACTACAACTGGATTCGCCATTAGTATAACAATAATAGCTCTAGGACAGAGAAGGCACACCAATATCGGGGCTATTTCTTTTCAAAGTTCAAGCTTGAACAACCAACCACTAAGTAATAGGATGTACCCAACCTGTGGTGGCGGAAACCCTCAGCCCCACGGATGTCTCCGCATACGGAACCGAGGAGTCAAAATATATACGAGACCGAGAGAGTCAGTCGGACCCAAACATTAGAGCCAGACCAAACGTTGGCGGCGCCATGTCGCGTGGGCTCTCATTATCCTAAATGAGACTACTGGATTTCTAGGCAGCAGGATCGATAACGGTGTGGGGGACTGAGTCTGACCCACGTGTAAGGAACTCTGTCACCCTAAATCCGGTTGTTGCTCCGGCTAACTAGCAGTGCCTCATTTCTCCCACGGGGAAGAAATGATTGGGCAGCCGAGCGCATGACATCTTTGGAACTTCTCAGGGAAGTCGTGGTCACTCAGATCCAAACCAACTCTCTCATTCACTATATGGTCTCATATACAAATGACAAAGACAGTATAAGTTTTATATAATGTTTTAATAAAACGACTGTATTTTAGATATTAAGGCGTGAGCCGCAATAACCAGAACAATACAACATAGTAGGATTGATATAGTAACCAGGAGAGTAAAACATAGAAATAAAGCTATCATAATTCCTAACCGTTTCTACTCTCCCTCTGCTTGTTCTATTTAGAGCACAGCATGTTAAGCTTTCAGCTTGCCTTTCTGTATCACTAGGGAGACGGACACACTCATACCTGAGCAAAGGCCTGTGATCTGGTTCAGCATCTGCAACGAGGCAGTCAGCGTCTAGTTGTGGTTCCCTGGTCGGAATCTCCCTCTTGCATGTATTGGGACAAGGAAATGATTTTATAACTAACATGTCATCGTGATCACAAAATGTTCCTACGCAGGAATGGCAAGTCTAGACTCCTACCACGTCTATCGGCAATGTACCAGACTGTATCCTTGACTAAAGCACAGAGTGAATATGTTATGAAGAACTCCAGTGCTGAAGTAGGCAAAACAGTGTCATATGAATAAAAAACAACACCGTAGAACTGTCTATTCTGTAAAATAACAGTACGAAGCCTAATAGAAAACATTTAGAGCAAAGTGCACAGAGGCTCTAAGCTGTTAGCAAATGAATAAAATATATTTAGGGCAAAGTGCACAGAGGCCTAAGGCCAGAAGCTAATGCGCAAAATATACGTAAAACTGACCACACTACAGGGTGTGGATGACCTTAGAAACGAGATACCTGAACTAGGGCATACCAGCATTGATAGTCACATTGCCAAATATGAGAGTGATAGCAGTGCATATCAGTACAAATACAAGTGTATTCAGTGAAATGAACCTCTGCGGGGCTGAAGATCAACCTTTCTTCTCACTGAAAAATCAACGATTATATGAGCGGGATCCTGAGCTGCAGTGATTTCTGTCCTCTAGTCACTTTCTCACCTACTCTCCTTCCTGACTGTGTGCCTCCACCCCCTGAGTTACCTCTTCCAGAGGTTTAGGTAACTCTGGGGAATCTGAAATACTTCAAATTACAGGATTGTGGAGAACAGCAACATGGACAGTATTTAGGGATCGCCAGGAGTCACAGCTGCTTCCCCGGCTTGCCCTTTGCAACCCCCAGCACTGCCTTTGCAAAACCTGGCCTCAGAGGTGGCAAAATCAGTGCCTGGAACACCTGGGCAGCTCGTCCTAATGAATGTCAAATGGGGCTCCACCTTGCCGTTTTTTATTACACAAATAAGGAATAATATTACTTAACCCTATTGTAATAAACATGGAGTACCCTATCTGAAAACTAAGGTAAGTAAAAATGCCTTTAAATGTGTGTTGTATGTGTACTTGCAGGTGAGAGCGTGTTTATGTGAGAGAGTGTGAAAGTTTAGGCATGTGTGTGTGAGTCAAAGTAAAGGTCAAATGGCGTGTGATGTCACTTCCTTTACCCCTGGCATTTTGGTGAACTGACTCCCATGAATATGACAAATATCCTTCAGGACTGATTCCTCAATGTTTTGCTTGGTGCTTTCACCTGCAGAGTCCGGCTGCTTTCAGCATGTGAAATGCTCATTTTATAATTCCGATGGGGTGTGTGGTGGAGGTGGGGCAACCCCATTACTGGCCCCTTCAGGATTACCAGAGGCACTCGAAATAAGGACCCATGTGGAGTACTGAAATCGCACTGCTTTACATTATACATATTTGAATGTACCGGTAGCTCATGAGCATTCATAAATAGTTTCCCAACAAACTGATGCAGAAATGTAGGTCACTACTCATGCGTCTCTTGATTATATTACTTTTTTTTTATCAAGTACCACTGAATGGAAGTCAAATATTTAAGCCTGTGACACGCGCACATCTGGGTTTACAGTGTTGACTTTAAATACTTGCAATCCAATATGGTGGAAGCAGATGTTATCTTGGCAGTGGCGGTAGACGTGCGCGATCGCATCAGAAGTCCCATATGCAGCCTGGATGCAAACTACACACCCTACCAGACGGGCCCGGGTTCTGTCCTGGATTTATGAATGTTTGTTTACTCTACAGACGTGATTTGTCAAGGCTCGCTGGTCTGAGAAGGCACTATGAACCTTGCAACACCTGAGCTAAAACTGCCTTGTAAAATGTATGCACAAGAAAAAGTTAACTGCGTGACCTCAATACTTCAGAAACAACTTGAATTTAAAATTGAAACATTAATATAATATCTAATCATTTGAATATTGCATGAATAATTTACTGATGTACGATCTGCCCACAGTGCCCCACATAGGTTTCTGTTAAAGCCAGTGCTAAAGGTCCAAAGTGGCTTTTGGAGCACGATTAATACATTCATCACATTTACATAGTTTGAAATTAATACAGCATAAAAATGAATATTACGAATTTTTATTTGTGATTCTGAGAACCTCATCTCCCCTGTGAATTAATGACTGAACAGTTAATTCAAGGAATATTTATTGTGAATATTGTTTCCTTCAATAAATTACCCACTCAGCCATGCTCTCTGAACGGCCCTGTCTGTAGTCGTCTATGGCTAATTTCTGAAATCACGTAATGTATAATTAGACAACAAGCAGGGCGCATGAGGGGGGCTTAAAGGACAGTGGAAACGAAGGGGATGACTGATTGGTAGGGGTACTAAGTGAGAGAATGCAAAATTTGTAAAATTACAACATCTTTGAAGACTTTCAAAACAGAGCGAGGTAGAGTGTGCGTTTGTGTGTTTTTGTCTGTGTGCGTAAAAAGTCTTGGTGAATTCCAACTGACATCTCACCCTACCGTTATGAAAGCAACTGTACCAAATTATTTTCCACAAAATACATTTATTAGGTGGGTGTAACACCCCAAACAGACCCCACCCCTGACCACTCACCTGTCTCATACTTGATAGCAAGCAATGTACTATGGGTCATATTTACAAAGAACTTGCGCAGTGCTGCGCCAAAATTAGCAGCACACACTGGGTCCATTCTGAAATGCAGGAATGTGCCATATTTACAACAATACAGGGCATTCTTGTGTTCCCCCCGAGCCGGTGCTAAAATAGCTGCCTAGTGCCAACGCAGCCACCCTTGTGCCATGGTGCAAGGATGGCTGCGTTGCAGGGGAGATAGTTTTTGTGCAGGAAGGGACACCTTCCTGCATAAAAACAATCTTCAATGGCAATTTGCTTTTTCTATGTGTGCTGGTGAATGCAGCACTCATAGAAAGAGCAAAAAACGTTGTGAAATGAAAGTATTTCTCCTTGTTGCGCCATGCTAATGCCACCCATGGGGTGGCATTAGATTTTGGCACTGCCACAGATTTACAGTTTCCTATAAAATTGGGCCAGCTCTATTGTCGTTTATATGGAATGTACAAATGTAAGGGATGATGAATGGGGTCATGGCGGCGGAGGTTATCAGAGTGGTGAGGCCAGCTGTAGGTAGTCCAGATCCAGTCTGCTGGCCATGGGTAGACGAAGATATGGGAGTCAACAGTCAACAGGGTGTCACAGTCACACACAAGGGAGTATTTTCAAGAGGAGGTCACTTCCTGGCGGTGTGTCGTGGTCTGGTTATCATGTCTGGCTGGATGCCTACTTGGACGTCCTCACTTGCGTGGGGGTTCCTTAGCTACAGTGGTCGGGGTGCTGGTGTCCTGTGAGTCCTGTGGCGGGGCCTCCATGCCACTGGCTGCCACTGACGTGGAGGGCTGTGATGGGATGTGGCCAGTAGTAGGGGTCTGCTGGTAGGTGGTGGACAACACATGACAGTTGCCAGGTCCTTGAGCACCCCTACTATGGATGCCACGTTTGTATTGTGGGCCTCCCACTGTTGCATGGCCTCCTGATGGTATTGCCCCTGCAGCCGCTGGGTCTCCTGCACAGTAGCGAGGATCTGGGCCACTGTGTCCTGGGTGTGCTGGTATACACCCAGGACTTAGTTGAGGCCCTCCTGGGCAGTCAGTTGGTGTGGCTGTCCGACCCTTGGGCCACGGTTTCCCTCCCACTACCCCTGGCCCTGTACCTGTGTCCCTGGCACAGTGTGTCCACTCCCAGTAGCAGCAGGCCGTTCATTATCTGGGGTGGGTGCCCTGACTCTGGCCCCTGTACTATGGGGCACACCTCTGATTGATGGGTCCCTGAGGCACGGGTTCTGGGTTCAGGGTCTGGCTGTCGTGTTGTTGTCACATGGGTAGGGGCGTCCGGTGTGTCCGGGGTTGGTGTGCCATTGGTGGACTGTCCAGTGGCCAGAGATGGCCCAGTCAAGTCATCCTCATCCAGACATCCAGTAGGGCCTTCATCCTGGGGAGGGCAGTATGAGCCTGGCATCCTCTGCAGGGTGTCAGTGGCAGGGATACCTGTGGATGGATACAGTAGATGTTAGTTGTGGGACTGTAGTTGTTGTGTCCTTGTTGTGATGCATGCAGGGCTCGACTTGCTTCCCAGTGATAGCAATGACTGCTCCTGCACTGCAGACATTGATTTGGATTGGATTGTGGGAGCTGTGGTTCTTCACATTGGGGTTGACATCTGTGCATTAGGGTGTGTGAGTAGGGATGGTGGCAGTTGAGTGGTGTGGTATGCAGAGGAGGGACGTGGGGTGTTTGGGACTGGTCAGTGTGGTGAGTTGCAGTGGGTTGGAGAGTGGTGGGGAGGCATGCTGGGCATGGGTGGTTGGTGCTTGGGAAGGTATTGCTGACTTACCAGAGTCGAGCCCTCCGCTAATGCCAATCAGGCCCTCAGGATACATGATGTCCAGGACCTTCTCCTCCCAGGATGTCAACTGTAGGGGAGGAGGTGGGGGCCCACCGCCGGTCTTGCTACTGGCTATCCTCTGCCTGGACGCCATGGAATAAACATTCCCCCTGAGGTCATTCCACCCCTTCCTGATGTCCTCCCAACTGCATTGACCCTGTCGACGATCCTCTGCCATAACCCCCTCTTTTTGGCTATGGATGTTTGCTGTACCTGGACTCCCATGAGCTGTGGCTCTACTCTGATGATCTTGTCCACCATGACCCGCAACTCATTGTCGGTGAACCGTGGGTACTTCTGGCGTGACATGTTGTGGGCTGGGTATGTGGTGTGCGTGTCAGGTGCAGTGCTGGGTGTGTGGTGATGTGGGGTGTTTGGCTGTTCGTGCTGGTGAGCTGTGGTGTTGAGTTGTGCAATGTGTGCCGTGTGATATTTGTTTGCTGTATTTGGGGTGTGATTTGTCTCTTGTGTGGCTGTGGCTGCTCGTATTTGTCGCAAGAGATTGCTGGTGGGGGGAATGTTATATGGTACCATGGTCAGGTGTGCGTGTGTTTGTATGGTTATCAGGTGTGGGATAGTTGAACTAGCCAATGTTGTTTTGGCTACGCTCCACAGTACCTTTTTGTTCTGCTGCAGTGCTAACCGCCAACGGTGTCCACCGTGCATGTTACGCTGTGCTGGAGGTGTCAGGGTGGCCGTGCCAGCGGTTGATCAGTCACTCTTTCGACGTGAGTTGGCCTGGCGGTGTTGGTTTTGTGTCTGTATTTGGGCTGTTTGTTTTGTGTTTTGTGACTTGTAATCCGGTGGGCGCTATACTGCCACCACTGCTGGTATGGTGGCACCATTTCATACGGCGGTCTTGCCTGAAAACCGCCAAACTCGTAATGAGGGCCAAAGTCCAGCATGTGAAGGGGGCTGTTTTTACAAGGTGGCGATAAATCACAAAAAGTGTCTTAACACCGCCTTGTAAATACAGCGCATTGTACAACGCCACAGGGGCGCCACAAAAAGTGACGCTCCGGTGGTGCTAGCCGCTTGTAAATTTACCTGTATGTATTGTGCCATCTGCACTATGATGTGCTAGTCACAGTGTAATACCCGATCATATTGCACATATCAGTAAGGATGCCACCATAAACATAACATTCTCTAATAAGCACATAGTGCTTTGTAAGGTGCAGGATACGCTACAAAAATATTAACAAAATATAATAACATATTGTCAACCACAACTGCAATGTGCGAACACTTTCTAAGTGTGCCATGTACCCCCAGGGAACCTGATGCACCATTAGAGAACAGTAGTTTCAACTATTCCTATTTCCTGACTGAAGATGCACTCAAACGTTTGGTCTGTGATGTGATCGAGGGACACATTGATGCATGCCAGGTGGGAATTGGGGAGGGGGGAGTTTCAGAATGGGGGGGTTCGCAATAAGGTGGGAGTAGGCGAAGAGACACATATGCATCTGGTGTCTAAGTTGCACAGTGTGAAATCAGAAAACATGGGTTTAATCCCAGGTTCCCCACTTTACCAAATTATGTGATACAAGACAATTGCTTACTTTCACTTTCCCTCCAGTTTCTTCATTATCATATATGAGGACCTTGCTTCTCCTGTATTTGATTTATTAAACTATAAGGTTGTTCATGCATAATATGTATATTATGAACCCAAACCACCCAATGAGTGCATGCACCAACTGACTTGCCACTTAGTTTACGGTTTCCATTGTTGTCAGGGGAGGGGGGTGAATGTTTCTAAATTTATGTTTGAAAACTATCACTTTAAAAAATACTTCTCAATGCACTGATATGTACGGAGGTGAACAAGTTTTTGCATGTTAATGAGATACACTTTTTGAATTTTGAAGAGACTTAATTATATTTTTACACTTTTGCTGCAAGGCGCCTTTAAAAATAAAGGTGTTCCTACAGATAAGTAGTGTAGGACAACCTGATTAACTTCCTTTCCTTCACTTCAATTAACCTTCATATAAATGCTTGCCTGTTTTATTTAACATTGGTGTTATAAAGTCAGTGCTGAATCATGCAAAGGGCTGCATTTCAAGGTCAGGAGAGCTGCATGGGGCCCCGGGCTGTACTTTAAGTATCACTGCTCTAGGAACACCTCATACTCTCATTTTTGTATGCGTATTTTCATGCTATTTGTGATAAAGTCATTATTTTAGCATGTTCACCCCTATTTCTTCGGACTGATACTGGTGGAAACTGACCCTGACTGTGCCTTGGGCTCTGCCAACCAGGCCCAGGGTCTTTGCTTCAATCAAAAGGTAGATGGTAATGTGGTACAATCACTATTGGCAATGCCAGACTCCTGTAAGTCCCCAGTATATAATAGGGCAACAGGGATTTAAACCACCTTTAAGTCCCTAGTATAAAATAAGACAGGGAAGTTTAGAGGCCCAGTAGATGTCCTGCACTGGAGTGTGCACTGCTGTGTTGCCTGCTGTCATTTTCAAAGGCAGCCCTGCTGTGCAGACTATCTTTAAAAAGGAAAATGTGTGCAAATCCGACTTTGGAATGAAAGGTACTTCCAAAGTAATAATATACCTTATTTGAACATATAATTCACTCCTAAGGTCTCTCCTAGGTGCCCCAGGGGTAGGGCGCCATGTAACTATAAGCAGGGACATTATAAAATATATTTTTATGCCCCGGTGAGGGAAAGACTGCCCATTTAATTTTTCCCATGGTAGGTACTTAGCTGCATGGGATAACATGGGAATATTTCATTTAGGCATAAACATTGCTAGGAAGGAGCTCAATGTGTCATGAAAGGACTCATAAGATTAGTAATGATAAATCTAACAACTTGCCACTGTTGAATGTGTCATAACGAATACAGAAAATAAGTTATAGGACCTTCCTATCTGTAAGCCAAAATCTAGCCTTCTAGTGGCCTCTCCTTATTCATTAGCTTTAACATGATAAGCCAGGCTGCTTTGATTAGGTGATAATTGGCCTGCACTGAGCAGAGGTTAACTGATGGGAGAATTCTTCAGCTGCAGAAGCCAGGCCAGGAAGGGGCTGGGGAAATCAAACTGGGCTTCAAAGGAAGCAGGACAGAAAGGAATTCCTGCCACGCCTACCCTCTCACCCTGTACCCCACAGACAGATAGCAGGCACATGTAAGGAATTTGCAGATGGTCTGGAGGGGGTTGTTAATGGAATTTAGCCACATCAGTAGGATGGTTTAGACAGGTCCTGTTCCTCTGGATAGAAATAGTCTGTCTTGGATTTTAAAGTGCAGTGCTTGGTGGGACAAGAAAATGCCACACTTTGGAGGAATCGGTCATGCTTTTGGGTGACATTCTACACCTCATTGGACAGGGGTGCCCCCAAGCCTGTGCCCTAAGATGATTGAATAAATATTTGGGAGCTTCATAGCACTCAGATCTCCTGCCTAAAATCACAAAAAGAAGAGAGACTGCCCTGCTGGAACCTTGGTCTGCACCCAAAGGACTGCACTCTGAAATACAGCTCCTGTTGCACTAGAGCAACAGCCCTAAGCACTTTACCTTGCTTCAAAAAGTACTCAGGAGTGGACTCCTGAGAGCACAGGGTAACAGAACTTGCTTGCCTCAACTGTCACAAAAGACCCCCAGCCTGGAGTGCGTCCAGTGGACTTGGCCAGGTGCATTGTAGCAATTGTAGTTCTAAACTTCCAGGGACCATTTCAGAGTTCCTAAACCCTTGGATTTGTGTTTTGGACACTTTGAACCCTCAAGAGAAACTTCAGAAAGAGTTCCAGAATATTGGAAAAGTTTGTATCAACTTTGGGAAAAAGCTCCATAAGTGGAACAACCCAACTTCATGAGTCAAGCCGACTACCATCAACCGCGACCCAGCCTGAATTTCAGGTTTGTTCCACTGAAAGCTGTGGAGCTCCAGCCATCCAGGATGTTACCGAGGCTTTGCAGAAAATATATCTGAAGATGTTTCATTGAAATCGGCTTGATGGAGAGGACTGCACGACGTTGAGAGAGAAAAGCTGCAGAAAAGTTTCTTAGTGTGAAGGTAAAATTTTGACATAGGCCACCTGCTTAGTGTATCGAAGCAGAGCTCCGTCACAGTCGGCCTCAAACTTTGACTTTGTCCCGGTCAATTGTGACAAGATATCCCTGGATGGCGCTATTGATTCCTAAGCACTAGAAAGCACATTTTTTGTTTAATATTTAAGAAATCATATCTCCGGTTCCCTATATTGGATTTTTGTTGTTTTGGTGTCATTGCAGAGATAAAAAAAAATCTTATTTTCATAAATTGGTGTGGGATTTTTTATTGTGTTTAGGTGTATTTAAATGCTTTACATACCTGTCTCCTAAGTTAAGCCTGCCTGTGTGTTGCCACGCTACTAGGGGTTGGGCCAGTGGCTAATGTTTTGGGATCTCGACTGGACCTAACATTGGCTTGGGGGCATTATTGCTAGTGGTAGGTGTTTACTTATCCCTACTAATAATCTGCCTTCCAATGCCATTCAAATGATAAATAATTATTACTCAAACTGTGGCTCTGATCTAATTAAATGTGACTACTGAATCATAGAGCTAAAACCTGACCAGGGTCAAATTCATCAGTAATTGTTAAACATTTTTTAAAGGTTTTTGTTTTCCTAGACAAGTCATGTTTAAAGAGCTCCTGTCTGTACATCACTAGTTACACATTGGAAAGAAGCAAGTGGTTTGGGGCTGCCTGTGTTCCCATTCAGAGGGGACATACCCTAACAGATTAGGCAGCACTGTTCCTGTTGGAGCTGGATAAAGGATGATTTTGCATTGGGGTCTTCTTTGTGCCTAGGGGCACAGTGAGCAGAAAACTGAACTGACTTTTTAGGTCTGGCATAAGCCAACACATATATATATATATATATATATATATATATATATATATATATATATATATATATATATATATATATATATATATATATTCATATATATATATATATATACAGGTTGGTCACAGGGCCTGAGGCCTACCCCCTATAAACAGCCAAGTTTGTGCCTTGCCCATGCATGACAGGGGTTGCCCACGAGGCCCGGTCTGCAGCCAGACCCTGGGGCCAACCCCCCTAACTACCCAACCCCACGCCGTGGGCTGCAGGAGCTGGTCGAAGCCTGTCTCTCTGGGTGTGACAATAGGTGTGAGAGGGTGTATCTGGGGGTTAAAGTGGCTGTGACTGTCTCTGGGTGTGAGAGTGCATGTATCAGTGTCTTCATGGGTGCATCATTGTGTGTCACAGTCTGTGAGTGGGTGCCTGAGGGTTTCACTGGGTTTGTGAGTGGGTTAGTGAGTGTCTGAGTGGGTCTGACAGTGTGTGCCACAGTGAGTATTTGAATATATATATTTTTTCTTCATCAGCAGGATTCTCGACCCTTTCACGACGTTACACTGGGGCCATGCTGAGTGTTGCGAGGGAGTTGCGATTCCATTTCGTCCAAAATAAAAGAGGTTTTAACCTTGTTAAACTCATAATGGGTCCCCCACAAACCCATTTGCTACCCCCCTGGTGTCAGAGTACCACTATTCTGTCCCCTTCTATTAATTTCTCATTGAAAATCCATCCCCCAGGACCGTTGCTGGACAATAAAATGGCGGCCATAACTTTCTGAACAGCTTGCGGCCAGCCAATCACATTGCTCCGTCTCGCACATTGTTTTGCGATCTTGTGCATAGTAGTAGCTACGAATCCGCATCCTTATATATACCAATTTGTTTTCCACAAAAATATCACTTTCTCAAACAGGTCTTACCTTTCTGCAAAATTTGGTGTAATTTTGTCCAGTAGTTTGAGCACTATCACTGTTCAAAATCCCTACAGAAAAATGAATGGAGAAAAAGTGTTTTGGGACCCCCCCTTTTTCTCAGCCCCAGATTGACTGATCACCCCGAAACGTTCCAGGCAGCAGCTAATGTAACTGACAAATTATTTTGAAAAATTTCGTGAAGACTCATCAACCGGCACTAAAGATATAGACAAGTAAAGAAACACTTTTTGTATAGAAACCAGGTCCTGACTATAACTACCTAACTACCTAGTGTCGACCGCCACTAGGTTATAAATATATTTGCATTTTGTGAGAAAACAGGGCTGATTGCAGAAGCTCCCTAACGTTTTGCCCCCATTTTCCATTTTTGCTGGTATTTTCCTGACTCCGATGGTGCCCTGGGTACTGCTAGCCAGTCCAAGGGTCTGTTCTCTGTGTAAAATGAGTATGCAAATTAGGCTAATAATAATTGGCTATGTCAACCTACCTGTAAGTCCCTAGTATGGTACGATATGTAGATTTAGGGACCCCAACATAGGTAGTGCCCCCATAGGTGTACTCCTGAGGTGCCAAGGGTAATTTTAAAGGCAGGCCTCCCTTGCTGGCTGCTTTTAAATTAAAGTTACATGCAAATTCGGCTTTGTAATTAAAAGAACTTCCAAAGTCTTAAACTACCTTCTGTTTACATATGCCACCCCTAAGGTGTGCCCTAGGTGTCTCCAGGGTTGGGTCCAGTGTAACTATCAGCAGGGACCTTATAAAATATGTTTTATAGGCCCTGGTGAGGAAAAATGGGCAAACTTGTTTTCCCCTCATTATTGTAAATAGGCTCCATAGACTAAATAGAGGAGACTTTATTTTAATTAATAAAGTCTCCAAAGGAGCTAGATATGGCAAGTTTGGTCTCAAACTGTTTGTTATAATAAATGCTACCACTTGCCATTGTTGGATTTAATATAACTAGTTCAGGAAAAGAGTTTAGAACTCTTCCTAAAAGTTACCAGTTTCAGCTCTGTATTGCCCTTCTCTGATTGGCCAGCCACTGGCAGATTGGCCAGGCTGGCTTGATGAGGTGTGAAGTGGCCTAGGCTGAACACAAAGGAAGTGCCTGGGGGAGGACACCTGCCTCAGAAGATGGGGAAACAAGATGGGGGAAGAGCAGCTACACTTGTCTTCAAAGGAGGGAAGGACATTTAGAACAGTTCAGGACCTCCCCCATGTTCTGTAAAAACAGACAACCAAGTGCCCTCTTGATTAGGAGAGGGGTGTGTTAAGGATTTTTAGCCACACCGGTGGTGTGCTTAGCCGAACCTAACTTCCAAAATTCACTTTCTGCCACTTTGGATTTTTAAGGAATGTTGCTCCCTGGGATAGATTTTTGCCACACTTCCAAGGAATTGGTCATCCAAGAGGGTAGTGGCCTGCCTGTGACAGTTGCCCTCCCCCCTTTGCCTGGCTTCAACTGGTTCAAGAAGGGACCCCCTACTTGCTACATGTGCAAAATAGCTAACCAGAGTCCCCTGTATCAAATCCTGAAGAAACTGACCAGCTGACCACTGTCCAATGGTCCTTCTGGAGTTTGAGCCAGGTGCATTCAGGGAGTTGAAGTCCTAACCCTCAAGGAGCAACTAAGAGCTTCTGAAACCTTGGGGTGAGCTGTGGACTTCTAAAGGACCTTCAAAGACCTTCTGGAAGAAGATCCAGAAGTTTGGAGAAGTTTGGAGAACTTTTGGAAAAAAACTCAATAATGTCATGTCATGAGTCAAACCAGTTTACGTCGTCCTGGACCCGGCCTGACTTACATGTTCATCCTTCTGAAAAGCTCTAAAGCCACAGACTTCCAGATTTTCACTAGGGGCTCCTGGAAAGGCCATCCGACAACGTCGACTTGAAATTGGCTTGCTGTGGAGGGTAATCCACGTCGTGGAGAAAAGGCTCCCAAAAAGTGACAAAGTCCACGCGTAAAAAGTTGACTGGGACTTCCCGTGCATATCCAAGGAGGGCTCCAGGGATGTCAGATGAAGATTCAGCTTCGGACCGGACGAATATTTCCATCCTCAAAGATCGTTTAAGTCCGAAGGTAGAATTCTTCACAAAGGTCTCCTGCACGCGTATCCGAAGATGGCTCCAGGGAGGTCAGATCGGATTGGTGACTTTGTCCCGCTGAAGAAAATCTTCAGTAAAAAGACTAAGGGCCTCATTATGACCCTGACAGTAATGAGACCGCCAGGGCTGTGGTGACGGTCGGCTGTTACATTACGACCGTGGCAGAGCCGCCACGGTAAGACTGCCAACACTGCCAGGTTGCCGACAGCCCGGCAGTGCCGGCGGTCTGAATCCGCAAGGGCAGCGCTGCTTGCAGCACTGCCCTGGGGATTACTTGTCCCCTTTCCGCCAGCCTTTGCATGGCAGTAGCCCAGTCATGCAAAGGCTGCCAGAAAGGGGCTGCTGGGGGCCCCATGGGAGCCCCTGCACTGCCCATGCGATTGGCATGGGCAGTTCAGGGGCCACCATGGACAACCCCTTCGTGCTTTTCACTGCTCGAATTACTGACAGTGAAAAGTGCGACAGGTGCTGTTGCACCCGACACACCACCACATTGACGCCAGTTCAATTATGAGCCGGTTTCAATGTTAAGGCCCTGTTCCCCGCTGGGCGACTCTTAATAGGGCCGGCGGGCAGAAGACCGCCGTGCCAGTCTTCCGTGCGAATGAGTTCGGCGGGTGGCCTCTGCCACCCGCCAAACTCATAATGAGGGCCTTAGTCTAAAAGTAAGCTTTGGCCGAGGCCTCCCGCTAGCTGTAGCCGAGCAGGGCTTTATTACGGTCGGCCTCAAACCTTGACTTTGACCCGGTCTAGTGTGAGCAGATGACCCTATTGGTGTTTTTAGTTTCTATGTGGAAGAAAACATTAATTCTTTAAAAATTCATATCTCCAGTTCCC
Source organism: Pleurodeles waltl (assembly GCF_031143425.1). Lineage (NCBI taxonomy): Eukaryota > Metazoa > Chordata > Amphibia > Caudata > Salamandridae > Pleurodeles > Pleurodeles waltl. The sequence goes on along the minus strand of NC_090440.1, from coordinate 736,180,864 downwards.
CTTATCCGATTTTAGTCGTATTTTAAAGATAAAAATATATACTATATTGTTTAAATCGGTGTTAGATTTTAATTGTGTTCTGTATTTTACTTATTTAGTGTTTTGTGCTTTTTACATGCTTTACACACTTCTCTCCTAAGTTAAGCCTTGATGCTCATGGTCAAGCTACCAAGGGTTGAGTGGGGATTTATTTATTGAGACCATACTGGACCTAGTGGGGTTAGTGGTCTATTGCTAAGTGTAGGTACTTACCTGCCCTTACCAGTAATCCACTTTCCAACACATTTGATAGGACAATATTTTAACATATTTTCATATTTTATTTCTTCAGTATCCATTTTGGAGATGCTTTTTTCAGTTTCTTGAAGGTGAGCTAGATGTTAAAATGTTCACACCATTGTCATGTCACGTTTTACATTGGAATAGTCTGACCTCATGGTGGCAGAATTCATGCCAGATCAGCAAAAATAGGTGAGACTTTGGCCATTAATCATGGAGCTAGGTAGTCTGATCTGTAGCATGATTGCGAGTGCCCAGGAGATCTTTCTCAATTCTGTGTCTGACCACGTTAACAAGCACTGGGAAAGTCACTGCATGTCACTTAAACCTCAAAGTGGAAAAAAAAACCTATTGGCTTTGTCGATATGTGCTTATTTTGAAAAGATGGGTGTTTTCCAGGGGTAATATCATTCATGCCAACATTTTGGAAGAGTAAAAGTATTTTGAAAAAAATATTGGGAAAGATTTATTCCACCCATTGACTTCTGTTGAAGCAGAGGAAATTCCAGGCGTAAGCCAGCCAAAATAAAGCAAGCTTTGGCTTGAAAAACCGGGAATCTCCCACCTGAATCGGATCTGTATGCTTGTATGTAATATATATACACACAATAAGTGCTTGTTTCAAAAATGAAACCTCTTGATAAATGACTGTAGGGTGCTTTGTAGATAAACACAACTAATGCCTTTTCTCGACCGTGGGAACACAAGTTAAGAAGGATGGCGCTATCTTCTTTGCAGCATATTAGTCAACATGTAGAGGACATGAGTTTATATGAGTACCATTAGTCAATATTTAGATGACAAATCACGAATGTAGCACATTGCTGTCATCAACAAAAATTAAGGTGCCCACAAGTTCAACAGTGTGTGAAGCTGCGCAATGGGCTTGGTTGGTTAACTCATCTGAGTAGGAGGCTAGCCTGGTTTGTAGTGGGTACCAAAGGTTCTTACACCTTATACCAGGTCCAGTTATCCCTTATTAGTGTAATGTAGTCAGTGTCTAGAAGCCAGGCTGTCTAAAGTTAGATGTAGGCAGAGCAACCAAGGCTGAACTAGAAGACATGCAAAGCTCTTGCAATACCACTACAGTCACACAGTACTCACACACATGAAAGAAGATACTCAGTGTTACAAAAAATAAAGGTACCTTATTTTAGTGACACAATGCCAAAAATACTTTGGAGACTATACTCCCTTACGAGGTAAGTAACTTACACAATATATACACTAGTAACCAAAAACAGGTAAGTACACAGTAGGCAAATAGTGCAAATAGTGAAAATCACAATGGGTTGCAAGGGGGAACACAAACCATATACTAAAATAGTGGAATGCGAAAATTGGTTCCCCACCTAGGCAAGTGTAGTGTGTAGAGGGGTACTGGGAGTGTAAAAAAACACCAAAGGTAAGTAAAATACCCCACCCCAGAGCCCAGGAAAGCAGGAGTAAAACACAACAAATCTCCTAAAACACACTAGAAATCCTGATAGAAGATAATGCAAGAACCAGAAGAGACTGCAAGATACCAACAATGGATTCCTGGACCTGAAGACCTGTGGAAGAAGGGGACCAAGTCCAAGAAGCACTGAAGAGTCCAGGGAGAACAGGAGCCCCAGCTAACCCGGATGAAGGTGCAAAAGAAGAACCACTGGTGAGAAGACAAAGTCAGTATTGCACCAAAGAAGATAGATGCGGGTTCCTGGTTGGTGCAGAAGATGTTGCATGTCGGATGGATGAATTCAGTCTGGTTTGCATCACTGGATTCCCCCAACAAGCCTTAGCTCATGCAAAACACGCAGTTGGTGAAAAATGGCACTGCCCAGGACCAAAAGGGACCTGGTGGCCTATACCCAGAAAGGGGACACAGCGGGAACTCTCAGCAACTCAGAGAGCCCTCAGAAGACCAGGCAGCACGCCCAGGGGTCCCACAGTACTGAGAGACAAAGGTGGTGCAAATGGAGGCCCACGCAGCACGACACAAAGGACTTCCACGCCGCCGGAGAACCACTCAGTAAGCTGTGCGTCACAGGATAGAATGCTGGGGGCCTAAGCAGTGCTGCGCACAAAGAACTTCTTGGAAGGTCACACACAAGCCTTGTCAACTGCAAGTCACTCTGTGCAAGGGGGTACTGTCTTGCACAGGGAGGCAAGCTCTTACCTCGACCAAAGATGGACATCTGGACGTTGGGACTGTCAGAGTCACTTTATTCCACCACCTGTGTTGCTGGATCCAAGCTTGTTGTCTGGAGAGGGGACCCAAGCCACTGGTCATTGCTGCAGAGAGGTGTCTGCTGAAGCGGAGAAGTGACTCTATCACTCCATGGGAGATTCCTTTGGTTCTTCTGGTGCAGGCTGAAGACAGGCAGTCCTCGGAGGATGCACAACCTGGAAACTGTTGCAGTTGCTGGCAGGAGCTGAAGATACAATGTTGCAGAAGTCATCTTAGCTTCTTTGTTGCAGGTTTGTAGAGTTCCTGGAGCAGTCAGTGGTTCATCCGTCGGTAGAAGATGAAGTAAAGGATGCAGAGGATTCCTGCTGGAGTCTTGTGATCCGAATCTGAAGAAACACCCAGAGGAGAGACCTTAAATAGTCCTGAGAGGGGGGATTGGTCACCTAACCAGGTAAGCACCTTTCAGGAGGGGTCCCTAATGTAACCTGCTGGCACTGGCCACTCAGATGCTCCCAGAGTGCCCCACCACCTGAGCAGGGACAGGGGGTCCCTGAACTGGTGTAGACTGGATTATGCAAGGAGGGCACCATCTGTACCCTTCAAAGCATTTCCAGAGGCTCTGGGAGGATACTCCTCCCATGCCTGTAACACCTAATTCCAAAGGGAGAGGGTGTAACACCCCTCTCCCAAAGGAAATGCTTTGTTCTGCCTTCCTAAGATTGAGCTGCTCAAGCCCCAGGGGGGCAAAAGCCTGTCTATGAGGTGGCAGCAGCTGGGGCTGCCTGGAAATCCTCAGAAGGCTGACATGGCAGTACTGGGGGTCCACTTTGGAGCCCCCAGAGTGCATGGGATTGTGCAACCAATACTGGAATCAGTATTGGGGTACAACTCCCAGTTGTTAGACACTTTAATTGGCCATATTTGGAGTTACCATTGTGAAACTGAACATAGGAATTGACCTATGTGCAGTGCACACTTAAAATGGCATCCTCGCACTCCCAAAATCTGGGGAAATTGTCCAGGATGATGTGGGGGCGCCTCTGCTAGTGCAGGGGTGCCCTCACACACAGGTACTTTGCACCCAGCCTTTAGGGTTGGAAGACCTGATATATGGGTGACGTATAAGTGACATGATGCAGTGAAAATGGCTGTGAAATAGTGCATGCATTATTTCACACAGGCTGCAATGGCAGTCCTGTAGAAGCCTTTGTATGGGCACCCTATGGGTGGCAAAAGAAATGCTGCAGCCCATATGGATCCCCTGGGGCCCAAATGCCCTGGGTACCTAGGTACCATAAACTAGGGACTTATAAGGGGGGACCCGTATGCCAATTTGGAGTGGAATACTGGGTTACCAGTATGTAGTGCCAATTTAGAAACAGAGAGAGCATAAGCACTGGGGTCCTGATTAGCAGGATTCCAGTGACAATTTAGAAAACAGTGAAACACACTGACAAACAGGCCATAAACCATAGACACTGGGGTCCTGACTAGCAAGATCCCAGTGACTCAGTCAAAAACACACTGACATCAGGCAGAAATTGGGGGTAACATGCCAAAAAGAGGGTACTTTCCTACAATCTGTTATCTTGAAATTATGAAAGATAACTGACTTCAGCATGGAGTAATCTTTCACACTAAACTATGTGCAGTGATGTCATTGCATGTGATTAACAATGTGTGGCAGTAGAATATCAAAATTTAAATATTGTCTGACATAAATATTGTGTTCTAGATATCGCTTCCAAACAGATTGCCTCAGTGGAGTTAATCATTGACGTTCTACACCCAGTGGGACAATATTTTGTAAACTTTATTGGGTTCGCAATATTTATGACTCAATATATTTCTATGATATTCTGACATACAACCATCTAACAACTGTCCCTGCATAGGCAGGCTATTTTCTTGAGGGAATAACATTTGTTAATCCATTAGAAACCCAGGATAGTATCTGAATTCTGCTTGGGTTTTTAGAGACTTAAATAGCTCCACAATAAGAGCCATTGTCTTCACAGTATTATGTCATCTTTCCGTACCGGCAACACTATCAATGAAAATAGCATCACGATTTGTCACTTTCTTACAGTGGTTAAGTTGTGCTGGGGGACATTGTTGGGTCCTCATTTTTTTGGACTGGGCCAGAGAATGAAAGGCATAAAATGGAGACGCCGGAGCAAGGGAATGAATGGGGAAAAGTTTCTTAGAGGGAAAGTAGGGGTGAAAATAATCCCTAAAAGTGAGGCACAGGGATATGAAGTGTAGGGTGGAGAAGGAATGAGGCATGAAGTGGAATCAAGACTAGGCAGCCTTGGTGTTTAGCCAACCCAGTAGTCGGAAGCACAGGCAGCTGCCTCTTAAGAATAACTGAAGTTCTGCCTGTTTCTCTTACTGCCTGAGGTTTCTTACAAAATCATCCCCACTGAAATAAATGAATCCCTTATCTCGCTGGGCGCAGGACTTATTCTTTGCTTTATTGCACTCTACCCCAGGTAAGAACATTATTCTTGTTTGGATATTTACATGACATAAAGTCGCCGAGCTGCGGAAGCTGCTAATTACTATGGAGTGCCCTGATAATCAAGGACTTTTACTGCAGGGCCAACTAGCGCCAACAGTGGATCTCTCAGGACACACTGAAAGGACCTGGAATTCAGGGCAAATGGTAAAACTTTGAAGGAGACAAAAGTTTGGTGCGGTATTCCATAACCTTTGCAGTATTCCAAATACAGGGAAAACCATTTTTCAGTAGTTTGCTGCTTTTATAATTCGGTATGGAGTAAACTATTTTGCCATTGTCCATATTACAAAAAATATTTTGTATCGTAGCAAAAAGATAAAAAGAGTTGTGGAACCAATGCTAAACATATATAACACTTTTTTCTGGCTCTGAACAACTTCACTGGTGTGAAAGAAATTTTAACCACGAAAACCTGTTCCATTAAAACCCTTAAAAATAGAGCTAACTGATATTGAACATTTGGTATAGTAACTTAACAAGAAAGTAAAAAATAATTTGATCTCAAATAGTTCTTTCACATTTGAAATACATTATTGTGAAAGTGGTTTTTTTAAGTGCACCATGGAGTATATAACAGTAAAAATAGAGCATATGGATTCTGATGCTGTATTGCACCATTAGAACATTTCCATACAACTGCAACTAGTGTTCACAAACCAGAGAGTCGGGATTGAAAGCAACGCTTCTCCTTCAAAAGGTCTAAAGTCTTCTATGCGGAATTAAATAGAATTGTTCAAATGGCAGACAATGTAATCACAATCATATTATCCACCCATACAAGATACAGGCATATTGTGGTTGGGGAGCCGTGGGGCTGGAAAGGAAAAGGAGTGTAACTTTCCATGAATGGTTAAGATTGCAGAGGGACTATCCACAAAATATATCTGCCTCGGGTTTGGTTAGTGGTGGACCCTCAAAGAAGAAAGCGTTGTCTGTAATGCATTATATTGGCCTCCTGATGCCCTCCAAAAAAAGCTGTTGGTGCTACATGTCATAAAGAAAGGCAGACCAAAGCGGCAAACTAATGGCCCCTATTCACAAAGGTAAATTTACACATCTATATTTACTCGTTTAAATGTACTCTTACACCTAAGAGCTACTTTATTACTTTTTGTTATTCATCATTTCTGAGTGTAAGGCTACTCCATTGTGCAGACTCACATGTTTTTACCCCCCCCCCCCCCAGTTTAGGAGGTGCAGTCCCCATAAGCATAATTTATGACTGTAAAATTACTACTGCTAACTTTATGATTGCTTTTTCATTCCGCACACTTGGTGAGGACCTCCATACTTAGATCTATGAATAGCATTCTGTAGTACATGAGTAATAATGGTGTAGTGCTACATAAGGCCCTCATTAACCAATGGCCTGTACTTTTCCGATTTCTGAGCAAACTACTGTTTGCATAGGGATAGAATGATCAAAATTACAAGTTTTGTGGTAGTTGCCAAATCCCCCTAATTATCCTGAGTTGAATTTTGGCCAGTGAACGATACCTGGGAAAATAAGTTTACTAAATACTGGGAAAAGAGGATTTGGGTAAGCAAAGAACCAAACTGCACACTATGCCACACTTTAAAGACGTTTTTTATTGAGTCAAATACAAGAACATTAACTTGACATTGCCAGAGCAGAGAAATGCAGTTGTGGATATGCGACTAAAGAATATTGTACTTATAGATGCATATTAAACATGTAAATGAATTAGACATATACGGAAATATAGTATCGAAGACTCCATTATGCCACACTTTGTCATACATTGTAATAGGAACAAATCTTACACCTTTGAAATTCTGATCCCTGTCGAATCAGATTTGAAAAGGTGCAATAATTATTGCATTCCCAGTCTGGCCACTCCTGATGAGGATCTAAAGGTACTACAAAGTAGTTTGTGAATAGGCCACAATGTAAGATCAGCGTTCACTTGACAGGTAATTAATAAATCATTCTACTTAGGACTCACAATTTGTACCAAACAACACCTTTATCACTAATTTCTAATTGTCAGGAACACATGCCTCCTGTATTTGTGCCCATGCCAAATTGACACCCTCAAAAACTTCCTTTCAACTCTTTTGTCTTATGCTGGGTACTTGACTCATTTTTTAAAAGTGACCATGAATGCACTAGCTGAATGCAGCGCTATCTTTTTTAAATAAAACACTAAGACCAACGACAGCTAAACTGTGTTTTAACCAAATCAACGGGACAAGAAGAACAAATAACTCACGCGTCGAAAACGGGTTGAAGACTCATTTTCAGTTTCTTCTACGGTAGTTTTGCTATTTCGAAATTTGATGTTGCGAAATCTAAGAGCAATTGCGTGAAATGAACTAGTTGCATCCAAACCTTTCATAAAGACGTTTCTGTGAGCGAAATATTCACGTTTATTTTCGTTGAAGAGTTGTTGAATGTTTCGTTATGACCTCCAGTTTTGTTACATTTTGCCCACTTTCTCCAATAGATGGCAGTACGCTTCTCTTAAAAGAGCAACCAACTACGCTTTGCCCTGAAAGTCAAAATAAGATGTCATTCAACAATTCCTGCTCGTTACACATATTTTGAAAATGTTTAGGAAAAGTGAAATATGCTGTGCTGTGAAATATTGAGTAATAATCTATTTTGTATAAAAATCCCTTTTACCTGTATTTTCGAGATTACTCTTTTTCCCGGTAATTCTGTAGTTTGGATAAAGGCAGGCAACAATAAAAGAAAACATGAAAACACTTTAGGAATACAACATTTCTATTTTCTCCTCATAATCCCTTTGTTACCACTCAACGTCAATGTAAATTAAATGCATGGGCGTGAATCAGGTTTAAATATAAGAGGTCGATATACTGCCTTAATCGTTTTTATTTGCGTTTTGCATTTTCCTGCGTTATGTTCTGCTTCTCAAATACAATGCACGTATGAATTCAGTTCCAACATGTGCAAGTGAAATTCGGCGAAACCGCTTGAAAGAACAGTAGGCAGCTTCTAACTCAAAAATTAAATGAGTGACATTTACTTTGAAAAATGTTACTGCACTGGAGCGTGGAGCTTTGTAATGCTATTAAGCGGAGCAGGAGATGTGTTTGTGCTATAGCGGCTCAAAGACTGCGTCGTACCAAATGTTATCGAGATGGATTCCTTAATCTAAAGGATTACTCGGTGACGGTGCATAATATGTCTCTGTTCGTAAACGGGAAGCGTGTCTAACAGACTTGTGCGCTGATGCTTTTGCTTTCTGAAATGGAATGCATTTTTTATAACTCATCAACAAAAAATGCTGAACAAAAAAAGAAAATGGAAACATATTTTGCCAGGTACTAAATCTAGAGCAAATGCATATCAAGGACTTCTAAGTAGGACTGGTGTGTTAAGAATTACTTGAGGGAAGCTCTACAATGCACACAGTTAAGGCTTTATCAAAGAGCACAAATTGTATTCTATTTTACATTATGAAACTGAGTTCAGAATCTCTGGCCCTGTGTTCTGAAAGTATGTGTGTAGCGTTGAATATAATGCATTGTACCATTTTATAGCTTAATTTTCAATTAGTACGAAAAAGGTATAAAAAACTGGCATGTTCAAATGGCACAAGAATATACTGTTACTGAAATCCATTTGTACCTTGAAGTTACAATTTTGCTGCTAATAAAACCTAATATATTTGTCAAAGAATACCCAAATGACCACTGAGATACAATATCAGTGTTAAGGAGTGAAAATTGCTGTAGGGAAACAAGAAGGTGAAAAATTACTGTCAGCAATATCATGAAGCACTAGACTTTGATCTATGTAGAGACAGCAAATCACTGGGATTCAAATGTTTTAAAGCACTAATGATGGGAATGACAAAGTAGTTTGCAACTAGACATTATCCTGCTCATGCATATCCTCTCCCACAACCAACATCCCACAATACTCAGTCATCTAATTCACCAGACTGTTAGTCCATGGCTTCCTTTACTCTGTCGCCTAAGACTTAATTGGCCTATTTGCACCCATTCCTTTTCAGCAAAGAGGGTAACAGCCAATGTGGGTAATATTTGGAATGAAAGACTGAGGAAATGGGCCCTTTCTTAAAGCTGAAGATGAGCAAGTGAGGCTGCCTGGATGAGGGTGGTATCATTGATTGATAAAATTTAGGGAATTCCGATGCAGCAGATATAGTGAGGTAAGAAATGCATTGGAGTGGAAGGAAGGCTGATTATTTTTGTCAGGGAATGAGAGACAGCTGATAGAAGAAAGAGAGGAATTCTATTAGATGAATAGATTGCTTTAAGGAAACAGGAAATCACTAAAAACAATTATGAGGCATAGTCACAAACAACATTTAGTAGAACATTTGCGCCGCTTTTTGACGCAAAAGCGGCGCAAACTAACAAAATGCTATTGTATTTTGTTAGTTTGCGCCGCTTTTGCATCAAAATGCGGCACAAATTGGGCACTCGAAAAGTATAAATATGGGCCTCAGTGCTATTACAATAATACTTCTAACATACCACAAAATGCTTTTCGCATACCCATGTACAGAAACCTATGCCTCTGCCTTTCCTATCTTTTATGTGTGGAGAACTCTACCCGGACTGCAGAAATCTCCGCACATGTAAGTATACGCTTTAATATGGAAGGCACAGCAGGGAATGGCCAGAAAAATGTTGAATACTTAGTACTAAAGGGAACAGACTTTGGTGGGGAGGGGTTAGGAGGGTTACCGAAAGTTTATGGATGGGTTTAGGGTGGGGCATGCAGAGTGTGTCCATTTCTATTCACAAACTGCACCTGTATTGTTACCACAGCAAAACAGACCCCAAACAGTTGTAAATGTACTCCATTTCAGAGTTGAAATAAGTACTGAATGACACATGACCATACACTGGCACTATAACATCCTCCCGTAGAAAACAATGGTCGAAGGGACTCAAAACAAAACCCCATAGTAAGTAATGGTTAAATAAATTAAATTAATTAAATATTTAGAAATATAAATGCATGTAATGTTAAAGATTATTTCTAAATAAATCTTTGTTGTTTTATTTTTTGAGGTTTTAAATAAAAAAAAATTGTTTCAAAGCTGACTGTGACATTGGTTTATATTAAAAGCAATTAAATAGTTGTAATTAATTCTATACATGACATTTAATAATTCGTAATACATAGTTAAACACCTAGTTTTTATTTTCTTATGTGTGATTTTTTCCCCCTAAAATAAAACTTTGATTTTGTTTTGATTTTTTTATTAATCAATTCTAAATAATATTTTTTTTATTTAAAATTACATTATTAATGATGTAACTTTTTAGATGGTTCTGCATTTACAGGAAACATATAAAATTATGTAGAATTAATATGTAACATAAACATATTTTAATTATTTTTTAAAATAAACTTATACACTAATCATATACAGATTCCTCTGCACTGGCTGCGGAGGTGCCCATAAAGGCCGAGCTTCTCAAAGATTTAGCGTCAGTTTAGCGTTGCTTTTGTAATGCTAATCCGATGCTAAACTTTTTTTGGCATTCACAAACCAATACAAATAGGCATCTGCATGTGGCAAAGTAAAGCAAAGCAGCGCAAAATGCTGCTTTGCATTACTTTGTGTCAAGGAGGCGACTATGTGGGTGGTACATGAGCATACCAGTTTTATCACCCATGCTTTTTGACGCTAAACACTATTCAGAAAGAGAAGAAGAAAGGGTTTAGCAACAAACATTAACACCTTTGAAAAGCAGGCACTAAACTGAGAAATGTTTTTATTTCTCCCTGCCTCTCCGACTTTGCATGTGTGTTGCACTGTACAGCACAAATACAAAGAAGAAAAAGCATTTCCACTTTTCCAGGCATAGTATTTTGTACAGGAAGGCTACCCTTCCTGTACAAAACCTATGCTAGACTCACGCACACACACTAGCACTATGACCCTAAGGTGTGTGCATGGGCACAGCAGCTGAAATCAGTGCCGCGGTAGGCAGAGGGAAGTAGAGAGCCATTTCTATGTGAACATGGTGCTCTCCTGCTCTGTCCTTGTCACGCAGCACAGCATTTTTGGCTGCTGCACTGCGCTACATGACAACTTTCAGAATCTGAGCCCAAGTGTGCAAACCTCAAATATGGCCATAAAGGCACTACTAGTACTAACTTTATAGTTGTATTTAACTTTTTTTACTGACTCCACCGTCTATTTTAGATGTGTGCTTATGTTAAGTCTAGACTTTTGAGTAACTTCAATCTTGTATTTGGTGAGTAGGCAAAAGTAGTTATTTAAAAGTGCAAGAGAAAATGTACTTGTAATAAATCTACACATGTAGGATTACCTTGGTGAATAAACTCCCATTATAAGGGGACTGGTGTCTTTGCTAGTGAGACAAATCTAATATCACGGACAGTACAGCAAGAGAAAAGTGGCTAAGGGGGAGTGAGGTGGGGTAGTTGCTCTGCCTGTAGGAATGACAGAGGTAGTCCATGATACTTGTTTTCTTACCATGGCCTATTTGTTACACACATGAAGATTGCTGAGGCTAGTGATTAAAGTTATCTGTGTTGTAAGGGCAAAGCAAGAGAAAGTGGAAATTTGAATTTTGTATTGAGAACAGAGGGGTATAAAAAAATGGTGAACTGCATTTTCAAAGTCAGCTATTGCTTGGAGACAAGGACCGTAGGACACCATTCCGAATTAATCTGAGATTTTTAGAAATGTAACTAGATCGATTTGCAGGGCACAGGGAAGTATTTTTCCTTATGCTACTGATGAGAACATAAAAGAGGCTGATAAAATGCGACTCAGCAGCTGCTAACTTTTGGAAGTTTACAACATGGCATGCATATTATTTTCTAGTTTTCACTGCATCTTCTGACTCCCACCTCTTCAGTCCTTCTCACTTGATGTAGGCACCAAAGGCTCAAGATAGCAAGCTGTTGAACAATCTCCTAAAAGTTGCACAACTATTTTCAAATGTTTGTGGGAAATGGAAAAATCTGCAAAAAAAATTGAAAAATATACATTAGAGTTTTTGGGGTCAGACATACAATACTTTTTGTAGCGGTTGCAAATACTCCAATTTGGAGTGTGCAGCTGAAAACGTGTTTTTGGCTGTGTACAAAAAACATTTTGGGAGTGAGTAAAGCTGTAGTGACTCCTAAAATGGGCTTTCAACTGGCTAATGATTCAGAATTTGGAAAGGTGTGTTTTGAGCATCCCTTCCAAATTCCCAATCGGTACAAGACATTTCAATTTCTGTGAATGAAATTCTGGTTGGAAACCATTGAAAAGCTACATACTCTCAAGTTGGGATGGTAACAAATTTGTGAAAGGGAAGTGATTTGTTTTGGACCTCTTCCACTTTGTGGATTGAGGGACACCTTTAAAGAGGAGTAGGGAGTGATCCAGAGGAATCTCATTGAAACTTTTTAAAGCAGTCCTGTTTCCTCTAAGAAAACGAGGCTGCTTTGACAATGTTTTTTTTAAAGAAACTACATTGATGGTGAGCCACTAATCCTAACAGGCCACCATCCATGTGAGTTTAGCAATCAGGGTGAGGCACAATTTGCAACCAACCTAATTTATATGACCCCTTTGCAAGTCATCCCTCTGACAGTCTTTACCTCATGAGTTAGCTCTGCTTCCCTGAGATAGCTTAACTTCCTTGCCAAGAACAAAGGAAAAAAATCTTAGAGGACTGTTAACTATAGATTCTCCTCATGGGTCACCCCCTTTTTAGTCCCCTTCTTCAATAATCGCCTACTGCTTGTTTCTGTCGCATCTGGAGCAGCTTCAGGGTAAGCTTGTTACACTTTTAAAATGTTTCCTTACATTATGTTGAGCTCTTTGCTTTGGGAGGTGCAGTGGTGATGCAGTTGTTCAACCTCTTGTTTCTCTGTTCATGTACGGGGTTGAGGTGGGGAGATATCTGAAGAGAGTGTTGTAGCATGGTCTAAGCCCTTCAGAGTGCTGAATGTGTGTGCTTAAGAATGGTGTTTCTGTAGAGGACAAGTTCTCTCCTTTCTGAACAAAGTCCGTAAGCATGAACACAGCAGTTTTTGAAGTGCAATGAAGCCTCTGAAGTGCTCAGAAAATGCCATTTTACTAAAACTGATTCTCCAAAGGAGAAGATCTTTGTTGAGGTCAGACCTCCAGTCCATGATTCTGAGGGCAGTGGTCTCTGCATTAAAAGCACTAGTTTCTAAAAGGCAACTAATGTACTGTAACCCAGATGATGAAACAGTTGCAAAGGAGAATTACATTCAGCAGCAGCAATTTGTGGAGCTGAAGAATCACAACGAAGAGTTTCTTTAATTTGAATCCAATCCACAGATGTAGGGAAAGGGATATTATTCTCAATATACTGTGGAGGCCTCAGATGGCCTGCCCTTTCCATGAGTTATTGAAGAACATTCTTTTGAAAGAATGGAATGACATAGAAAGACTTAAGATCTGAGATTTTTGAAGAAGAGTTATGCTTTGTGAAAATTTGATGAAGAGGTCCCCTAAACTCCAAAAGTGACCTTGAAGTTTTTTCCAGCATGGCATCATCCTTATCCTTAGCTACTCAAGAAGACTTTTTACCTAATCCAGCAGATAAGGTTAAAAGTACTCTTCAAAGAGTCTATGCAGCATCTAATTCCAATTGTACGTCACATGTGTAGCTCAGATGTGGCTTAAAGATATTCAGCTTCTGTTTGATTGTCTACAGAAATGGGTAGATCCCACCACAGGTCTGTGTAATATGGGATTGTTGGTAAAGCTTCTTTTCAACACAACCTTTTATACTCTGTGTTCTCTAGCTGCTTCTGCAGAGGCTTCCATTGCAGGCAGAAGATTACTATGGGATGTGGGTGAATTTATGGAATGTCAAGACAGACAAAAAACATTGATCTATCATCTGCCAGCTTCTTCGTTTGAAACGCTTTGGTCCAGAATTAAATGACACTCAAAAATATGCAGAAGAGAGAAAAAATCTGCAGCCATTCCGGCCCTTTTTTGTTTGTTTTTTGAAGTCTTACCTATAGAAAAGTCTATAAAAGGAGTACAATAACATCCTTGTACCTTTTGTAGCTGAGCCCATGGCCAGGGGACTGTGCTGTCTAAAATGTCTTAGGCCCTCATTATTAGTCAGGAGGTCAGACCGCCAGGGTTCTGCCATCTCTGCTGGGAGTGGTGACCTGGATGGGCTGACGGTGGTTAACGTTGGAATCAGCCAGGGCCGTGCTGCACGCAGCACTGCTCTGCTGATTATGACCTAGTTCTCCACAAGCCTTTTCATGGCGGTTTTACAGCCATGAGCAGACTGGTGGAGAACAGGTGCAGGGGGGCACAGGGAGGCCCATACACTTGGCATGGGCTTTGCAGGGCTCCTCCTACCCAGCACCCCGCAATGCTCACTGTCTGCATTGCGAGAGTGCTGGTGTCCCCTGTCGGCGGCAGCATTGCCACCAGCTCGGTTACAAGCCAGCGACAATGCTGCCACCACGTCCCTGCTGAGCTGATGGACAGAAACCTTGGTTTCCACCCATCAGCCCAGCAGGAAAATCGTAATGGGCCTGGTGGAGAGGTAGCCAGTGAGGCGGCAACCTCACCATCGGACATTCGTCCGATGGGTCATCTAGTCCGCTGAACTCATAATCAGACCCCTAGTTTCACACATCCACCCTCTGAAGTATGAATATCAAGATGTAGAGGGGGGGCTGGTTGATGAACTTTCCTGAAGAGTTGAAGCTCCTATTTAAAGATAGATGGCTTTTGTCCATTAACAGAAGTAGCTATTATATTGGGTTTAAAACGTTGCCTTAAGAACCATTTTTGTGGAAACTCATTGTTGGAGGCTGGTTATTAGTAGAGGTAAGTAGGCACCTATCACTATTAATAATGCCCCCAGACAGTGTTGGGATCAGTTAAGGTCTCAAAACATTAGCCCCTGGCATAACCCATACTAGCTTGGCAATGAGCAAGCAGGCTTAACTTAGAAGAAAGGTAAGCAAAGCATTTCAGTAAAACAGTACAGTAAATAAGTGAGACATAACACACAATTAAAACCCCACACCAATATATAAAAATAGGAAATATGTTTATGTTTAAAATGGCACAAACATGCCAAAAATCCAATACAGGGAACCAGAGAGATGATTTTTTAAAGATAAAAAGTAAAAGTAGCACTTAGAAGCAAATAGCACTCAAAGGGAAGGTTACACTGGACTTGCATACAGCCAAGAGTTCCAGAAGTCCACAATGTACCACCTTTACACTTGCTTCCAGGTGTGTTTATGATGCTGGAAAGTAGTCCACACCCTAATCAAAGGTCCAAGAATCTCTGAGTTGCTACTTGGGACGTTGGGACTACAATTACCACAATGCACCTGGCCAAATCCTTGCAAGTCCACTGGACACATTCCAGGCTGGGGTGTTTGTGGAAGCTGGTGCAGGGAAGCTCTTTTGACCTGTGTTTTGAGGGAGTCCACTCCTGAGTCCTTTTAAAAGCAAAGCAATGTTCCTGGGGGCTGTTGTTCCACTGTGCAAAAGGAACAATGCTCAGTATGCAGTCCTGTGGATTGCAGACCAGTGTTCCAGCAGGGAAATCCTTATTCTTCTTATGATTTCAGGCAGTAGATCTGAATTCCATTTCAGTCCAGCCACTTTTATTCAATTGTCTTGCGGCACAGTCAGTGGGCATCCTGGTCCAATGAGTTGCAGGGTGCAACCCAGAAGAATGACAACTCCCTTCAACATGTGGCATCTTCTTGTCCCAATAAGCACTGCACTTTCACATTTCAGGATGGATAATTTTCCTCCGGAGGAGCAAGACCTGGCTAAACCAACCCACTGGTCTAGCTCATTTCCATTAACTCTTCCTCTGGACATCTGCAAATTCCTTTCCTAAGCCCACTATCTGTGGGGTACAGGGTAAGAGGGCAGGCCTGGCTGCATTCCTGTTCTAACTGTTTTTCTTTTGAAGTCTCAACTTGATTTGTCCAGTCCCCTTCCTGGCCTGGCCTCAGCATCTGCCAACCTCCTCCATCAGATAGCCTCTGCTCAGGGCAGGTGACTTATCACCTCATGAAAGCAGCCTGCTTAATCCTGTTAGGGCTGGCCAATCAGGAGAGACCACTAGCAGGCTAGAATTTGACTTACAGAAAAGAACGTCTTATAACTTCTTTTCACTCTTAGTTATGATAAATTCAACAAGAGCATGTTAATGGATTTATCATTACCATACATTTCATTCCTTTCATGACAGATTTACCTCCCAACTAGTCATACTTAGGAGCATGGAAAATATTCACATGTTATCCTCTGGAGATAAGTATCTACAATGGGGGGAAATGAGAGGTGCAGTTTTTCCCACACCAGGGCATATAAATCATCTTTTAGAATGTCCCTTCTTATAGTTATGTGGCACCCCACCCCTGGGGCACCTAGGGGAGACCTTGGGGTGACTTATATGTAAAGATAAGGTAGTTTATCACTTGCGAAGTACTTTAAATCCTAAAGTCAAATTTGCACACATTTTACTGCAAGGGGGGCTGCCATTAAAAATGACAGAAGGCACCATTGTAGTGCACACTCTAGTGCAGGAAATATACTGGACCTCTAAACTTCCCTGTCCTCATATATACTAGGGACGTATAAGTAGTTTAAATTCCCCTTGCCCTATTAACCACTAGGATGTTACAGGGTCTGTCATTGCCATTTGGAATTATAATATGGTACCATTTGACCATATACCTTTTATTCAGATCGCTGGCCCTGGGCCTGTGTAGCAGAGCCCAGGGCACAGTCAGGATCAGTTACCACCGGCATCAGTCTAAAACTTTGGGGTGAAAATGCTAAAACGCTGACTTTCTCACACTCATTTACCAAAGTCTGAGCTCAAGAGGAAGGCTTTTTTTACAAGGAATAACAGATCTTATAGCCAGAGGGGTGGTCAAAATAGTAAGGTGAAAATGTCAGTTAAAATATGCAGTTCTAAACCACCAAAACCACTGAAAGCCACCAGTTATAGTTATCTCAGGGAACTGTAACTCATACTCCAAAGTAACAATAACTTGCACTCTCGCCATGCACTGCTACTTACTCATCACTCAGGACATGATCTATGACATCACTGATAACATCACAGCAACATTTGAAATTACATAATTGATGAAAACACTGTAGATGGTAGGGGTGCGGGTTATAGTTGCTTTAGGGCACAAGTTATAGTTCCTTCAGATAACTATAACTGGTGTAGTTCAATGGTTTTGTTAATTTAAAATGGTATGTTTTAACTGCCATTTTGTCCTAACTATAATGCCACTTTAACCTTTGTTTTTTCAGTGAATACATGTGTGTGTGTGTGTGTGTGCATAAACATACACATTTATGTCTATTCTGTGTGTGTGTGTATATATATATATATATATATATATATATATATATATATATATATATATATATATCCAAGAAAGAAGTGACTCAAACAGATGATCTCACTAAAGAACAAAAATATATTTCTACTACGTTTCAGCTTCCTCCTTCCTCAGGTAGTACAAGATTATTTGCTCAGTGGCTGCACAGCTGACACTGGTGGATTTTCAAAAAGCATCATGAGTGAAGATTCCAATTGGAAATAGTTAGGACCTTTTTTCCATAGACGGAGCATTTTTGGTTTTGCCAATAACTTTTGCGCCATTTGAGAATCTTCATGAAATTTTAAAAACGTATACTTTGGTCAGTTCAGCTGCTGTATTTAAAGTTTCAGGGAGATCTGTGAAGTAGGGGCTAAGTTAAAGAGGGGGTCCCAAAACACTTTTTCTCTATTCTGTGTCTATGGGGATTTTGCATTCTTTAGACACACTTATAGCCCAAACCGCTGAACGAAGTCACCCCAAATTTGCCACAAAGCTAGATCCTGTTCCTCAGATTGTACTTTTGGTGGTTTAGTGTAAACTTGTTCAGTAGTTTTGGAGCCATTTATTAGCAAAAAATATAAATGTCTTGCACCATGGATTCTTTGTGGATCCAGCCCGGATCCATGAGCCACATGGAGAATCTGATTGGCTTGCAACAACCTGCCTGGAATTTTAAGGCCACCATTTTATTTAATGGGTAAACAGTCCCTGGGGCTGAAATCTTTGGTGAATTTAGATGATGGGGTCAGGGTAGAGGTTACCTGACTCCATGGGGGTTACATAGTTTTGAAAAATTGTGAAAATGTTTTTCATATCCCTTAAATAAATGTTTTTATGGTTTCTGAGATCGGTGCGGCCCCTGGTGTAAATCCGCAGGTGGATCGGTGGATTTCGAGAAATGTCCAAAAATAATAGATATAGATTCATACACCGATTCAAACACCCAGACAAAAACCCTGATGTCCACTCTCACACCAAGAGACAGTCACATCCATTCTCACACCCACACAGACCCTCTCAAATCCACTCTCACACCCATGCAGACACTCTCATGCTCACTCTTACACTGAGAGAGACACTGTGACACCCATTTTCAAATCCAGACTCATACTGTTACACTTAGTCTCACACGCAGGCTCTCTTACTCTCACTCTCACACCCAGAGAGATGTTCTCACGCTTTCCTTCACACCCACAGACTGAGTCTGACACCCATACAGAGACTCTCAGATCCACTTTCACAGCAAGATAGCACTATCACATCCACTCTCACACCCACTCTTACACCCATGCATTCTCAAATCCAGACTCAGACTGTTACACTTACTCTTTCACCCAGGCTCTCTCATACTCACTCTCACACCCATAGAGATGTTTTGTCTCACACCCACAGACACAGTCTGACACCCATACAGAGATTCCCAGACCTACTCTCACATCAAGATAGCCACAGTCACATCCACTCGCACACCTAGACAGACACTCTCACACCCATGCAGACACTCTCACACTCACTCCCACACTCAGAAAGATACTCTTACAACCACTCTCTCATTGATGTAAACACTGTCACATTCCCTCTCACACCAAAACTGTGACTCTCACACTTACTCACACACTAAGACAGACACTCTCACACCCACTCTCACAGCCATGCAGACACTCAAACACTCACTTTTGCACTCAGAGAGACATTCTAACTCCTATTCTCAAATCCAGACTCAGACTTTTACATGTACTGTCACACCCAGGCTTTCTCACACCCACTCTCACACCCAGAGAGATGCTATTATGCTTTGTCTCACACCCACGGACAAACTCTGACACTCAGTCTGGCACCCATACATAGACTTTTATACCCACTCTTACAGTAAAATAGCCACTGTCACATCCACTCTCACACCCAGACAGACAATCTTATACCCACTCTCACACCCATGCAGAGACTCTCATGCTCACTCTCACTCTCAAAGAGAGATACTTTTACTCCCACTCTCTCTTTCAGGTAGACACTGTCATACTCCCCCTCACACGAGACTGAGGCTATAACACTTACTCTCACACCCAGACAGATACTCTCACACCCACTCTCACAGCCATGCAGACACTCTCACACTCACCCTTACACTCAGAGAGACACTCTCACACCTACTTACAGGGATGTCACAGTTAGGAAATAGAATTTAAAAGAAAATATAGAAATTCACTTAAAAAAACTAAGGTTACAGGGACGTCATGGTTAGGAAATTGAATTAAAAAAACCTTAGAAATGCACTGAAAAAAACAAAGATTACAGGGATGTTATATTTAGGGTCTGAATATACTCATACAAAACCATAGAAATGTACCTGTTATAGTTAGAGTTAGTTAAGGTAACTATAACCTGCACCCTCTCCATGCACTGCTAATGACTCCACAAATTACAGCACTCATAACATCATTGATAAAGTCACTGTAACATCTGCAGTAAAATTATTATCACGTACCTGTGCATGGTGTTAGTGCACGTTATAGTTACTTCAAGGCACAAGTTATAGTTACTGTAGATAACTATAACAGGTGAATTTCTATGGTTCTGTATGAGTAAATTCAGAACCTAGCTATAACGTCCCTGTAAGCTTTGTTTTTTTCAGTGGATTTCTGAACAATACCCTTTCCAGCATAGAGTGGCACATAAATTATGCAAAAAAGAAGAAAGAACTCTGGGTAGTTCCCAAGTTTAGGTGCAGAGCAGCTCCAGTATAGAGCACCCTATAACACCAGCTGCACTCTATATTTGCTCTCCTCAAATGTCTGCTTTGCTAGCAAAGTTTTTAAGCGTAGTATTAGCACAGTGCCATCCAGGCTGAGCTAGTAAGTGACCATGGGCCAGATGTACGAAGTCTGTATGCATTTCTTAACGGTCCGAACCAGTATTTTGGGCCATTAAGAAATGCATACTGGGCTTTTCTAATGTACAAAGCCCTTTAAGGAATCGCAAATTGCAATTTTTACCCTCCAGAAATCGCAATTTGCGATTCCTAGGATAGCAAATTCAAATAGGAATTTCCTGTTTGCATTTCCTGTTCTGATGTACCATGCATTTCCAAAATGCAATTTGGGCATTCAGGAGATGCAATTACCACCAAATTGAAGTCGGTGGTAACCAGGTGCAATTTAAAAAAGCACCCCAGGGTACTTTTTTTCTAATTGCAATAGAGCACATACATGCCCCTTAGGCATATGTGTGCTCTACAGGTGCACCTTTATTTTTGGGGTGCACCAAGTGGGGCCTTTTTCCCATTGCCATCCCTTGTTTTGCATTTCCTAAATAGCGATTTCTGAATAAGAAATCATTGTTTAGGAAATGCAAAACCGGCTCATTGAGTAAAATGCAATGGGATTTCTTAATAGCGATTCCTACTTTGAAGGAATCACAATTAGGAAATAGGTATTTTTGTACACAGCATTTTGCATTTCTTAAATAGCGATTTCTATGAAGTCGCTATTTAAGAAATGCAAAATTGCATTTTCGTACATCTGGCCCAAAGTCTTTTGCCATTGATACGGCAAAGTCTTTAAGTACAGGATTAGCAAAGTGGCAAGCTACTTTGTCACTAGATGGATAGATGGATGGATGGATCGATAGATAGATAGATAGATAGATAGATTGTTTTGTTGGAACCCAAAACATCCTTACTATGTTTATTTTATATATTTGTTAAATCACTCTCAGAGTACCTTTTCGCTTAACTCCTTATCTCCCTTTACCTCCACCCATCCATGAACCCAGAAAAACCCCTATGTCCCTTTACCTCTGCCTACTCCTAAACTCAAAAACAAACCTTGCCTTCCTTTACCTCTACCCACCAATTAAGCCTAGAAACCCTTACCTCCCCTTACCTCTACCTGTCCCTGAACCTAAAAACCCTTACCGCTTTACCTCTACCCATCCCAGAAACCAAAGCACTCCTTACCACCTTTACCTCTACTGCCCCTGAACCCTAAAACCCCTTACCTCTCTTTCCTCATATCTACCCCTGAACTCTAACAACCCATTACATACCTTTACCTCTACCTGTACCTGAACCGTAACAATCCCTAAATCCCCTTACTTCTACCCAGATGTGAACCCTAAAAACCCTTATGACTTCATCTCTACCCACCTCGGCACCCTACAAAGTCCTTACTCTCTTCAAATCCTTTACTCCCTTTATCTCTGCCTGCACTTGAACCCTAAAAAGCCCTTACTTCCCTTAACTTCTAACCACACTGAACCCTCAGAACCTCTGACCTCCTTTTACCTTTACCTTTACCCTTCCCTGAACCCTAAAAATAAATCCTTTAACCCTTAAATCCCCATTTTCTAAATGACATTAATTAAAAAAGATGTCCTTTAGGAAAATAAATCTTATGTGTGTGGGAAAGTACTGTGTTGGAAGTAGACAAAAATGGATTGAATAGTACATACCTGCGTTTTACTGACTTGCATTGTAACACCCTGTGTAGTAAAAACTGTGTGGTAAACATTATATCCCTATTCTATTCTAGTTCCCTAAGCCGATGGATGGTGCCGGGCAGTTTTGGACATGGAATTAGTAAATCAGTTTGATCGATACAAGGCCAACCCGAACACATGGAGTTTCACTCCAAAAAATTCTATGGAGTTACACAAAAATTCACTGAGTGTCAGAGGAGTTCCGCGAGCGGACGATATCGGCCACATCACGCTGCGAACAGCACCACACAGCCATCCAGTGGGCACTGCTTCTTTCTGCAGCTTGAGTAGATTTTCTACGCAAACAGCAACTTTCTGATTGTGAATAGTTGCAAGCCGCTTGTGAGAAAAAATTCTGCGTGGCAGGGTTTGGTGGAGTTATTCTGGTTGAGAACCCAGGGTCTGATATCAGCAACAACAGCAGTAGTCCCATGGGCACATTGCCATATGAAGACTCTTTTTAATCTTGTGGTAGATTATTGGTCCCCAGACTCACTGGATTATGAAACAGTAAGTTACACCTCATATGATGTAGCTCAAAATCTAAAACAAGTGGCTAGTGTTGGAGAATCTGGAAAAGGGGATTGCTGTTATTATTGCCTGCGCCATTAATCTTAACAGTGGAAGCCTGTCAGTCCAAGTAGGGAACCACTATGAAGGAGTAGAGGTAGAAGGAGTTTGAGAGTGAATTATCAGTAACTCTGAAAGCCCTCTAAAATATCACTGCTCAAGTGGAAGGGAAGCCATTGGTATTCCACACAGACAACAAGATGGCCACGAACTATGTCAGTCATCAGGGAGAAATTAGTCTAAGATCCCTAGCGTGAGTAGCAGATTCCCTGTGCTCATGTGAAAAGCTACATTTGATGTCCCTCAAAGCCCTGTACATCTCAGGAGAGAGAACTTTAAGCAGTTAGCCTGAACAAGAACATCCCACCTTCTGAGAGTTTTCAACTGGGAAAAAAGCATGTCAACCAATCATAGCCACTTCCAGTTCGGTTTTGCATCTCCATCCAATGCCCTTCTTCCTCAGTTCTACACAGAGACTTGGTGAAAGGAAACTTGGGGGAAAGATGCCCTCCCAAAACCCAGGTCCCTGGGCATTCTTTATATGTTCCCTCCCATTCTCCTTCTGCCCAGGGTGCTTTAGAAGATTCGGACGGAGAAGGTGATTATCATTCTGAGAGCCTTGTTCTCCCCTCATTCTGATGCTTCGGCCGGTGTCAGCTCAGCAATATCTCCAACTTCCAAGTCACCTATTCCTCTTGCATATCAACATCTATCTCTGTTGAAGTTGTATTGAAAGACAGTATGACATAAACAACTAATTTTTATCTTTATTTAAGGTCCAATGTTCTTTTAGTGCCTGCAGAAAATGTCAGCTTTGTTACATACTCCTGCTGGGACAGGGAGGATGGGCGAAGTGAAAATGAACGTATTACAGGTAATCTTTATTACACTAAGCCCCGGTTATCCCTGCCACAGTCCCTTATTTACTACCTCCACCATTTATTTTCTTTGGCACCTAGTGGAGCTTTGAATTTGCAGGAAGAGGTGAGGGAAGAAGGGGACTAATAGGAGGAGGTCCATGGGGGTAATCTAGAGAAAGCACACTTCTAAAGTATTCTTTTCTTATTCTTTGTAAGGAGGCTGACTTGAGGAGGAAGATCCACCTCATGTGCTAAGGACTGTGGGGAGGAGGTCTAGGGCTCTAGGTAAAGAAGATTACCAGTTAATAATATGTTAATTAATAAGGTAGGTCAGCCTACAAACCTACTCTAATTCTTTATTTTGCAAACTGATCTTTTTATGTTTAGATTGGTTTGCAAAATGAAATTCTGGTTGCAAGAAGACTGGTCGCAAATTGAAGCCACTTTTTAAAACCAGAATAATAGTACATCTGGCAACAAAGCCCAAAATTACAAATCAAACAACATCAACCTATGTTCTCTATATTCATTTCATTGTCACGCTCAGCTTCTTTTATGATATTTTGCCACTAACAGCACACACATGGTTGCCACATTTAGTCATATGGCATACAAGGTGACTGAGTGATTTGGGTTGTTCAGCAAAGACTCACTGTGTAGGGGTCACTCCCAAGCTCTTCCTGCATCCTAACAAAGCTGGCATTGCAAATAATATGTGCCTCTTCATGTAATTAGCTCTACCGGTTCAAAGAAGGCAAGATCCATCTGTGACCGCCAGCCCCCCCCTTATGCCCTAGCTACTAACATCAGAATTGGGTGGTGGGTTGGCCATATTATTCTGTTTTGTGTTGACCTGTCAGCCTTAGGGTGGTCTTACCCCTAACATTTCTGCTTCACCCTCCTTTGTTTTAATTTGTTTTTGCTGACATTAGGACTCTATGCACTTTACCACTGCTAACCAGTGCTAAAGTGCTTGTGCTTACTCCATAAAACATGGCAAAATTGGTTTACACCTGAGTGACATATCTAATTTAGTCATAGTAAAGTGAAATACCATATGCTCTGGGACTGTACATCAAATACTACTAGTGGGCCTGCAGAATGTATTGTGCCATCCACTGAAGTAGCCCCTTAAAACATGTCCTAGATCTGCCATTGGAACCTGAATGCAGTTTTAAACTACCAATTCCACTTGGCAAAATAACCCCTTTACCAAGTGTACTGCCAACCCCTTCTATTGCATCTAAGTCACCCCTAAGGTAGGCCCTAGGTAGCCCTCGGGACAGGGTGCATTGTAATTAAAACAGTGGGCATGTACTTTTAAGTTTTACATGTCCTGGTATTGAAAAACTCACAAAAGCCTTTTTCACTACTCCTAAGCCTACCTCTCCCAAAGGAGAACATTGGGTTGCCTTATTACATTTAATAAGTGCTAACCTTTGATTTGGAATAGATTGAGATTCCATACTTTCAGTCTAAGAAATGGTATTTCAAAATTCTCTTTAATGGTAAAAGAAGGGTTTTAAGTTAAAATTTAGAAAATGCCACTTTTAGAAATTTGGCATTTTCCTGCCCTAGCTATTTTGTGCATGCAGCCTGTTCCTGGGCTTAAGTGTAGTTGGCAATTGTTTATTCCTCCCAAATACCCACACAATAGATGGATTAGCTGTTCTTGGATATGCCATCACTGGCAGCTTGGGGGAAAGAGTTGCGCCCAGCCACACTTACAAGTCAATAGGCTGTGCCCTGCCTTCATACGAAGGATTTCACACTACCTCATTGCTTAGGCAGCCTGGCTGGACCCAGGGCAAGGAAGGCCAGAAACTCCAAGCTCTTCAAAGATAATTCTCTAGAAACTTCTTCTACTTCAAAGAAAGCATCAGGTATACAAATAGGACCCTCAGACCCACTCTTAGATTCACTGTCTGGTCCTGCGGAAGGACTCCCAAAGGACTGCCTGCTGCTGTGGCCTGTTGTGTACTTAATAAGACTTCTTTGCTAGATCTGGAAGGGCTTCTCTGCTGTCTGAAGCCTGTCTGTAACCCTCAGAGGCCTACCCTGCTGCTTGAGCCCTGTTCCATCTCTTGAACCCAGGACTACCAGAGTGACTCCAAGGGCTAGTTGGCTGGCCTCCTGATCAGAGCCTCAGGGACACACAAGGTCCCAACAATTTTCAACCCACACCTGAACCCAGCCCCATTGAGTCATAACCCTCTTAGTGGTGCCTCTCCAGTCCTGGGCTCTTGGAAGTGGTGCTAAAGGTACCCAGATTGACAAAATCCAAAACCTGAGACGAAGAAACGTTATGGCTAAAAACAGCTCTAAGAACTGAGAAGTGACCAGCACCAATCTACACATCTATCCGTCCAAGGTTCGTCATTGCTTAGCCTCACTTTGTGGCAGCTCCCTCTACTTTTGTCTCCGGAGTAGAAAATCATGTTCACCAGTCCTTTGCAGATGGGGTATATGGCCTCATGGAGCCAGCATTGGCTACAGCCCCCAGTCTCATCCCACTGGAGATTTATGACTTCTAAAAAATGGTGTATGTCCTAACATGGAAATTGTTAGAAATGGGGTCTCTACTTGTCAGAGGTATACACCTTTGTCCAAGTAGGGACTAGAATCCTAGTCAGGGTAAGTCACACACAATCCAAATTATCCTGTGCCCACCCTATGGTAGCTTGGCACTGAGCAGTCAGGCTTAACTTAGAAGGCAATGTGTAAAGTATTTGTGCAATAATTGATACAGTAACACAGTGAAAACACCACACGAATACACCACACAGGTTTATATATTATAAATAGGTTTATATATTAGATAATATTTATCTAAATAAAATACTTATACTGTTGAAACAATGAAAATTCAATGTACACAAGCAAAGTTATGAATTTTTAAAGATTAAATTCAGCTAAAGTACCTGCAAAACACAATAGCTCCAACCCGGGCTATAACAGCGTCGTTGACGTAATCGTTCTCAGCAATCCGACACCACCGGTAGCAGTCACGGAGTCACACGGACCCTAGGTGTAGTACCTTTAAAAAACAAAGAACAATGATGCTGCACGAAGTAGGAAAGAGGCATCGATGGAGTCAGTGCAGCATCAATCCCTTGCGGCTTCTGAGGAAAGAGGTGTTGGTTCCGCACCGCGAGGCAGGTGGAGGTCCGGCATTGGTTCCGACTGGATGCAGGGGGAGATGATGTATCGTCATCCGAGATGTGTCAATCCCTTGTGACCCGGCGGGGTCGCTGGTTCCGGTCTGTCAGGATGTGATGCAGCAACTTTGAAGTGTTGCAATGACCCTGAGTGATGTCAGCGGAGTTGCAGCAACGTCAGATTTGCGTTGCAAGCCGTGATTATTGCGTGGCATCCGTGGTGTCGCTGAATTAGTTTCGGAGTTGCTGGAGTCAGGAACTAGTAAAAAGGTAGTAGTTGAAGTCTTAGGGCCAGATGTAAGTAGCCTTTTGCGCCTCACAAACGGCAAAAAACGCCGTTTGCGAGGCGCAAAAGGCCTCATGCGATGCAGAAACACATTTTGAGAGTCGGTACCGACTCACAAAATGTGTTTCCGACTCGCAAATAGGAAGGGGTGTGCCCTTCCTATTTGCGACCGCATCGCGATGTAGTGTTGATTTGTGACCCCGAAAGCAGTTGCAAATCAACTTGCAGTTACCATCCACTTGAAGTGGATGGTAACTCATTCGCAAACGGGAAGGGGTCCCCATGGGACCCCTTGCCCTTTGTGAATGCAAACAAAAATATTTTTTCAGAGCAGAAAAAAACCGAAACAAAAAGGTTTCGGTATTTTTTCTATTTGCAGCTCGTTTTCCTTTAAGGAAAACCGGCTGCAAAAAGAAAAAAAAAAACTGCTTTATTCAAAAGCAGTCACGGACATGGTGGTCTGCTGTCTCCAGCAGACCACCATCCCCGTGAGTGCCTAGACTCGCTAATGGGTCGCAAACTGCTACCCACCTCATAAATATTTATGAGGTGGGTCTTTGCGACCCCATAGCGAGTCGCAGAAGGTGTCTGAGACACCTTTCTGCATAACATTTTGCGAGGTGCAAATTGCGATTCGCTGGTACTCGCAATTTGCACCTGGCAAAATGTTTTCTTCCTACATCTGGCCCTTAGTCCCTGAGACTTCATAACAGGAGGCAAGCTCAATTCAAGCCCTTGGAGAGCATTTTGGGGGAAGGCAGAGTCATTCCAGCACAGTCAGAGGCTAGCAGGACATCAGGGCAGCAGCGCAGCAGTCCTTTGCAGCAAAGCAGTCCAGAGAGTCCTTTGGGCACCCAAGCAGGTCTTCTGACAGAGTTCAGATGCAGGTCCAAAAGTGTCTGAGATGGTGGGGTCAGAGACTAAGTTTATATTCATAAAAATGCATTTGAAGTGGGGGAGAGTTTTAAGAGTGATTTTGAAGTGCACAAGTTCCCCTTTTAGTGCAGTCCTGTCTGCCAGGGTCCCAGTAGAGGGTTTGGCAGTCCATTGTGTGTGGGCAGGCCACTAGCCTTTGAAATGTAATTGTCAGGCCCTCCACCCTTCCAGCACAGGAAGACCCATTCAATATGCAGCTGAGTACAGGTCTGATTGAGTGCCCTGTGTTTGTGGTTGTCTGGGTGAAATGCACAAGAGAGCTGTCAACCAGCCCAGCCCAGACGTTGATTGGAGACAGGCTGTAAGGCACAGATGGTTTTTAAGTGCAAAGAAATGCTCACTTTCTTAAAGTGGCATTTCTAAAATAGTAATATAAAATCCAACCTCACCAATAATCAGGATTTTCTATTACCATTCTGGCCATACTAAACATGACCTGACTACTCCTTTCAGATCAGAATCTACCACTCAAAAAGTGTATGAGGGCAGACCTAATGCTAGTCTATGAAAGGAGCAGGCCTCACAGAAGTGGAAAATGAATTTAAGATTTTTTCACTGCCAGGACATTTAAAACACATGTGTGCATGCCCTGCTTTTACCTACATAGCACCCTGCCCTATGGGTTACTTAGTGCCTACCTTAGTGATGACTTATATGTAGAAAAAGGGGAGTTTAAGGCTTGGCAAGTACTTGTAAATGCCAAGCCGAAGTGGCAGTGAAATTGCACACACATGCCTTTCAATGGCAGACCTGCGACATGGTTAAGGGGCTACTTAGGTGGGTGGCACAATCAGTGCTGTAGGCCCACTAGTAGCATTTAATTTACAGGCCTTGGGCACATGTAGTGCACTTTACTAGGGACGTATACGTAAATCAGATATGCCAATTGGGGATGAACCAATGTTACCATGTTTAAGGGAGAGAGCTTATGCACTTTCGCACTGGTTAGCAGTGGTAAAGTGTGCAGAGTCCTAAAACCAGAAAAAACAGTGTCAGAAAAGTAGAAGGCAGGCACAAAGTAGGGGCATGGCCACTCTAAGGCTGCCAGGGCTAGCAGAAATCTTCACAATGACTTTGTCAAGCAGCTTCCTGATTATGATGCCTCCTCCTGGGACACCACCTGCAGCCTTGCCCCATTGAACTTTACATTCTTAAGACATTTTTGCTGAAATTTCTTCTAAATCCAGAGGAAAGCTCTGAACAGGCACAATCCAGTTTATGTATTCGACTCGCATTCCATTGCTCTCAGACATATTTTCGACTTTGACCCTATTTCATGAGACTAAGGGCCTCATTATTGATGCTGGCAGTCACCAGACTGCAAGGGTCAAGGTTGTGGAGGACCACTGCCAAAGCGGTGTTCTGACCACAACATTACGACCGTGGAAAACGCCAGATGGCCCGCCAGTGCCGGCGGTCCCAATCCGCAAGGGCAGTGTTGCAAGCAGCACTGCCCTGGGAATTACGTCCCCTCTCTCCGCCGGGGTTTACATGGCATTTCACCACCATGGAAATGCCGTCAGAGACGGGGTGCTGGAGGGCACTTGGCATGGCAGTGCGGGGCCCTCATGGCTAGCCCAGTCACACACTGTCTGCTTTGCAGACAGTGATTTGTGCAATGGATGCTGGTGCACCTGACACACAACAGCATTGTCACCGGCTGTATTACGAGCTAGCATCAATGTTGTTGTGCGTTTCCCGCTGGCCCAGCTGGAAACTCATAATAGGGCCAGTGGGAAGGAGACATCACTGGCGGTCTCCTGACTTGCTGGAGTTTGGCGGGCGGCCTTTTCCACCCACCAAACTCCTAATGAGGGCCTAGATGTCTGTGGCTGGTGCTTTGATCTTTTAGGCACTAGTTTTTCCCATAAACTTTAAACATTCCTAACTTGATATGGTGGTAGTTGTTGAAGGCTGCCTTATAGGCAGCCCTCATCTCAACTTATCATCTCAACTTCTTTTTGGTTGGATTCTCTTCAAGTGGCAAGGATCCTACAAGGATTTTGTTTGGAAACAGAGAGGCAAAGGGTTGAGGGGCAGCTAGAAGTTCCCCTTTTTGTTCCTTCATGAGGGTGCCATTCATGGGGAACTGTCCTAAGGTGCATGGTGTGGTTATTATAGTATGGGTTACGTGCACTTTCCTAGGTAGAAGTCCCAAACATTTTTTAAGTAGGTTTATGTGGTAGTTCTGCTCATTGTTAGGGGCCATTTGTAATTGGTAGGTGACTTTGCCTATTTTAGGCACAATCTTATAAAGTCTTTGCCACTCGGATTTCATCTTCGTGAGGGAAGTGCGGTGTAAGACCAATTCCCAATCCCCCACCTGATAGGTACACAATTTCTTACCTTTATCATTTATGGCTCTCTGTCTGGTTTGATTTTTTTCCAGATTTTGAAGGGCTAAGGGCCAGATGTAGCAAGGGTTTAGTGAGTCACAAACGGCGAAAATCGCCGTTTGCGAGTCGCTAAAGCCACTTTGCTATGTAGAAATGCATTTTGCGAGTCGGAACCGACTCGCAAAATGCATTTCCGACTCGCAAATAGGAAGGGGTGTTCCCTTCCTATTTGCGACTCGCAATGCAATGCATTTTCATTTGCGACCGCAAAGCGCAGTTACCATCCACTTGAAGTGGATGGTAACCCAGGCGCAAACGGGAAGGGGTCCCCATGGGACCCCTTCCCCTTTGTGTCTGGATAAAAAAAATAATTTTCAGAGCAGGCAGTGGTCCAAGGGACCACTACCTGCCCTGAAAAATACTGAAACTAAAGGTTTCGTTTTTTTTTCAAAGTGCAGCTCGTTTTCCTTTAAGGAAAATGGGCTACACTTTGAAAAAAAAAGACTGTTTTATTTAAAAGCAGTCACGGACATGGTGGTCTGCTGTCTCCAGCAGGCCACCATCCCCGTGAGTGCCCTGAATCGCTATGGGGTCGCAAATTGCGACCCACCTCATTAATATTAATGAGGTGGGTCTTTGCGACCCCATAGCGACTCACAGAAGGTGTCTGAGACACCTTTCTGCATTCCAAATTGCGAGTTGCAATTTGCGAGTTGCTGGGACTCGCAAATTGCAAATTGCAACTCGCAATTTGGAATCTTCCTACATCTGGCCCTAAGTCTCTGAGCTTCCCTATTTGGTTGCGCAGTGGTGGGTATACTTGAATAATCTTCCTGCCTCTTCCTCTCTTCCTCAGCATCCTTCTCTCAAACTTCCTTAGTTGTTTCCAGTAGACTGGGCTTCCTACCTTAGAGCAACTCAAACAAAGAACATCCCAGACTGCTCATGACAAAAATAGGTAATGGCAATAGTTGGTCCCAATTTTTACCTTTTCCTGTCAGCATTTTCTTTCAATGTGAGTCTTAGGGAGCCTTTGTACCTTTCTGCTAGGCAATCGGTCTGTGGGTGGTACACTGATGCCTTAAGGTGGGTAATACATAGTTGTTTACAGATTTGCCTCATGATTTGAAACACAAAAATTAGTCCCTTGGACTGCAAGGATCTCCTTGGGAACCCCACTCTAGAGAATATTTCCACCAGGATCTGTGCTATATTTTTAGCACTGGGAGATCTGAAGGGTATGAACTTTGGGTACCTGGTTGAGTAATCTACCAATACTAAAACATACTGATGGCCTTTACTGGACTTTGGTAGGTGCCCCATGAGATCCATCCCAATTCTTTCAAAGGGTTTCCCAGGGATAGAGAGAGGTTTAAGGGAAACCAGGGGTGGTTAAAAGGGATTTTTTTTCTGACCCACCTCAAACTCTTGACTTGTTTTGTGTGTTTTCATATGTCCACGTAATAAATGAGAATGGGCAAAAAAAGAGGATTTGTTCCTGAAACTCCTGGGGTACCAATCATTGGGGATTTTCATTTTCCTTACAGACCCAGTATAAAAGCCCTTTCTTTGTGCTGAACTTAGGATAAGTGGAATGAGGGATATTGTCATTGGCCCTGGTATTCTGCCATGCGTTTTGGAATGTAACATCGTTAACCATTAACTTGAGCATGCTGGAAATTCCTATTTATCTTCCAGGGATTTGGGGTGAGTAAGGCGTTCTGAGGAGAAGGCTTCCTTAGGGACCTTTTAGGTTGATCCACTAGGTCCAAATTAGCAAAAAACATTTCTAAGAATGCAGGGTTATCTGTGCCGAGGATTAAATCCTCAGGAAGGTTATTTAGAACTAGTACTTCTATGTTCATTACCTGACCCTTAAGGGTGGTTACCTCAAGGCATGACATTGGATAGGTTTGGACATCCTGTGTACACATTTAATGTCTACTACACATCCCAGAAGAATTTTGGATGGATGGACCAGGTCACCTTGTACCACTGATTGTCTGCACCCGAATCTAAAAAGGCGGTAACCCAGTGTTGATTGATTTGTAAACTTACATGGAAGCAATGTCCCATCTCTTTAATATATCGAATGAACTTAGGTGCATATTTAACCTCTATGGTTTCCTCCCTGGATCTCTTGTTGGAGCACAACCGGGCATTTGACCCCATTTCCCACACTTGAAACATTGTGGGCCCTTCGGGATATGGTTTCAGTTTTGGTGTTTGAACCTTTGTGATCTCCACAAGGGCCTTGCCTGTTTTCTTCTTGTGTCTTCCTGTCCCTGATGTGGGAGGATTGTGGTTGCTACACTCAAAGTCCAAGGGATAAAATCGATGAGTTCCACTGTGAGACCAGAATGTTGCTTCAGCCATTTTTGGGTAGGCAAAGGTAAGTCTTCAAGATATAGCTCTAAATGGATCCTATTCATTATTTCTTCATTGCTACTTTTGGTGGGTTTTAACTGTTTATCAGAAGCCATTTTTAATTCTACTTTTGAATTTTTACTCGATACATTTCTGCATCGATCCCATGTTGGTCCAATGTGATAGCTTTGATGTTCTCATATGGGCTAGTTCCATGGGCATTCATGATTCGTTATGCTGCTTGTGCTTCCTCAGTCAGGAAGTCAGGAATGGAGTGAGGAAAACAGGCTGTTTTTCTAATGGCTAGTCACAGGTCATAGCAGCTCTCTCAAAGTACAGTAGAAATGCACCCAGATCCTCTCCTGCAACATATTTCTGTAAGGCAATGTTGGGCCCCAGGGTTGTCGACTGTCTGGTTTCACTGATACATGAGGTAAGTTGGAGACCTTATGGAGGCTCTCCACCGTGTCCTCCTAGCATCTCTGGATAATTTACAATCTGCTTTGGCAGATGACATATGTTGCTCCAGAGCCCATTCCAACTTTCTCTACTCCGGGACCAGTTGTTCTATGACCATCTCCATTCTGTATCAATTGAGAGCTGCCCACATTCTCCACCACGTGTTACACAAGCGGCACTTATGACCTAAACATTTTAGTTAGTTAGGGAACTCTTTTTTTTATTTCATACCGTTTGCATAAGGAGTTATAGTTCCCCTATTCCTCTGAGTTCTTCTCTCCTCTCTTGTAGAGCCTGGAGGTGGGGCACTGGTGTCTTTTCCCCTCCGAGGAAGAAAGAATATCCACAGGTAAATGTTCTGATGGATGTTTCCTCAAAGACAGGAGTTAGGTTTTAGTTGGGGCTTGTAGCTTGTTCGTGGTTCATGCAACCGTCACCATCACCCAGTGGAAAAAATAAAAAGAACAAAACAAAAAAAGAATCCCCACATAGGCTAACTTCTGTGCATATAAGTTCTCCGCGTTGTTCTAGTGAATTTGATAGCTCACAGAATAAAACAAAACTTTTCCTTTTTACCTCACCAATATGCGCTACCATAAGTGCATTACATCATGGTGATGCCCTTGGTTATCTCCAACCAAACCCTGTGCAAGAGTGTGAGCAATAGTGGTCATTTTGTATACAAAGCGAGTCCCAATATACACAAGGTCAAAGGGTTGTCATTTCAGGCAAATCTCATGGTTTTGCTAAGGGCATAGTGCTTGGGTTATTAGTGATCTATACCTGCCCCGTATCTGACCCCTCCTGCTTCCTGTACCAGTCCATAAAACAAGCCGCTTCTTCTGAAAACCACGCTAACCAAGAGCGTTGCAGGGCACTTCGTGTGATCAGTGGCCTCCGGGCTTTATTACATGTTCTGTGTCTTTCTCAGCCTTCATCAACTTCAGCAGTCCTGCTCTGATGCCCTTCATGGCGTCTCCTGAGCTTAAGGATCCCTCTCAGCATCCTTCCTCATGTTCTTCACCTCCAATGTGAGAATGGCTTCTTCTGACTCTCCCACGCCAATTTCCACCTGCCGCTTCTCTTCCCTCTTAAAGGAGCCTTGATTCATTCCACCGTCTGTGTACTCCTTCCAATTCTGGTGGGAAAAATCAAAAGAAGGACTGCCTGTTTCCCAGTCGAGGTTGTCTGACCTTCTCAGGATGGAGGCTGTAAATAAAATATAGAGGACTGGGTGGTTATGGGGGCCGCACCTGTAATGTGCCAGGGTAAATTATCATTTAGGGCCAGCGGTACAAAGCCAGTTTGATTTCATAACAGTCCGAATCACTATTTCGAGCAGCTAAGAAATGCAAAATGGGCTTTTCTGATGTAGGAAGCCCTTTAGGGAATCACAGCTGTTGATTTCTACTAAGCAGAAATCATAATGTGTGATCCTCTCAATAGGAAATCGCAAATAGGGATTACCTATTTGCGATTCCTAATCAGATGTACAAAGCATTTCCTAAATTTGAATTGGGCATTTAAGAAATGCAATTACCATCACCTTCAAGTCGATGGTAACCATGTGCAATCGAAAAAAGCACCCCAGAATGCTTTTTTTTAAAATTGCAATAGAGCACACACATGCCTCTTGGGCATATGTGTGCTTTACATGTGCACCACTATTTATGGGGTGCATTTCAGGGGCCTTTTTCCCATGGCTATCCTTGGTTTTGCTTTTCACAAATAGCAATTTCCTATGAGGAAATTGCTATATGTGAAATGCAAAACTGTCCCATTGTCACAAATGGCATGGGGTCTCTTATTTGTGATTTGCGAATGACAATTCTTATTCTTACTTTGTAGGAATTGCCATTACGAAATCGGTATCTTGGTACATAGCATTTTGTATTTCCTAAATAGCGATTTCTATGAAGGAAATGCAAAATTGCATTTTAGTACATCTGTCCCTTAGGTCCTCTCACTGTTCATCTTCGCCTAGGTTATCCCAACACCCACAGTTTGCCAGTTACAAGACTGAGGATTGTGAAACAGTCTGGAGAAAGACATTATCAGCTGGAGAGAAGGCAGCAATGCTCATATGACAAGCTTGCTGCCTAACACATCTCATTGGTGGGTTACTGGGGATTAAACCATGACAATCATCATAGTCTAATAAAGGTGAAGAGCAATCACAGAAACAGAACATGCCTAAACAAAAATAGGACCTCTATGTATTCCTTGTATGGCAATGTGAATAATCAAAAAAACACACAAGCCAGCACAGTTACACGTCGGTTGTCTCCTATGAATTATCCCAGAAAATTGTTCAATATTAAAGAATGTTGTCTCTGTGGTTCATTTTCAAATGTAATGGGGCATTATGCCTGCCTTTGCAATGCCAAGGGAGAGTTTGGGATTGGAGAGTGTCATGGAGGCTGCGGGGCTGCATGAGTTGGAATCACTTGGTACCAACACCTAATTGTCAGTCTGTTTTTGAAGGGTAACAAGCCCATCCTTTGGTCCTAGGTTGGCTTGCCATAACCTTATTATACATTTCCCAAGAAACCCATGTTGGATTCAAAGACTCAAGGCCTTGCACCATTTGTTGGAGCAGGAGATGCACCCAATTTTTGCTTTCTAGAAGGGCTCAGTCCTGGGCAGGATGGAGGCTGGATTGGGCAACCTCCATTGATCAGCACATGTCATAAGTCAGCAAGCAAAGGTGCTAAAAAGTATATTTGTGCCACATTCTACATTCTGGGTGCAGACCATGAGCACACATTTGGGTAACATAGAGACTCAGTATGTTAAATACTGCAGCAGTTGGATAGAGCATGATTTCACTCTGCTGGAGAGTATTACACAATGACATCCATGACCTCCTGATTTATTGGCGCTCTTTCGTCACCATGAATACCCTGGTGATGTCTGTCCCCACATGGGCCCCTGGGAGTTCTCTCAGTCTTACTGGCGGAGGCAGATCTAACCCCAGAAGCCTCTGCCACTGACACACAGAACCCTCTGGACCCTCATAATTGTCCCCACCAAAAATAACTGGAAAAAAGTTAGTCAAATATATTTCTCATTGACACTCAGTTGCCTGCAGTACCCGGGGCCTGGCTGCAGAACCTGGGATCTGCATGTATTACGAAATGCTCATCTGGCAAAGGTGCGCATGGAAAGACAACACTTCTACGTTGCTTCCCTCATAACAGATAAAATGCGCCCCTGGCTCCACGTGCTCCACCCCAGTAATCCCACCCTACTATTCCCCCCCCCACCCCCTACAATACCACCTTTAGAAAAACTTCATTATATTTAAAATTCGCTTACACTCTTGATTTCTCAGAAACTTTAAGATTTGCAAATCTATTTTCTGCTACTTTTCCTTCTATTTTCCGATTCCTTCCCTGACGCTGTTTTTTCTTCAGTTTTCACCCCACCCATATTCCAAATTAAAAGGCTTCTCTAACCACGAGTTCACCCAAATCTCTATGAAAACAGTACAAGAATAAAAAAGGAAAAATCAAGAACTGTGATCAACTAAGAACAGCGGAGCTTTAGAGCCGCGATGGGCATCCTTCTGTGTAGAATATCTGCAGCAGTTTTGCTTGACTGAGCTCCCTGCACCTGATGAACGCTCCACAAAATTACCTCCACTCCGCAGCTGCTGCACTGATGCGCTCAACTAACTCGAATGAGATCGGGCAATGAAGGGTTTTTTAAGCTTATGATGTATTTGTTCAATTTCTTCTGCTTAATTTGCACATTATCTTATTTGTGAACATCTCACAAAGCTGCCATTTCATTGAACATCCTGATGCGCTTGAAGTAGTAGCAGAAGGAATCAGGGGCCGCAGCACGGTTTACATCAACCAATACAGTTTATTGTGTCAAGAAATCAGTCTGCCAATCTTGGCAAAGTGATTTTCTAATCAATTACAATTCTCCGTTGCTTTGCATTGATTGGCACAGTGATTTGTAGCCATAATAAGCGGAGCCCAACGCCAATCATTACCGCACAGTTACTTTGAGTGCACATCCTTGAAACAGCACATTATTGAAACGCTGCACACAAAATACAGATGAATGTTGCACGAGATTTAATAAACGAATCAAATGCCTCGTGGTCTTGGCCAAAGCAGTACAAAATACTCTTTAGTGGGGGTGTGCAGATTACGAAACTCCATATATCAAACACTTTCTGATTTAAAAGAGAAAAACATTCGGAGCCCATCAACCTGCGAAACTCACGATTTGATAAACAGTGACAATTCAATGTGCTCTTTGCAGCAGTGACAAACAAACGGGTAGAAGGGAGTAACATGCAGACCGACACCAGTGGCAGCCATCCCCCATGCCCTGCTTTGAGCCCCCATGGCAAAACAATGATGCCCTGACTCTCAATCTTGTTCCAACACCAACAAAGAATGCCCAGCTGGTAGTGCGCCTGCCAATGCTGCATGCCCCTTCTACTTGGCACCCTTGGCGCCTTCCCCCCGAAGTGAATGTAATTCCTGCCCCCGTCTTAGTGACCTCTTACCTTTGGACATTGGGGTGGGTGGAGGTTACATGTTCACGTGACATTGCGGAGCAGGGAATCATCAGAAGGAGGAGAGTGAGGGCTATTTTCTTTTGCTGCACTCCAAGAATCAGATGAAAGCTGGAGACCTTGACCTCGTGAAAGGCAAAATCTCTCGATTTCGCCGGCCTAATTGAGTGTAATTTAAAACTGCCTTCCACTAGTCTTTACTGCCATACACGGGATTGCATAAATTGTACATAACAGTGCTCATTTCTGTAAACTCTGTGTGCTCACTTTTGGCGGTGTATTAAGACTGGAGCATAATTTATTGGGGATAATTTGTGCTGGTACCTATTCCCAAACGTGGCTCTTTTTGCCAAAACTCCAACTTGTTATGTGTCGTATTTGTAAGCAGAGTCACAGTGATGCATAGGCTTTCTATTCGTATATAAACGTGCGTTTTTGAGAAATTAAACACCATTAATAGGCGCAAGCAACAGGGTGATCTCTTATTAACTGACAAATGAGTGTCGGCCTGTTCGCCTGGGCCGCCGAGTCGGGATGGTGGTGGCACGGCTGCATTGTCAAAGGTAGGCCGACTCTTCTCCTCTCCTGCCCCCTCTGCAACCCCCGTTGACACCTGATGAAGCAGAAAAAGAAAGACTAACAAATATTCATATATCATATAACCAAATCGTATAAGGTAGTGTGATTTTAGCAAAGAAAAATAATGTATGTGGGAAAATGTGCCCACAAGGTAGTTCGACATTATTATAAATGAGCTTAATTAATCATGAAGAATCGACAAATGTAGTAATCCGTCATAATTGCAAATGTATTCTATGATTTTCTTGTTGAAACTGTTTTATGCTTAGCCTATATTTAGCAGAGGCTTTGGCCTAGTTTGCCTGGTCTCAAATTTAACTGCCTGGTTTTCACTTGTATTAACAAAGACACATTTTACTTTAAGGTTGTATTTTTCCAGTAGAAATGACTAATACACTTATCTCAAGGTTTGCTAGGCCAGTTTCATCTCCTTTGAAGCAAGGTCAGCTTCTGCAGGTGCAGACAATAAAGACTCAGATATAGAATTAATTGGCAAACTTTGTTGCTACTTGCGTTCCAAGGCTCCAAGGACACCTTATGCATAAATGAGTACTAAGAGAAAGACACTATTTATTGGTCAAAAGGAAGCCACCCTATGAACCCTCCAATGGATGACCCCGAAGAATTTGGAACGTTTCTTACTTAAACCCACTGGACAAAGAGAAGTCAGCCATTTTTTTCGATGGCAATTTGAAGCCATATTCAAGACGCCATTTTGAATGACATTTTGATGCCTTTTCTCTGTCGCAGAGAAAGAGACTTTAAGAATTCTCACCCTAGAGACTTTAACTTTAATTTTGCCCCGTCTTGCCCATGCAGTGACTTTTTGCCCCATTATCCTTGCTGCCGCAAGGAAAACCTGCCTTAACTTTGCCCCTTTTGAAATCTGCCCCATGCTGATCGAACCAGTACCTGAAGGACGAAGACTTTTCCTTGAATGCTGATTGTATTGGGTAAATATGAAAGGATAATTGTATTATACATTGTGTTTTCCTTTTTAGGTACCAACTGCTTATTTTGATAGGGCCCAAGCTAGAAGTTTTCTAAATTTGTGTTGACTAAATTCGTTTTGCATGAAGCCCCACATGCCAATGCTAATTAGAGGCTAGTCGAGGTATTCATCTGATGCACCATGCTAAATTGAAATCTTGTTATGCTGACCGATGTATGCAATTAGTCAAATTCATTTGCTGATATTAGTGATTTGCATTGCTATAACCAAGTGCATTATAATCCAGATATTGCGTAGATTGCGTTTCTTCCGTCGCTATGGACAGCTAGTAATGTTCGTATACATATGTCATTTGATTTTGAGACTTACTTATATTGTGCTAGCTTTGTTAATATAGGGAAATAAACTCATTAACTTTTAATAAACTGGTGTGGTTATTCATGACTGAAAGGTCATGGTGTGTCTAATTACTGATTTTCTGTTTCACTAAATTGTTGATTGATTATTAATTGATTATTAGTTATTGATTATAAATGGTTATTGATGATTGATTTGAGTGATCCCACTATTCTTGGATGAGGAGAACCCAACTCGGTTAAAAGGTTCACCGACCTCCAGCGTGTCCAAGTACAAGTAATTTATAAAGACTGGACGTGCTATCACACCTCGCACCCTTGGATCTGCTACCGTACCCCTGCCTGCTGGGGCCTCTTGCTGTAGACTTCGGTTGTTGAGTGCAGGCAGGGAGATGATGCAATGTGACCACTTATGATCTATTCGGGCACGGGGAGCAGCTGGACACGCTGATTCCATGGCTGCCGAACCGTGCAGAGAGGAGAGATATTTTTCTACCCCACTAGTGGGCGGCGGCCTGAACTGCCTGCATAAAGCTGCTGTTTGCGCCATGAGACCTAGGGGCCAGATGTAGCAAAGGTTTTTCCCCATTCTGTGTCTATGGGAAAAAGTGTTCGTACATGTGAGAAGGTAGCCTCTTTCTAGCCTTGTTACCCCCACTTTTGGCCTGTTTGTGAGTGTATGTCAGGGTGTTTGTCACTGTTTTCACTGTCTCACTGGGATCCTGATAGCCAGGCCTCAGTGCTCATAGTGAAAACACCATGTTTTCAGTATGGTTGTTATGTGTCACTGGGATCCTGCTAGTCAGGACCCCAGTGCTCATAGGTTTGTGGCCTATATGTATGTGTCACTGGGACCCTGTCACACAGGGCCCCAGTGCTCATAGGTGTGCATGTATATGTTCCCTGTGTGGTGCCTAACTGTCTCACTGAGGCTCTGCTAACCAGAACCTCAGTGGTTATGCTCTCTCATTACTTTCAAATTGTCACTAACAGGCTAGTGACCATTTTTACCAATTTACATTGGCTTACTGGAACACCCTTATAATTCCCTAGTATATGGTACTGAGGTACCCAGGGTATTGGGGTTCCAGGAGATCCCTATGGGCTGCAGCATTTCTTTTGCCACCCATAGGGAGCTCTGACAATTCTTACACAGGCCTGCCACTGCAGCCTGAGTGAAATAACGTCCATGTTATTTCACAGCCATTTTACACTGCACTTAAGTAACTTATAAGTCACCTATATGTCTAACCTTTACCTGGTAAAGGTTAGGTGCAAAGTTACTTAGTGTGAGGGCACCCTGGCACTAGCCAAGGTGCCCCCACATTGTTCAGAGCCAATTCACTGAACTTTGTGAGTGCGGGGACACCATTACACGCGTGCACTACATATAGGTCACTACCTATATGTAGCTTCACCATGGTAACTCCGAATATGGCCATGTAACATGTCTATGATCATGGAATTGCCCCCTCTATGCCATCCTGGCATTGTTGGTACAATTCCATGATCCCAGTGGTCTGTAGCACAGACCCTGGTACTGCCAGACTGCCCTTCCTGGGGTTTCTCTGCTGCTGCTGCTGCCAACCCCTCAGACAGGCATCTGCCCTCCTGGGGTCCAGCCAGGCCTGGCCCAGGATGGCAGAACAAAGAACTTCCTCTGAGAGAGGGTGTGACACCCTCTCCCTTTGGAAAATGGTGTGAAGGCAGGGGAGGAGTAGCCTCCCCCAGCCTCTGGAAATGCTTTGTTGGGCACAGAGGTGCCCAATTCTGCATAAGCCAGTCTACACCGGTTCAGGGACCCCTTAGCCCCTGCTCTGGCGCGAAACTGGACAAAGGAAAGGGGAGTGACCACTCCCCTGACCTGCACCTCCCCTGGGAGGTGTCCAGAGCTCCTCCAGTGTGCTCCAGACCTCTGCCATCTTGGAAACAGAGGTGCTGCTGGCACACTGGACTGCTCTGAGTGGCCAGTGCCACCAGGTGACGTCAGAGACTCCTTGTGATAGGCTCCTTCAGGTGTTAGTAGCCTTTCCTCTCTCCTAGGTAGCCAAACCCTCTTTTCTGGCTATTTAGGGTCTCTGTCTCTGGGGAAACTTTAGATAACGAATGCATGAGCTCAGCCGAGTTCCTCTGCATCTCCCTCTTCACCTTCTGATAAGGAATCGACCGCTGACCGCGCTGGAAGCCTGCAAACCTGCAACATAGTAGCAAAGACGACTACTGCAACTCTGTAACGCTGATCCTGCCGCCTTCTCGACTGTTTTCCTGCTT
This sequence comes from Pleurodeles waltl, assembly GCF_031143425.1. Lineage (NCBI taxonomy): Eukaryota > Metazoa > Chordata > Amphibia > Caudata > Salamandridae > Pleurodeles > Pleurodeles waltl. The sequence continues at coordinate 736,139,375 of NC_090440.1, read as the reverse complement.
GTGCATGCTGTGGGGGTAGTCTGCCTCCTCTCTGCACCAGAAGCTCCGAAGAAATCTCCCGTGGGTCGACGGAATCTTCCCCCTGCAACCGCAGGCACCAAAAAGCTGCATCTCCGGTCCCTTGGGTCTCCTCTCAGCACGACGAGCGAGGTCCCTCGAATCCAGCGACACTGTCCAAGTGACCCCCACAGTCCAGTGACTCTTCAGCCCAAGTTTGGTGGAGGTAAGTCCTTGCCTCACCTCGCTGGGCTGCATTGCTGGGAACCGCGACTTTGCAAGCTTCTCCGGCCCCTGTGCACTTCCGGCGGAAATCCTTCGTGCACAGCCAAGCCTGGGTCCACGGCACTCTAACCTGCATTGCACGACTTTCTAAGTTGGTCTCCGGCGACGTGGGACTCCTTTGTGCAACTTCGGCGAGCACCGTTTCACGCATCCTCGTAGTGCCTGTTTCTGGCACTTCTCCGGGTGCTACCTGCTTCAGTGAGGGCTCCTTGTCTTGCTCGACGTCCCCTCTCTCTGCAGGTCCAATTTGCGACCTCCTGGTCCCTCCTGGGCCCCAGCAGCGTCCAAAAACGCCAAACGCACGATTTGCGTGTAGCAAGGCTTGTTGGCGTCCATCCGGCGGGAAAACACTTCTGCACGACTCTCCAAGGCGTAGGGGATCCGTCCTCCAAAGGGGAAGTCTCTAGCCCTTGTCGTTCCTGCAGTATTCACAGTTCTTCAGCCTAGTAAGAGCTTCTTTGCACCAACCGCTGGCATTTCTTGGGCATCTGCCCATCTCCGAGCTGCTTGTGACTTTTGGACTTGGTCCCCTTGTCCCACAGGTACCTTCAGACAGGAATCCATCGTTGTTGCATTGCTGATTTGTGTTTTCCTTGCATTCTCCCTCTAACACGACTATTTTGTCCTTAGGGGAACTTTGGTGCACTTTGCACTCACTTTTCAGGGTCTTGGGGAGGGTTATTTTTCTAACTCTCACTATTTTCTAATAGTCCCAGCGACCCTCTACAAGGTCACATAGGTTTGGGGTCCATTCGTGGTTCACATTCCACTTTTGGAGTATATGGTTTGTGTTGCCCCTATCCCTATGTTTCCCCATTGCATCCTATTGTAATTATACATTGTTTGCACTGTTTTCTAAGACTATACTGCATATTTTTGCTATTGTGTATATATATCTTGTGTATATTTCCTATCCTCTTACTGAGGGTACACTCTAAGATACTTTGGCATATTGTCATAAAAATAAAGTACCTTTATTTTTAGTATAACTGTGTATTGTGTTTTCTTATGATATTGTGCATATGACACTAAGTGGTACTGTAGTAGCTTCACACGTCTCCTAGTTCAGCCTGAGCTGCTTTGCTAAGCTACCATTATCTATCAGCCTAAGCTGCTAGACACCCTATACACTAATAAGGGATAACTGGGCCTGGTGCAAGGTGCAAGTACCCCTTGGTACTCACTACAAGCCAGTCCAGCCTCCTACAGTACACATGGCCCCTATTACCTTGAAACCGGGGATCACATCGGAACTTGATTTCTGTGTGGTGGTTGTGCTGTGCTCACAGCAGGGATTGTTGTTCGGAGCGCATTACTTTAAACAGGCTACAGGTCAATGGTAGATGGTAATTTTAGGAGGGAGGATGGATGGACGCCACACATACGCACACATATACACTCACTTACACTCATTCATTCACAAACACATCCATTCACAACGCTCATTACAAAATCTTCAAACATGCAGACACTCTCACCAAACATTAAGGGACTCATTACAGTTGCCGCCCGCCAAGTTGTAACCGCCGTGCGGCCGCACTCCCGCGGTGCCCATTATGAAATCCCCGCTGGGCGAAAACAGAGTTTCCGCCCGCCGGCTCAGCGGGGATGTGGGCCGCAACATGGGAGCCGGCTCCAAATAGAGCCGGCGGTGTTGCGTCGTGCGACGGGTGCAGTTGCACCCGTCGCACTTTTCACTGTCGGCTGTGCAGACAGTGAAAAAATATGTGGGGCTGTGCCAGGGGGCCCCTGCACTGCCCATGCCAGAGGCATGGGCAGTGCAGTGTTCCCCAGGGGCCCGCGACTCCCCTTTCCGCCAGCCTTTCCATGGCGGCCCCTACCGCCATGGAAATGCTGGCAGGAAGGGGACTCGTAATCCCCTGGACAGCGCAGGGAGGATTAAATCCGCCAGGACCACCTTGGCCGAAAACCGCTGGAATCACCGTGGCGGAAAACCGCCAGTCCCGGCGGTGCGACAGCGGCGCTTCCGCCGCGGTCGTAATATGCGAGTTTGTACCGCCAGCCTATTGGCGGTACAACCTCCAAAACAGCCCTGGCGGTCTTGACCGCCAGGGTTGTAATGAGGGCCTATGTTTAAAAAAAAAAAACACACACACTTATATGCAGCTCAGTCAATTAAGGAAGACAGCAGTCCAGAGGCTCGGCCGTTCCTGGTGGGTTGGGACTGCTGCCTTCCCTCATTGGCTGTCAGAAGACGTCCGTCTCTACTCCTGGACCACCCAGTCTACATCTAGGGTGACCACCTGGCATTGATGCAAATTCTGGACCGGACTATAAAAAATTCAGGACAAAGTGTCAAAATTCAGGACAAAAATTCAGGACAAAAATTCAAGCACAAATGTCAGTTTTACAGACACACGCAAGAGAGGACATGCCTCACTATGATGTCAGTGCATTTATTTACACTTTTCTAACATAGCACTATTTATTCACTGTGGTCTTTTTGTGATTGCCTCCTGGAATGCTACATTCAGGTGTCACATTATGTCCTTGTTCAGTAGTAAATAAATGCCCTTCAGTACCGGGCAAGCCCATCCCCCTACCCAAATCTACCCAATCTTTCTTAAAGAGAAAGTAACAGCAAATTTTTTATTATGTTTCTGAACATTTTAAAACCCCTGGCAAACAGTTTGGGAAACATTAAGGCAATTAACCTTATGCTAGTTTAAACAAATTGAACAAAAACATCTCTCTTACCCCAACCGCCCATGGACTTTCAACCTAAAAAAAAATTAAAGCGGCAGGGCAGATGGTGTGGGCGACAGTCTCACACCTAATGTCAGGATGTGAGGTATCCACAACTTGTCTGTAGTCTCACAGCACTAGAGTGTATGTCTGGGACTCTACATTTATCTCACATGAGTGTACTCTGCACTCTATGACACTGCACCACTCTGCATTACTGCACTCTCTGCCACTCTATTGTATGCCACTCTACTCCACTGCACTCTATGCTACTCTACCCCATGCCACTCTATGCCACTGCACTCTGCGCCAATGCACTCTAAACAACTGCAGTGTACGCCACTGCCCTCCACTCTGCACCACTGTACTCTACGCCACTGTTTTCTGTGCCACTCTACTCCACTCTACATCACTGCACTGACACTCTACTCTGCAACATTGAACTCTCCGCCACTGTACTGTACACCGATCTACTATGTACTACTGCATTCTGTGCCACTGCATTATATGCCACTCTACTCTGCATCACTCCACTCTACGTGACTGCACTCTACAGCACTATACTCTACTCTGTACTGCACCACTCTACACTACGCCACTGCACTCTGCCATACGAGTCTACTCTGCCCTCTATGCCACTGCACCACTCTACACTACTGCACTCCCTGCCACTCTATTGAATGCCACTCTACTCCACTGCACTCTATGCCACTCTACTCTGTCCCACGCTACTCATGCCACTGCACTCTACGCCAGTCAACTGCACTGTACCCTGCACCACTGGGCTCTACGCCAATGCTCCTATGCTGCTCTACTCCACTCCACACCACTATGGCACTAACATTTAGCCATGAACAGCAGCCACTCTGGTGTATAACATGGCTAAAACACATTGGCAAAGCCAATAACTCTTGCGTAGACTAGACCTATTGGCTTTGCCAATGTTTGTTAGTTCTGTGAGGTACTGACGCCCCTGAAAGAACTGTGAATGTGTCAGTCACTATTTTAAACATGCATTCAACGCCTAGTCAGGGATAGTAAGCGCTAAAGAAATACAATTACATCACAAACAAAAAAACACACACACACACACACACACACAGAAGTACGATGGTACATACCTCGTGCAGGACATGAAATGGATCAAGCCTGTGTGATTATGGTAGAAGCTGTGTGTGGTGTGTTTAAAAATGCCGCAACAGCATGAAGTACATCAAACAGTGAGGAAGGGCTACAGACTCATAACAGGGGAAGCCAATAAACGGTAGCCATTTTGAACGACCCTATATAAACAAACTGGGGAACATAAAAACACTTATAGGGGAAAATATATATAGTCCATACTGACTGCCTGTAAACTAAAGGACACCACCAACCCCGATCTTCAATAAAATCTTATGGGATGAGAAGATGAATAAGATATCTCCCCTTGACATTGTGTATGAAATAGAAAGCGGACTTAAATGAGCCCGTGGAGTGAGTAATGGCGGCCATAATTGTGATATGACTCATCCTAAATCCATTCTACTACTTTCATCTCCTAAATAACTCTGCCTAAGCTTTTCCCTCCACTTCCACATCTAACTCACCAAACCTTACTCTACTACCATGACCTCCCAAACAACCCTTCTAAATTTGCCCTCATTTATCTCACCCTGCTACTATGAACTCCCTAACCCTTCCACAGACTCTTCCTTCCTCCATCCCCCTTTACTCATCCCAAGCCTAAATCCTATTACCATATACTACCAATTAACACTTCTATATTTCTTTCCTCCCCACCCCTTCATTACTCGAGTCAGTCTAACTAACAAACTCTCATATCCGCGGCTCAAATGAACTCATAATAATACTAAAACTGTACTCATATTTCCTGATACTAATCCATCACTAATTCTTGTTGGGTTCCGGAGTAGCGTGCTACTCGCCGAAAAGCGCTTCAACACCTCGTCAGGGGTAGTAAGCGTTATATAAATACTATTACAATACAATGCAATACAATATATAGGCTTCTACAAAATGCGCAAATACAGTTTGGTTAACTAAAAAAGTGCTTCTCAAATACAGATTAAAATAATATACAGTTTATGCCTAGCAATAACATTTTTTAAAACACTCCATTAAAACCACACACTCCATAACTCACCTTGGAACACCATTGCAGTACCTCTCTAAAAGAAAATATATTTGCCATCAGAAAGCTTCAAGTGACTCCTTTGGTTAAAGTGGATGCATGTTTTCAAGCCCCTTTACATTTGCAGATTTACCAGTTGCCCACATTTGCATTTCTTTAGGGAAGGAGACACCCTGGCAAGAAGGTCTGTTTTTTATCTGTCTGCCCCTCCCTCCCTCAGAGCACAGGAGACTCCCTGCCTTCCACTCTAGCTGGGGAAACTAATCTACCTGTAATTTCACCCTGCTGTCCTTTGTCCTTTTGGTGAAAGGCTAAAATTAGGGACAAATTGTGTCCGTTAAGCCTTTCATCACAGACAGCAGACAGCAGGGTGAAATTACGGGCAATCCGTTAAATTTACAGACGGATGGTCACCCTATCTACATCACCTGTGGGCCCCTCGCACTCTTGGATCTGCTATCGGATCCATGCCTTCTGGGGCCTCTTGCTGAAGACTTTGATTGGTCAGTGCAAGTGAGGAGATGATGCAGTGTGCCCAATTAGGATCTGTTTGGGCATGGGGAGCAGCTGGACATGCTAATCCCATGGCTGCTTAACCGTGCGAAGAGAAAGAGACATTTGTCTACCCCACTGGTGGACGACGGCCTGAACTGCCTACGTAAAGCTGCTGTTTGCTCCATAAGACCTACTACACTGAAACCTGGGTGACAGAGATGGGGGATCATATCTGAACTAGACTTCTGTGAGGGGGGACGGGGCAAGTGTGCTCTGCTCACAGCAGAGATTGCTATGTGGAGCGCTTTACTTTAAAAAGGCTGCAGGCCATTGGTAGCCGGTAATATTAGGAGAGAGGGGCAGACGAGGCACATTGGCACACATGCACACTCACTCACACTCATTCATTCACACCCAGTCACACACACACACACACCTATTCACGACACTCATTACCAAATATTCAAACATGCACTCACAAATGCACTAAACATTATTTTGGGACTGTTGCCTTCCCTCATTTTAGGTCAGCCTATGACACAAGACAGCAGTCCTGAGCCTCAGAGGTCCCAGGTGGATTGGGATTTCTCCTTTCCAGTAGGTCAGCCAATAAGGGAAGGCAGCATCCCCAACCTCGTCGCAGAGTGGGATGGGGTCAGTGAGACTGCTGACCCCACCCCACCCCACCCCACTCTGTGACGATGTGTCATTGATTGACATCGGCCCTGGGCACTTCAGGGCTTAAAACTGAAGTGCCCAGGTCAGAGTTAATGGGTGACCCTTAACCTCAAAACTGAGGGGGAAGGTCTTGAGGATCTTTGCTGAGCTGAGGAGGTCATGCCCACAGAAGCTATGACCTCCTCAGCCCAGCAAAGTTCAGCTCATGCAGCCAGGCACCTGCGCAAATAGCGCATGTCTAGTTCCTGGCTGCCTGATATGAAAATGAGGAGTGTCTGGCAGGCTGACATTTGATCAGCCTGACTGACACTATTCTTGAGGGGCAAAAGTTGAGGGAGTGTGTCCCTATAGCCTCAAAGGACAGGCTGCGGCTGCTGCGGGCTGTCTGACTGTTCTTCCCTTGCTGGCCTGGATTCACTTGGTTGAATCTGGGTGCCCCACCCCAAGCACAAGCACTTTGGTCACTTTCCTCCTGGGACATTCCCCTGGGTTACCAATCCTAGCATTCAAGCTGCTCAAGTTGTAGGCATGGCTCCCATAACCCTGGGATTCTCTGCAAGGGGGCCTGGGCACAACCTTTGTATTTGCTGGATGGCTGTGTATCGGTCATTGCACCATGGGCAAGCTTCTGTCTGCCTCAACATCCCAGACACCTGGTGCTGTATCGGCCCCTAATGAGCAACTGAACATTTTGCTTACTTCCACAGAAGCCTCTGACAAGTTGGTCACCATTCTTGCAGCCACTGAACACTTCCGGACTTTACGGAAGCAAAAAATTTATGCTGTGCCTATTGATCAAAGACAATCATAGGAAACTTGGGCCCATATTTAAGAGGGCCCTGCGCCATTGTAATGCCACATTAGTATTTTTCTTGGGGCGCTAATGTGGCATTAAAAGGCCAAAAACACCACACCATATTTACAAAGTGGCATACTTCATGCATTGCACCACTTTATAACCCTTTGCACCACATAATGCCTGTGCCAGGCATAATGTATGCAAAGGGGAAGTTTCCCCATTAAGGGGGCCGAAAAAATGATATAATGCCTGCTAAATGCAGGTGTTAAAGGGAGGCTTTTATTGTTTTCAATGGGCCTCTGGGTGCTTTGCAGAATTAGGGTCAACATTGTTGACCCTAATTTTGCAAAGCACCAAGCTAGCGTAAAAAATTATGATGCTAGTACCCCGGACTACCGCCATGGTGCACCACATTTTAAATATGGCGCACACATGATGGCATTAGGGGGGCTCTAAGGGGTAGACGAAAAGTAGCGATGCACTAGGTGCTGCTCCTTTTTCCATAAATCTGACCCTTGGTCGTCAAGATTAACAACGCACTCAAGACTGTTAACCACAGACAATGGACTCTCAGAAACAGCTTACAGAATTTACAGACCACATGCATTTTGTTGAAGTTTGGGTAGGGGCGCTAAGGATAGATCCTGATGAATCAATATATGCATCAGGGGCCTAGTCAAGGGGAATGAAGGCTAATATGTTGTGACTTAACCAGAAAACTTGATCCGGGGCTTTAAAGCTACAACCAAGCTGTCTCCCTTTTTCTCCATTGAGAGGGCTCATTGCATTCCAGCGTGTTGCAACCCTCCGAGATCAGCTCACTAATAGCAAAGTTGCTTCACTACAGAGATCATGATGAGGTTCAACACGAGGCTCATAACCTGGCCTTACTGAAAATCAACAACAGCTGCATCATGCTATTCTTGGCCTACATTGTTGAGGTGCAATGTCAACATGCAGGAGTTAAAAGTAAGCTCTGTGAGAATGGTCTGATGTACTTGCTTCTTTTTCCTACCAGTCTTCAGGTGGTCGCCACATATTAATCACACTTTTTTGAACATCCAGCTGGGTACTGCTAGCTTTAGCACTGGTGATGCCCAGTGCAACAGTCTTTTCTTGTGCCCCCCCATGACCTCCTTCTTCATGAATTCCTCACTACCCCTCTCCAACAGAGCCCCTCATCTCTCCATAGTCCCTCTCTTACATACATTTCATTTTTTATAGTGCTACTCAAAGTTCACTCACACTCACTTCTGTGATCTGCATAGTACATGTTCTTTGCAGCAGGCACATTAATCCTCAGTGCTACTTTATGATGAGCCAAAACTGCTACTAGGCAACATTCATTTCTCACAAACAGTAACATAAATCTCCAAAGTTATCTTGGCATTTTTATTGTTGTCTGAAAACTGCTGGACACAGGATGAAGTCCACCTGCTTTTAAACCAAAAGTTGTTTTTAAACACAGTAGACCCACTTACATCGGTCACACTGCCCTAAAGCCGGCCCTGGGTTCAGTAGCAGCTATAGTATCTGCCTCAGCCTGGGAGCATGCAAGTGAACATGTCACACACAGAGCTCTATAATAGATGTCTTTATTCTTCAACCTACTTTCACAGCCATCTTCATTCTTCAGCCTACTTTCACGCTCTGCTCGCATTGCATCATAACTTTTATAACCACACCTTAGCACCTCCCATAAGAATACGTAATTCCTGTCTAGAGTCCATCCTGGACCGCAAGGATCCTAGCGCACATGATGTCAAAGACACTGCATTAGCTAGACACTGTCAGATCATCAGATTGGAACAGCTGCACAACACCAATGCAGTGGTGCAGCAGGAGATCTTCCCACAGACCTGACGAAATCATGGGCATCGGTTCAGCTCCATCAGAGCTTCAGCTCAATAATGAAAGGAGTTTAGCCCTGGATGCAGCACCATCCTTTGATACCTATTGCTCTCTATGCATCCTGAAAAGATTGTGTCTAAGAGCAACAATGACTCTTTTGTGTCACACATCTTTCTCTCAGGGTCGTGGCCCTACTAGACGTTATGTCCCAAATCGCTGATGACTTGCTGTAACGCTTCATGTGTCCTATGTTCTTTTGGTGGTGTCTGGGAATGACCAGGTCCTGGCAACCACGGTACTTGTCATTGACCTCTTGCATATACCGTTGCTATGGCATATATTCCAACCTACTTACTACTTATCATCTGGGTCCCCTTCTGTGGGTATTCCCCTGCATGCTCCTGTCCTACTACTAGTGGCATGCCTTAAGGGAATCCTTCTATTGAAATGGGCTAAACGAGCCTTCAAAAGACTTGCCAGTAAAACCTACTGCTGCTCACCCCCACTGTACGAGGTGTGCTGACTGCAGTCAGTTTGAACAGGAGCCATTTGCTTTCTACCCCTTTTATTTCTGGCATTGTTATTGTTGTCATTCTTTTTTTGCAGGCTCAATCAAGATCTTTCAACTAACACTAGTTGGAATTGCCCATCGCTGCACTGGGCTAAGCAATCTTCATCCTGTATTGCACCATGTGCTTCACCCATCATGCACCACACTGTAGTCATAATGCCCAGTGATTATAATTTTCTCACATGGAACTTTGGGTGTTTGCGATCAGCCAATTAGCTCTATGCTATATATTCCTATCCAAAGTGGAGAGGGGCACATATACCTGTCTGGCAGGAGTCACATATGGTTGACCCCGAGATAGCCCACCTGCAGAGGCAAAGACGGATTCAGGTTTTCTCCACAAATTATTCAGCTTTTTCCCAAAGTGGCCTGCTCTGAGTGAGGGCTGGGATTCAATTTCTGAAGCACATGATTGATCTGGATAAGGAAGGCAGATATGTCTTGGTGGAGGGGAGTCTAGATGTCCAACCGCTATTCAAAGGCAGCATATACACCCCCAGTTCTGACCAAGCTGACTTTCTTCACCATTTGTCTGGGGTGTTAGCACAATGGCTTGATGTCCTGCGCATACTTTACAGGGACGTGAATAGTGTGTTGGATATCTTGCTAGATAGTTTGTCACCTCCTCTTCCTCAGGCCTCAACCACATATAATGCTAAATGTCTGGTCTACTGGCTCTGCAATGGTCACTGGTAGATAGTTGGCAGTGCCACCATGAGGGGTTGAGAACCTACTTGAATTGTCTGCACTGTCTCCATAAGCTCGATGTTCACACAGACTAACTATTGGGAAAGAAGTGTCTCCAGTCATAACCTTCTAGTGCAGGAATCATGTGGAGAACACCACACTGCCTTATCCCCATTTGGAAACTCCTGGCTTTGTTGCTGGAGGATGAGGTGTTTCATGCTACTATTCATGACAATGTAACTGACTATTTCAATCTCAACCACAACACAGCCTCTATTCAGGCCTTAGAATTGGTCATGTTTAAAGTCACAATTAGAGGGATTTTCTAAGCAACAGTGGTGGGAGCTCACGGATTGCTTGACTCAGAACTATGGAGTAGGAAGGAGTCTTTGCTCCATCTAGAGAGAGTCAGAAATGTGGCCACCTACCAGCAGGCACTTCAAGCTACTTGAGTGAAACACTGTGAGCTGCTTGAGCGACTACATTACATCTATTATTCAGTGCACACAGTGACAACTCACATAGAGGCTGATATAGCTGGTGCCTTCCTTGCAAGGCTTACAAAGCAGGAACAGCCCCACCTCCCCATTCCTTCTATCAGGCTCTCTCAGGATGCATATGCAGACACTCAGGCTAACATACTTGTTCCCTTATTCGATCACTACTGTACACAAAGCTTTATACTGCTACATAGCCCCCACCACAAGTGGCGATGTTCGCCTTCCCGACTATTGTTCATCTACCTCACCTTACCTCAGATACATAGCCCCCACCACAAGTGGCGATGTTAGCCTTCCCGACTATTGTTCATCTACCTCACATTACCTCAGAACAATGCTAGGAACTTGATCCCCTATTTCTGTAGCCAAAATAAAAGAGGCAAAGTGGTCATTAGCCATTAAAAAGACCCCAGTTCCAGTTGAACTCCCATGGGAGTTCTACCGAACATTTTCTCATCTTCAGTTTGCATGGCTTGTGCAGCTATATAAAACTACCTTGGAGGGATGCTTCCTTCCTTCAACTCTGAGAAAGGTCCTGCTTATTTCTACTCCAAAGCTGAGAAGGGATGTATCAGATATATGACCATATAGGCCTCCCATAATCCTAAACGATGACTATAATATTTTGAGTAAAATGTTAGAGCCTATTTCCACTAAACCCACAGTTGATGTACCCTGACCAAAATGGCTTTGTCCCTGGTGTTGACAATCAACATCCGCAGAATAAATCTTCAGGATCATGAAGGCAAGCCCAGGATGGCATGCATAGTCCTTGAGCTTGAAAAGGCATTTGTCTCACTGAGCTGGCCTCACCTTTTTCTACTTCTCAAATGGTACAGACGTGGCAGGAGCCTTGTCAACATGATTTGCCTCTTGTACACCACGCCTTCTGCACAGGTTTGGACAGACAGGCTTGTGCCAGAGACGATAGGAATCCATAAAGGCATGAAATAGGGCAGTCCTTTGTCCTCCCTCCTCTTTGATCTGGTAATTGAGGCTGTGGCTATTTATTTGCATCAAGGGGCCACCCACTGGAGTGTACCACTGGGGGACAGAATCCATGGTGTCTCCTTATATCTAGACAACATCTTGCTATATATTCCAGATGAGGCAGCAGGTCACACCAGTTAGTTGCACTCTCTGTGCTTTTGCTGAAATATCTGGCCTCTGTGTCAATTGGCAGAAATGATGTCCAATCAGGAGTAGTGGAGTCTGGCCTTGATATTGGAATGGGATACTCTTTTAGCAGCCCCATATGTTTTGACACCTTGGGGTTAGAACATACCATGACGAAGGGGACTCATTAGATGGCAGTTTTACAAGAACTGTGATGGTGATCCGCAAACAGGTCACATTCTGGAAGACTTTTCCACTCTCTGTGATGGGCAGAATAACCCGCTCCAAAATGGGTGTGCTCCTGCACCTACTATTCCACTCTGCTAATCCCCCCTTACGGCTGCCAGTTACATTCTTATCTGCACTAGATTTTATGCTGAGGTACTTGATTTGGGAAAGTGGCCACAGTAGGGTTGCACTGTCCAATTTACATCTGCCTGCGGATACAGGAGGACTGGGTTCCCCTAATTATGAACAGTATTATTTAGTGGCACAGCTGCAGTGGGCAAGCTGTTAACTCCCTGAACCCCATCTAGAAGACACAACCTCTATCTAGCCTGGAATGGCTCCCACAGATATTTCACCCTTCATACACCACAATTACTACCTATCTGCACTTGTGGACTAACCCACTACTGTTTTGTCAGAAGCCTGTTCATCACAGCATCTGTTCTCCCCTTTGTCCCCGCAGTCCCCCTATTGGGCTCCCACAAACTAGAGGCTATATAACATCTACTGTGGTACAGTTCCGGCATGGGGCATGCATAACAACCTTTGGCTATTTTTTTCAGGATGATAACTTGATATCTTTTGATGAGCTAGTAGATCACTACACAGATGAGTACGCAGAGGGCAGTTTCTAACGTATCGTACGGTTACACGTATACTGAGCACTAACTGGAATGTTGTCACAGCAAACCCACCAACTCATGCTGTTGAACAGTGCTTTTATATCATGGGCAAAGGACGGAGACTAATCACCTGATTTGCCAAGCCTGACAATAATAAATGAATTACCAGCTCCAGTTCTGCAATATCAGGGCCAGATCACTAGATACTGGAAATCACATACTGCAGTGTAATTGGCATTGATATTTATATATCACTAACTCCCCCTTATGACGGGCTGGAGTGCTTTATGGATTGGCAGCACGCTACACAGTGGGAGCCCAGTGTCAGTGTTTAGTTATGTACAAAGATTGTGGTTAGCCATGCACTTCGCATTTGGTGCCAAGCGATTTGAAAATATTCTTCTTATACTGCTTGGTGTGAGATTGTGCAGGTTACATAAGTGATCTTAACTTAGTGCATTTAAACTAATAAATTGCTTCCCACTAGTAGCTTTGTCATCCATTGTCATGCCACTCATAAAGAATTTTGACTCTGCTATTTGGGATATAATTTTGTTATACACAGTAGGTTAGCATGATGGGTGTAAGCGTTTAAAACCGTGTTGCAGGTATGGTAGATCCATGACTTAGTAGCATACTAGTTTTTGATGGTTAAATAACTATCTCATTTCATTTACAAATGACTTGCAGGAGTGATGCAGGTAATAAGGTGTGCAATGATGTTTTTACGATTCTATAACTTCTTACAATGCTGCAGTTTTATTTTATTGGAATCAAACAGCAGTACTGTAAGAAATTCTGCTTCTGGTTGTGTGGGGGAAGGTGAAACCATAGTGGCAGCAACCTCAACTCTCTGTTAGAGTGAAGTCACAATCAAATCCCAAATTAGCCTGTGCTTAACCCTCTGATAGCTTGGCTCAAATACAGTCAGGCTTAACTGAGAGGCAAAATGTTAAGTATTTATGCAGCATGTCAAGCAGTAAAAAAGTGAAACATAACATAAGAAAAAACCCACACCAATTTAGATAAACAGATTAAAATTTAATAAATGATTTAAGGCCAAAATTACAAAAATCCAATCAGTAGAAACGGAGATATGCAATTTTAAAGATTTAGTTGAAAATAATACCAATAATCACAAACTGACAACCGTGGTTATCTGGTGATGTCAGACCTTGAAAAAGTCACAAGTTCTAGCAGAGACCCATTTAGGCCCGCTGAGCAAAGTACCTTAAATCCTGGTTGCAGACTGACACAGAGTCCCATGTCAAGGATTAGTTGTGCAGCGGCAGTTCCTAAGGGCTGTGAGGCTGAAATGCAAGGTCCTGCATTGTCATCAAGGATGCCGTCAATGAGGGGCTTGAGATGCGAAGTCCTGTGTTGAAGATGCATCGCACACCTGCTGGTTCTGAAGAAGCTGTGGGGCTTGTGATGTGGAGTCCTGCTTCGTTGTCATCAAGGATTCCGTCAACAAGGGGCTTGCTCTGCGATTTGAGGATGTGTCACGCAGCAGCAGTTCCTGGGAGGCTGCGAGCAGAAATGTGAAATCCTGCACCGGGGATGCACATGCAGCGGTGCCAATGCAAAGTTTGGTGAGGTGATGCATGGTTCCGATGCATTGGTTATGCTGGGCCCACAGTTGGGCTGTCAGAATACCTTGAGGCCCACTTTCAAGGGTCTGAGACTTAGGCGGCGTTACCTGAGAGGGCAGGACAGGAAGCCTGATATGTCCCTGAGGCTTCTGATCAGGAGTCCAGCCAACTAGACTTGGAATCACTCTGGTGGTCCTGAGTTCAAGATGCAAGCCCAGTCCTTCTCACTCATGCAGGAGAGCAGCAGGGTAGCACAACAGGGCAGCAGAGTGGCGGTCCTTCTTGCAGGAAAGCAGCACAGTAGTCCTTCTTCTGAGTCTTCCACAGGTCTAGACATGTATTGAAGAGTTGGGTTTGAGGTCCAATATTCATACCTAGTGCCCACTTTGAAGGAGGGGAAGTTTCTAGAGGCTTCCACACTGCCTGAGGTGTAAGGATTCCCTTTCCTCTCTCTACTGGTCCGAGCTTGTCTGGGGAAACAAAAGGCTAGTGACAAACCCCTCGGGAGAGTGCTCAGGCAGAGCCTTTGTGACGTGCAAGTGTGATAGGTGACATGTCCTCCCCCTTATTAAGCCTACTTTCTGGGAGCAATGTACAAAGACCAACTCCCAGCTACACCTATTCATATGACCCAGGAAGTGCTGCAGGCACCAAATGGTTGGGACAAGGAAATTCCAACTTCCTAAGAGTGGCATGTTCAGAGTTCTGACTTAAGATCCAACTTTACAGTTACAGAGTGCTTTAAATAACAATTATGTAGACACCAAACTCGACCAGTCTGCCTGCACCCAATTAGAAGTTATCACTTAATAAATGTATTAAGAAAACCTAATGTTATCCAATGGAGATGTAGGAATTTGTAGGAGGGAAGGGCAGATATAAGGACATGGACGCTGTGTGTGTTTCTGAATTTTGAGATTGTATTTTATGATCTGGTAAAGGCAAATGTCTCTCTGAGGGTTTTGAGTGGTTTGTTGAGTGGCCAGCCTTCTTCTCCATCCAGAGAGATTGATGGTTGTCTCTTGGTTTTTCTTTCCTTCCAGGGTTTTCATGAGACAAGAGAACCACTAGTGTCCTCGGGAGAACAAAGGACTGGTAAGTATAAATCTATCGCTTTCTCTCTAATGGGAGTAAACCTTCAACTTGCCCCTGGCAGTGATTAATATCAGTAGCCTTAAGTGACCCAACCTGGGTCCAAAAACTTCCCATATAAAGCCGTAGTCTGGAAATGTTTTAGTGGTTTCCTTCCAAGACTCCTGTGACCTTTATGCTGCCTTTTAAACTTGTGAGGGTGAGTACTTTTAACAACAACAGCTGATTCTCCTTCTCAGCTTTTGTTGCTATATATATGCAGTATTTCCCCACACAGGAGAGTACATCCAGCCTAAAAAGTACTCACTCCGAAATGCTGGTCAAAACAATAAACAATAGGAAGTGCTCTTTATAGCATGCATGTTTATGGGAATTGCCTTGTCTGTTCTTTCGGCCTAAGTGAACATGCATGCAGGTAGCGTCATGAGGACCAGTAACCCAAAAACATGCTTCCCAAGCCTCTCCCGCCCAGTACTGCCACCTGTCCCCTTCCCTGAGTCACTCACCTGCAATGCCGCAATTATTCTGAACTGTGGCAGGCCTTGCAGCATCCTCCGGTGGTGCCCACCAGTTCTCACTCCATGTCCCTTGGGATTTGTCAGGGTCGCTGACACCATCTTCCTTGATTAAGGCTCTCTCCTCTCTTTCCTTTGCTGTGATACCAATTTCCTTTCCTCCGTCCTGTTCCACAGCATTGTAGGACTTCTTTGACTTCCTCTCTGCTTCAGCATTTGTTTCCTTCATGCATTGCCTCCTGATAGGCCCCTCGAGATTTGGGCCTTACCCATCTGGGTTGGAATGGAGCCCTTTGATACTGCTGGTGAATTCTTAGGTATTCGCCCGTTTGTAACCCTGCATCCCTTCCTCTCTCCGTAGGCACGTCGGGGATGAAGCACAACAGGACAGCGGACCTCCGGAGCGAGTGTAGGTAGATGCTGGAGTTTATGGAGCTCTTCCTCACAGACTTCTAATCTAATGGAAAAGCTAATCTAATGGTTATGCACTACCAGGACATGTAAAACTAAAACGTATGTGTCCATTATTTCAAATACACGGCATCCTGCCCTGTAGTCTTCTCAGGGCCACCCTTGTGGTGACATACGTATTACAAAGGAAAATTTTGGCCTGGGAAAGGTGCATTTTGCCTGGTCAAAATGGCAGTTTAAAATTTCATACACAGGCTGCAGTGGCAGGTTTGGAACATGTTTTACAGGACTACTTAAGTGGGTGGCACACTCAGTGCTGCAGGCTCACTAGTAGCATTTAATTTACAGGCCCGGGTTACATGATTTGCCACTTTACTAGGGACTTACAAGTAAATTAAATGTACTAATTAGCTATAAGACAATTCTACCATGTTTAGGGGAGAGAGCACAAGCACTTTAGCACTGGTTAGTAATGGTAAATGGCCAACAGAAATGAGACCAGCAAAAATACAAGGTGTGGAGGCAACAGATTTAGGAGAAGACCACCCTTAGGCTGGCAGGTCTAACAAGTACCCTGTGGATCATGACAGCATAGCTTCTTGTTATTTACATGTGTTGCTTGTTGCATGCTAAGAGTTATTTCAATTGCTTCTGTTGTGTTGTCATTGAGACGGATAGGTCTTGCAGCCCTTACCTTGTTCGTTTGATGAATGAGGGCTGTCATATGGACTCAGTTGTGGCTGTTTGGTATTACACAAGTAACAAATAAGATTCTATGGTTCCTATCTTTCAGATGGGGAAAGAAATATCAATAATCTATTGTCTTCAGTAGGCCACAACGGGTGTAAATCTAGGTCTCTTCTATTCTGATTTCTAGGTATTTATCTGTGGCTTATAATCTTGAGAAAAGTGTGTTTGATAATTTTGTAGCTTCAACAGAAAAGGTTGATCTTCCAAGTGTTTCTATGTATTTTTCTTAGTGTATCCCCAACGTTTCATTTGTAGGAAACCATTTCCCTTTCCATTCATTGCTTTAAGTGTAATTAGGTGTAATGCAAAGTATTTTGAAAGCTAAAGGGAGCCAGTGAAGTGCCTTCAACACAGGGAATATGTGATCTTGGAGCTTTAAGTGGAGTAGTTGTCTTGTTGCTGTGTTCTGGATCTGTTGGAGGTATCATTGTAGAGGTTGATGTTCCATGGTACAAACCAGCTTCATAATCTAGTTTTGAAATATTGAGGAAACTAGTTGCTTGGATCTTCTGAGGGAATCCCAGGTGCTGAAATATATGCCAGACTATATGCATGGTATGAAATGTAGATTTTTTTATGAGGCTAACTTGGAAGGTTCATAGTTGTTGAAGGGTGCATTAGAATTCCAGGTTTACTTACTTCTTTTGAAGTTGACGTGTGCTTCTAGTGATTTGTGCCAAATTGTTAATGAATCATATTTGCCCAATGCCTGCTTGTTAATGCATTGAATTTAAAGTTTTTTATCATGGAGTCAAACATTTTTCAGACTTCAAGTTCATTAGGTTTTTTTCAATTTAAGGAAAATCTTGGTATCATCAGTGTAATTATAAAACATGCGGTGGAAGGGTTTGATAAGTTTCAATCGATGTTGATAATGAAAAGGAGTGGTGAGATGATTGTTCCTTGAGGTACCCTTGCTTTGATGAGGAGTGGTGGAGAGGTGAACGGATGTATGGGTACACTGTTTGATCTGTCCATCAGGTAGGTAGAGATCCATTTAAGTTTTTTTTGTTCAATATCAGTTTCTTTTAATCTATCTAGAAGTATTCCACATAATGTACAGTAAAAAGCTTCCAATAGATCAAGGAACAGTATCGTGCTGCTCCATTTCTATTCACTGTCTTCTTAGGCTATTCAAGGTAGAGATCAGGGCAGATTCACTTCCTCTCTCTGTAAGGAGGCATATTTGTTGCTCAGGTAGTAGTAAATACTCTGCCAGAATAATTAAACTTTACAAGAAGACAGCTGTTTTTATCCATTTTTTGAGGAACAGGCCATTTGCGATTGTTCTGTAGTTGTTAGGGGCGGTTGGGATCAGTTTGATTTTCTAAATGAATGGCCATATATGAGACACCTTAAGTTCTGCAGCAAATATTTCCAAGGTGAACAAGATGTTGATTAGATTCATGGTTGGAATTGCATCTGTGGTTGACATTAACATTTTCTTGAAAATTTTAGGGAAGAAAGATTTGATAGTGAGTTGACAGGCCTACTAGCTTTTACCAAGTCATGGATTTGGAAAAAAAGGCAGTCCTGAGAAAGGAAGGTAGCTAAAGGGCTTTTCTCTTTGGAGTGTTTCTTTTTATGTTGGTGTTCATATTGTGAGCTTGTTATTTTACTTAGTAGGAAAACATCTAGAAGCAAACTTACTAAGCTTTTGTGTCATATTTCCATCTCTCAACCATGCAGAGTGTTTTAAGTAGTATTTACAAAGTTGTTCAATAGAAGATTTAATTGATTTTTCCCCTTGCATTCTGCAAAATCAGTACTGCAACATGCTGTGTGAAAATGTTGTTATTATATGCAAGGTGAGCGCAACCATGCAAATCCATAGCAAAAGATTTGTAATACACGTCATTATTTTCTCGTAGAGTCATGAAGTGTAAAACAAAATGTCAAATTATGCAGAAAAATATGCATGGTCAGAGTAGGGACAAACACAATGCAAACTCACTTGTATATATAGGAGTGTAACACAATCAACAACACATTGATCTACAGACATGGAGATCATTAGTCTATGCCATAGCCTGCGACTTCGACAAATGAACATTCAACAAAGACAAATGAAGTAGAAATTATTTTGTAAAAGGTCACACTGATTAACCATAGAAATGAAGATTTCATCTAATTTTACTGTCAACAGAGAAATTATATATAGGACCAACTTCGGAAAGCAACACTGCCCATTCACATGCCATTTTATTGTATGTCGCTGTACTCCATCTTGTGGGATCTGGATCCTCTCTCAGTACAAGTGGAAGAGTGGCTGGCATTTCACACAGTGCCCTCTCATCTTTCCTACCAATTATATGGATGCCATTTTGAAAATGAATACACAAAATCTGTTTTCTACAAAAATAATGAGAACAAATAACATTGAAGCAAGGACCTTACCACACTGTGCAATTACTGCATGTGCGTCGTGCATTGGATTGCAAACATGCACGAGTAGTACCACCATCAACAACTGCTCATGTGGAAACTGGCTAAGGAATCCATTTTATTATCCCCCCCAGGCCTGACCTCATCCTGTGATACTCAATGATGTACAGGCCTGAAAAACATAAGCAGAAAGTTGGATGACCTTTAGTACATTAACCCTGACAGGCAGCTTGTAAAGCAAGGCTTGCTTAAAAGAGAATGCTCATGCGACATGCATTGCTTTATTCGCCCAGCAAAAGACAGACATCTCGATGTCCACATGGGTCTGAGGAGAGGTTATGAGGAAGCTGGATTGGTGACGCCTTGGAAAGTCCCAAACGTTTGAGAAATGTGAAGGTCACGCTTGTGGTCATCTTGTATCACGCTGCCACCATGAAATGTTATTCTACTGTGATTGGATAGATGCCTAATATATGTGTAATACCATGCATCTCCTGATCAACATCACGCCATGTACTTGATGAATAAATTATCTTTCAGTTGTTCTGATTGGATGATGTATTTTCACCCTTTTGTGGTTTTCATGCATAAAAGATATTATTGGAGTTCTGCAATTCAGACTGCTTGGCCTTAGCATTTCAAGCCACAGTCTCCATGTACATGTCTTTCTATTTCTAATAAATTCTTTATGTTTACCCAGAAGAGCTGGCTAACGGTCGTTTGTATCCTGGATGGGTGCTGAATAATTTAGCTTCTACATTTGGTGAAGAAATGTGGTCTCGTTCAGCGGATGACTCCCTTCAGCCCAGCTCCTGTTTCAGTCGGGGTGACTGCTGAACAATCGGACAGGGCCCCTCCTGCAACGGAGGCTGGAGCTGTCGTGAGTATCTATTGCTTCGTCGTCCTGCTCTCGCTGTTTGCTCTACTGTATTTTTGGTGTAAATATGGCGAAACAGGGAGGTAACTGGGGTGTTTCGTTATTATGTTTCCTGCATAGAGTGGTTATGCATTTATGGTTAATATTTCTATTTGCTGTACCCCTTAGCCTGCTCTTCTTTATAATAGCTTTCTTTCTCTGTCTCCGGTGGCATGTCAAGGGCATTTCGTCCTCTGTTGCAGGCTCCTCTAATGTACCTCGTGAGAACGTTCTGATGGTTACCTATAGCTGTTCGCCGGCTGCTGGCATTCTGTGTTAATTTAGTCCTCTCCATTGTATTACATCATTTCCTTCCTCCCTGCACTGCAACTGCATAATTAGATTAGCGTCCTGTGTTTCATGTAGCTTGTTATTGTTAAAAACGAAGTCCGAGGAATAGAGGCAACTAGCGGTGTTGCTTCAGAACACAGCGCGAGTCGCTGTCTGCAGTCTCCAGCCGGAGGGGCTGGAGCGGATAACTCTGGCCAGAGGGGGTTATAGGCACCAACCCCAGGTTAAAGGGCAGGTGTTGCCCAGATGTGGAATGGTAGTGGTCCATTCCAGAACAACTGGCAGGTGGTGCCAGGGTCTATGTGTATGGGAATGGTAGTGGTCCATTCCAGAAGAACTGGCAGGTGGTGCCAGGGTATGTGTGTATGGGAATGATAGTGGTTCATTCCAGTGGAGCAGGCAGGTGGTGCTAGGCTCTGTTTGTCATGCTATCCGATTGTCATGTTATCTGTTTCCTGTGATACTGCAGCTCTGTGAACTATGCCTATTACATATTGAACTATTGGCTCTTCATGTAAAATAAGTGTGAAATATAGATGCTGATTTCATTACGTGTTTGTGTGAAAGTGCTTTTTGATTCCTGAGTGAAGGGTTCACCACAAGGTGGCGTAGTGTGATTTATGTTGACTGCATGCATTTGCGCTTTATAAAGTGAAGCTTTAGAAAATAGAAGACTAGCTGGGTGGATTCCTGGTTGACATTTTACCGACACGTATGACAATTGACTGACTTAAACTGCCAACAGACCCAAACACCGATACCACCCTGCACTCGCCACATATCGACACAAGGGGTGGGAATGAGATGATTCCATAGAGCAAGTTGTACTGTGACCCTTGTCTATAGTTGTACCGTTACATGTGGATGCCTGAGTTGTTCACTGTTATTGCATTATCTGTGTGTCACTGGCCACGGATCTGGTCCAGTTTCTAATATCATACAGCCGCACCCTGCCCCAGGGCAGGAAAGGAAGGGTGTGATATTCTTATCTTTCCCTCCTGACTGTTCTGACATCTCTTGTTCGCCCCACAGGACGCCAGTGTGGACGCAGTCACTAGCACCTGGGGAACTGTCTGTTTTCAAATATTGTGTGCGCTTAAGGTGGACAGGGCTGGCTGAGTTGTGGTAGAATTGCAGACCGGCTTTCTGATTTTACTAATAACTGATTGCTGTTGGCAGTGAGAAGCTGTGTGCATAAATGCTCCCACTGTTTTCCCCTCTGTGTGAAAAGGGTATGAGCGGTGTAAAGAACACACCGACACCCTAGTGTTACAAGAGTGGTTGTAATTGTATTTGTATTGCGTCACCAGTCAGAAAAAGGGTAAGACAGCCATGGGGAACCCTCTCAGTAAAGACAAACTAGAGACACATCAACCTAGCCCCCTAAGGACTTTCTCTCTACACTTGTCAATTCCTTACCCCTTTCTTTCTGGGCTAATACTGGTGTTTGTTTCCTCTACTCCGAGGATGCGGGCAGGTGTCATGTTTTTATGAATGTGTGTAGCCGGTGGGGCTGCAGTGTGGTTTTCTGGACAGCTCGAGGGCTTGTCCAGGGTCGCAGCATGAGGGGCTGTAACAGTGGAGCGGTCAGCCGGTGGGGCTGAGGTGCGTGTTTTCCGGGACGCCCAGTGGGGTGGTCTCTGGTCACAGCCGGAGGGGTTGTGACTGTTATGTACCCAGCCGGAGGGGCTGTGGGGGAAACCTTCCCAGGGGGGCAGTAGTGGTCTGCCCCGGTACAGCAGGCAGGGAATGCGCTGCTTATTTGCCTGTCACCTCCTCGGTTTGGTTCTTCTGTGAACCACTCTTCCGGACGCCTGGTGCCCGGGGGGCCTCTGGATTGTCCCCAGGGACTTTTTTGCCCTGGGTACAAGAGGTGGGTGGTTGGAGGGGTATTTAGATAGTTTTATAGTACCTGTGTTTTGCATGTTGCCATTTATCACATTGTAGCATTGTGTTGTTTTTTATACTGTTCAGTTTTGAGCGTCTGCTCTATTGTGGTGAGGGTCTCTTTTTACTTTGCAAGGAAACTGACAGTATTGTTTCTGTGGCTTTGCGGACATGTGTTGTGCTTTACAATGCCGCCTACATGCTAGTAGCATATGGGATGTCCCTTGAATGTGGGGCTGTCCTGTATGTGGAGGATAATCTAAAAATAAAAAATGCCTGAACTGAAGAATGTTTTCCTCCACATGGTGGGGGGGCTGACAAGGGCAGGGAAGATTGGAGGATGAAACAATTAGAGATAATAGGGGCTTGCCAAGCTCTCTTCCTGTGGTGAGAGCACAGCCACGGGAACAAAACATCAATTTTGCTTGAGGACATTTGGGAAATACACTGCAGCCTGAGGGCACCAGAACAGGGACCAAACACTCTGAGCTGCCTCTACAACAGCAGGCAGAGACGAAACGTGAAAGCCGCACCCTAGCATGGCGTTTGATGGATGAGGAAGTGAAAAATAAAAGCAAAACGTAAGAGACCTTGTGAAAGAATTAGACAGTTATTCCATAGCCAGGGTAAAGAGGAAGTGGCTAACGCCATTAGAAAACATGAACAGAAGTACAAACAGATATCAAATGAAATGGAAGGGTGTATTGGCAAGGGGCGTGAGGGATCACACAATTTACTATGGGATGTGTCCACGTATGCACATCACACAATCCATAACATTAAGATGTGGAAGGAGGTGTTCAGCAATACAAACACACAGCTGGAGATCACAAGACACAGGCCCTCATTCCGACCCTGGCGGTTTCAAACCGCCAGGGTAGAGGGCAGAGGAAGCACCGCCAACAGGCTGGCGGTGCTTCCCGGGCCATTCTGACCGCGGCGGTAAAGCCGCGGTCAGAAAAGGGGAACCGGCGGTTTCCCGCCGTTTTTCCCCTGGCCCAGGGAATCCTCCATGGCGGCGCTGCTTGCAGCGCCGCCATGGGGATTCCGACCCCCTTTCCGCCAGCCTGTTCCAAGAGGCTGGCGGGAACGGGTGTCGTGGGGCCCCTGGGGGCCCCTGCACTGCCCATGCCACTGGCATGGGCAGTGCAGGGGCCCCCTAACAGGGCCCCACAAAGATTTTCAGTGTCTGCTTTGCAGACACTGAAAATCGCGACGGGTGCCACTGCACCCGTCGCACCCCTGCAAATCCGCCGGCTCCATTCGGAGCCGGCTTCCTCTTTGCAGGGGCTTTCCCGCTGGGCCGGCGGGCGATCTTTTAGAGATCGCCCGCCAGCCCAGCGGGAAAGTTGTAATGACCCCCGCGGTCATTTGACTGCGGTGCGGTCTTTTGGAGGTTTCCGGCCGGCGGAATGACCCCAACAGTCTCTCAACATACATAAAAATGTACAGAGTTAAACAGAATAATAGCCATGGGAAGGGCTGCTTTGGAAGGATCTGGATACATTGTTTAGCATTATTGTACCATGAGATTTGTGGGAGGATTGTAATACAGCGATACACTGGCCTGAAATATGTGACCACTACTCCAATTACTACACTATCATTTGGCACTAGTCTAAGCATGGGAAAGGTTTGCAAGTAGACAAGGGATGGCTGTAACATGCTTACACATTGTGGAAAATTTAAGTTCAATTGTTAAGTTATCACACATAATAAGACACAAGCTTCTGACTTTATTACTTGTTAGTGGCTTTAGGTTAAGATCCTCAGGGGGGCATTTCACTGTACAGCTGTGGATATTGTACAACAGTGGTTCCCAACCTATAGTCCGTGGACCCACTGGGGTCCGTGACACATTCCCAGGGGGTCCACAGGCCTGGCTGGGAGGAAGTCACTTCTCCAGCTGGTGCCTTTACAGAAACATGTGTGTGCATGTTTTTATATTTATTACTTCCTTTCTACAGCAGATTTAAAAGCACCGCAAAGCTCCTTGTACAGCGAAAACAAAAGCGTCAAGATAACTCTAGTGATTGATGTACCTGCTGGGGAGGAATGAGAGTTTTGGACAGAGGCAGTTTTGACTGAAAGGTAGTGCAGATGGTTAATATGCCGGCTGCAAAGGATGTGTATCATGCAAAGAACAGTATTTTATGTGGATGGCACAGTGGGTTACTGCTTTTGTCACAGAGATTCTTTAGTTACTGTACAGTTCATAATCGTAATCTAGCACAGTGAGCTATGAACTGCAATTAAGGAGCTGCATGCCAACTGCATAGCACAAATTAGAAAGCTGTTTTTTCCCAGTCTTTCATTTTCCTTATGCTGCTCAAAAGAACAAAAAAAAAAGGTTTGCCTGTGTAGAAATACATTCTTATTATTAAAGACAACGCTAACGACTGTGTAGTGTTCTGAATGCTGAGTTTGTGCTTCTCCAGACCAAGCACTCTTAGCAAAATGCCTACTAGTGTGGATGCCATGTGAATCCTACACCTTGTACTCCCCTGTAAAGTGCTCCAACACCTACACTGGTATGAGAGATGCTATAATAAAAATTAATTACATGTGACAAAGAGGATAGGGAGAGATGAGAGGCACTTATGGTTTACTTTCTTTCCCTACCACATATGTATGTATAAAAGCTTTCTTAGATCTTATGTACCTAAAAATAATAACAGAAATAGTCCCGGAAATAATTAAAGAAATTGCCCGAAGGATTCACCTTTCCTAAATAAAACTAAAAATTGAAAAGTTAGTCGCCGAGATGCAGCACCAACATTCCCAATAAAATGTTTTGATTTTTGCATATTTTTTCAATATAAAAGAATTATTTAATGTTTGAAATTTAAATTGAGCAAATTGCTTGGGGGTCCCTGGCTTCCAGTAATGTTTCACTGGTGGTCCCCAGGAGTAAAAAGGTTAGAAACCACAGGTGTACAACAAATAAGAACGTTCGTATGTAGGGATTACATTTAAAAATATTTGACCCATGCAAAGGTTGCCAAAATTCTTACAGTGAAAAATTTAGTCTTGAGGGAACAGAGGATTCATTTGCAGCAGTTAACAATATGTTGTCAGGAGTGTGGAATTTGATAAAATGTCTACTTGTCCTTGGGATAGTTTGTGTCATCAGTCTACTTGTCCTGTAAAAACACATGCATATTTTCTCCTGCTAAAATGATGATTACAAATATTGTCTAGGAGTCCGATTTCCTGGTCTGCCTCAGTAAATGCTAGCTCATGCATAAAAGATGTAAATCTGCATTAATGCAAGAACAGATACCATGGGTGCACTTTGTGATTTTCTTTAAGAATTCTGCCACAAACTGGTTATCACAGACCTTTTGTTATTTGAATTCTGTCTCTCTGTTTATTGACTGGCTTCATTGGTAGTGACACCATTCTGCTCTTCCATACGAAGCATATTGGCACAAAGTAGTTTTGTTCATGCCAGGAACTAGTGTGGCAATGTGTAACTTTGCTGAAAAGGTTACATTGATTTTTCCGTTATGAATATAAATTTTGGAAATACCACCATGCATCCGCACATTTTACTAAATGATGCTTCAAAGAAATGACACCTAAAATTTCATGGTAGTTTAGCAAAATGTTTCTTTCCTAGTTACATTGTTTGTAAAGATATTTTGAAAGCAAAGAATAGCAAATTTTGCTTTCTAGCTTCTGCAAATATTTGCATCTGATGAAAGAGCATTCTCGAAGAATTGTGCTGGGCATTTGTTTACGGTAATTCCATACCCCTGGTTGTGTATTTCTTCATAGCTCTATAGAGTACATACAAATAATTTAGTCATGTTCGACATTAACAGAAGAGTTACTATGTGCTGAATTGTAATTAATATAAGGAAATAATAGATATATAAAAATGTGGGTTCTTGTTGGGATGTAGAGTGAGTTAGTTATGTGATAACATACTTCTACTAAGGTGTATTGATATTTCAAATAAACATATTAGTGCAGTAATAATAATGACACATGACGTGTTAGTGACTGATCGATTTCACTTAATAAGAGGCTAAAAGAAAATAACACAAGTGGATGTTTAAACATCTGCAGTACATGTAGTATGTTGAAGTCATGTGAGTGCAACTAAAGTATCAAAAGGGCAATGAATAAATAAAAATGCAACACATTTGTCACAAATGTATTTTATTTTATAGCAGTAACGGCGATACTGCTTATATTGTATCAGGACAGTAGATCTTGTGTAAATATTAATGGATTCTTTAATGGATCCACCTAATTAATGTGCATTGCACTTTGTACAATGTCTCTAGCTATAGGAATATGTTTTGAACAAAAAAAAGTGAATATGATGTTTTAGGGTAAAACATTCTGGTTACACATATCTTATGAGATACACAGGGAGAATTCTGCACTCATAGTTAAAAAAAATATGAATATGAAAGGAAATGAATTTATTGAAGGAAAACAATCTGGGTGCAGTTATGCAATGTTACAGGTTATGTCTCCTCCACAGGTAAAAGAAGAGTGTGTGGTTTTTTATCCCACATGTATCCACTGACTGGATGGTATCGATCCAATGTTTTTACTATAATTTTATCTGTGGCATTAACTGATAAGCTCTGGGCACAAATTTACCATTTATCTGTGAGGTCCCTGTATTAGTTGTGGCAGTTAAGATTACCTTCCCCATTTCTGAAAACCACAGACTCCGGGCATGGCTCCAAGGGCAAAGCCATGGATTGTTGCGATATGTCACCATGACGGACAAAGTAGAAGTGTGGTGAACACGATGATGGGATAGTGTGCTGGATTTAGCATGATTCTTTGAAGTACGGAATAAAGAATAAATGTACAGCTGAATGTTGATGCCTAATAAGTATTTGGATAAAGTTAATTTTAACATTTATAGGAATTTTTTATACACCCTGGACGCAGGGATGTATCTATTTACATATATATGTATGTGTGAATATCCATGACATATAATTGGCTGCAGGAGGAGTATTTTTCTATCCATGTTTTTTCCTAGGTTTCAGAACATGGACGAGAAGATGTAGTTTCATTAGCCGTCTGTCTATGTTCCGTTTTATGTTTTCATAATAAATGGGAGTCTTCCGGGGTACATCTTAAGGTGCACAGTGACATGGATTGCCTTCATGTGTTGGTAGATTGCAACTAAATATTCTCCATACTGGTTTTGGGTATTGAACATACCTATATTAGGATAGAGTTATTACTACTTTAGGATGGGCTATGTAGTACTGCAATACAGCTATTAGTAATATACTTCTGATGATGAGGGTGCCAAATATAAATAAATAAAATAAATATAATATCTTAAAGGAACATCTGCATTTCACAACATCACACTTGTACGAGAAAGGGGAAGTGACTTCTGATGGCGGTGATGCCTGCAAAGTCCCAACCCTTCCAGCATTGATGCAGATATTCTGTGTGTTGAAATAGAATAATAGGATACAATGATGTGTTCCAAAAATACTGGCTGTATACCGGTGTAACATGTGTTTTCTCCTGACCTTTGGATCACCGTTTGTTTGGTGAAATAGTTTGTGTGAATATTCCACTGTTACTGAGTGTAATTGTTATTTATTTTTTGAGTATTGATTTCCGTTTAAGAGTGTACTAGTATATGTGATTAGAAGGGCTATCCTATAGCATCTATTTGTACATACTTATTAAATGTCTCAGTGATGGGACTTTAGATACAGGGACAGTAACAAAATATTAATATAATGTTATCAGTAGATCTACAATGTCACTTCCGAATGTATGTCCTGTGTTACACTTACACTATAAGAGAAGGACTTGATGCATTGATTATACACATGACTATAGAATAATGGTTGGCTATTACTATTAACATGTGTTTTCCAAATTTATTACTGCATATTATTTTTGAAAGTATAATTAGAGAAGTTTATGTTGCAAGTGGGATGCAGGGATGAGAGGGAGAGAAATTTTAGTTCTTTGTACCGATTTATGTCATGTTTCAATATACCTTTCTTCTTTCAGAAGCATGTGGTTACACACAGAGTAGTGAGCCTTTCCCCCCACGTACCTCTATTGGGTTTTCCTTTCCTGATTATTATTTTTTTAAACAAGATTTAAAAAAAAACAAGATAATAAGGAAATAAAAACATTTTTAGATGCATATTACCCCTAGCTCCACTTTAGCCTCACCTAGTTGAGTTGCAGGTTTCCGATGTAGCACATGTATGGTTTGCAGTGATAACGTTTGTGCCTTTGATATGTGAATATTACTGTGCTGCCTACATTAGTAGAATGGAATGGTGCTACTAACAGTGATGCTGTATGTTGCATGTGTTATGATGATCTAGTTTTTGATATGAGTAACAGCTGACAGGTGGTACAATAGACTGTGGGATTAGGTGTGCGCAAAGAGGAGGGGTTAAATAATGTATTTAATTTAGTTACCCCATAAACCAGTCAGATATGTCCCTTTATAAGATTTTGTGCATCTGCTGAGCGGTTCTAGATTGATGCACTACCACTTGCTTCATTGGTCAAGAGAGGCACCCTTGACAAAGTTGTGAAACTGAGCACCGACTGAAATACTGTTTGACTGGCCTATGAACATGTCTGGTGCTGAGAAGTTATTATCTGATAAGACATTTTGACAGCAGTTTGCATTGCCTTCAGCATTAGGTGCTGCAGGCCCTTCCTGGCTCAACAACACTACCTGGACATGATCTCCAACAGGGAGATTGGGCTTGGGTCACCTGTAAAGTAGGAGGGACTGACCTCCTGGATCCACAGCTCTTACACCGAGAAGGTAGCGGAACATGGACATCCGCAGCAGCAGAAACGAGTGGAACAACTGGTGGACCCACCATCACGGTAGAGTCTCCGCTCAACAAGGGCTGCTCGTGCTGCATGCCTCCAAGAGACCGAGGGTGTAAGCGGGCCCTGTTTGGTTCTAATACAAAGTAATCAAGTTATCCTTTGATGCCACACTGAAGGGGTACCACTGACTGTGGCACAGCTGATTGCCATTCCATGGTACTGTAACTGCAGGCTGTTGGCTCCGGGAATAGGAGTCCTCTACAACTGCAACATTTAAGGATCTCTTCGTCTCCTCCAAAGAGTATAACTGCAAGGACTAAGGACTATGGGCACCGTCAACCTCACCAATTGTCAACTTCAACTTCACAACATTCATCTCCTGCAGTTCTGGCTGAAAGACCTCAGTAAACCTTCAGTTCTAGAGTACCTGGCCTCCATTTTACAGTACCTTTTTTCCTCAAGTACTGGTGACATCTGGGGCAAAATATAAGGTATAGGAAATTGATCATTTTTGTAATTCTCTTTTGAAATTCAATAAGGCAACAATATCCGACACCCCTTCAAGGCACATCAAGAAATAGCCATGGGCACTAGATGTTTTTTTTGTTGTTGTGCTACTTCTCATGGAGTCTGCTGATTTCCCACGGATCACCCTTACTTCGAATAGGAGCATTAAATGACAATGAGACTTTGAACATTAAAACTTTGAACTTCTTTCCCAAATTATCAGTAGAAGTAAGCACCACAGAGATGAGCAAATATGCTTTGAGGGACAAAGAAGAATGTTAAATTGAAAGTGAAGTATGATGCAAAGGTAAATATATTGTGTCATTTGAAGTTTGCGCACACCTGCTCCAACAGTGCTTAGTAAAAAAAAAAAATAGAGTAGTACCGTACATCACCTTTACCAACTATAGCTATGAAAGACATAGAACAGCATCAACATTCCATTTCCTGTCAAATAAGAGTTGTCATTGACAATAATGCAAAATATCAAGTACAGGTGTAGTGATCATAATAGGAGGAATGGGTTGTTATTAGGTTAAGACTAGATTAGTAAGTAGTGGCCCAACTTTGCTTCCCAGATTCCAGGTAGAGGAAACAAATATTTGTTCCTAATTACACACACACACACACACACACACACAAACACACAAACACACACGCCAGTTAACAACTAAGGGTAATGTCCCATGTGCAACCTTGCTTACACAAAAAAAAAAAAACACACATATAGTAATATATCAGGTATCCTCTAACGTTTGAACAAGAGGTACCAAAGATGACAAAAGACAGCCATAGTAATGATTCCCAAGATAGCAACAGCATGCATACCAGACACAATATCTAGACCTAACCACTGATGGGTGGGAGACAGTTCCAGGAGGATTCGGAAAACCATTTCATCATTGATTATCAGAGGAGGGAATGTGGAAACTGGCTAAGGAATCCATTTTATTATCCCCCCAGGCCTGACCTCATCCTGTGATACTCAATGATGTACAGGCCTGAAAAACATAAGCAGAA
Source organism: Pleurodeles waltl (assembly GCF_031143425.1). Classification (NCBI taxonomy): domain Eukaryota; kingdom Metazoa; phylum Chordata; class Amphibia; order Caudata; family Salamandridae; genus Pleurodeles; species Pleurodeles waltl. Next base: position 736,108,529 of record NC_090440.1, on the reverse strand, counting down.
GGTTGGATGACCTTTAGTACATTAACCCTGACAGGCAGCTTGTAAAGCAAGGCTTGCTTAAAAGAGAAAGCTCATGTGACATGCATTGCTTCATTCGCCCAGCAAAAGACAGACATCTCGATGTCCACATAGGTCTGAGGAGAGGTTATGAGGAAGCTGGATTGGTGACGCCTTGGAAAGTCCCAAACGTCTGAGAAATGTGAAGGTCACGCTCGTGGTCATCTGTATCACACTGCCACCATGAAATGTTATTCTACTGTGAATGGATATGCCTAATATATGTGTAATGCCATGCATCTACTGATCAACATCACGCCATATACTTGATGAATAAATTATCTTTCAGTTGATCTGATTGGATGATGTATTTTCACCCTTTTGTGGTTTTCATGCATAAAAGATTGTGTTGGAGTTCTGCAATTCAGACTGCTTGGCCTTAGCATTTCAAGCCACAGTCTCCATGTACATGTCTTTCTAATTCTAATAAATTCTTTATGTTTACCCAGAAGAGCTGGCTAACGGTCGTTTGTATCCTGGATGGGTGCTGAATAATTTAGCTTCTACACTCACTTATTTAGAAATCACAAACACAAATTCTCCATTAACGTGCATAATGTTTAATGAACATTGCAACAAAATATCCAGAGCCCACTATTCTCACATTTTCTGCCACTCTACAATAAAATATAATTTTCAGAGTGGTCCATATAGTGATGAGAAATTACTTGGCAAGTATTTGTATTCATCTTTGAAGTGTTTGTATTATAATGCTATATTGATATTAGAAATGTATATTCACATGAATATTATTATCTGTGTAGATTTAAAAAAAATGTAAGTTCTAAAACACAAACAATATAAATACACAATTTTAGTACTGAAATATTATTTTTGTTATACTTGATAACTAAAGTAAAGTATTTAATTACAATTTAAAATTTTGAAAAACATTATTCATTGATTATTTTTTGGAATATGTTTTTAAAATGTAATTGAAGAGCTATTGTTTATTTTAAGCAGTGGCAGCTGGTGACATTTGAAAGTGGTGGGGTGTAAAAGTTGGGTATGACTTTTATGTAGCGGGTAAAGCGAGAAAATGTAAGGGACAAACATTGGGTCCAAGTTGAGTCCTCCTCCCAAGAACAAATTGAAAAAACATTGACAAACGGTGCATTTGAAAGCAAATACTAAACACATTAAAAACTGCCCAATATCTTACTGCATTAATACGTTCATCAGTTACTTTATTGTACCCAGTGTCTTGCACTGCACACAGCATCAACTTTGGACTAAAATGCTCTAACCAGGCATCAGAAAGCACCCACAGTTGCTAGCTGCAATCAATCATACATAAATATGTGCAGACAGATCTTCAAATGAGATGAAAAAAGTGGGGACTCCCTAAAAGGTAACATGGAAAATAAATTTCTGCGGTTCCTATAGTGTGCCACCTGGCCTGTATTTTGGTTTTCCTCTGAGATTTTATTGCATCTAGAAATATAACACAACAACTGATATACACCTAAAACCTGTCAGTACTATTGGCTTTGTCAGTGGTTGTTAGCTGTTTAAGATAAATTAGTAACAATGATTAGTTATAAATAATTAACATTGGAAATGGTTAAATTCTTTAGTTGTGAGACTGTGAATTAAATTTTATTGCGGCCTATGGCAGGAGTATGGCCTTCAATTATGTGTGCTTTATGTTAGATACATTAGATACGTATGCCCTTTTTCTCTTCACATCTCACCTATCCGCATATTTTCAACCTCCTCTCGTTCATTTTCAGCACCCTCTTTTTACCTCTCTCCTGAATGCACTCCCTCGCATCTCCCTCACTTTACCACCCCAAACATACACTCCACTCATTCACATTTAAGCACTTTATTTCATTTTGCCGTCTATTTTGACTTCTATGCACCCCTTCACACACATTTACACTGAATTTCATTTGCAACTGGAATACATGACCATTGTTATGTGTGCTCTGCAGAAACACCAACCCACTGTCAGTCACTTTGCTTTGCCTTCAGCCTCAACAACAGCGCCCCACAAACACCTGGCACGAGTCAAAGTATGCACTATACAAGGGTAATACAATGCACAGAAACACAGCATGATGAAACAGCTAACTCTTTTGGGGAATGCAACATTAAGTAACATGTGAAATAAGAGGAGCTAAATGGCTGACACACATTAACACACATTTGAACATTCATTGTTCGCATATCAAACCATGTTTGTGGCAATAATGTTAAGGGGATGACTATAGGGCCAGTTTTAATGCCATACAGCATATAACTGCCTTTACTGTAAGCATGTATTTCTCCCCTTGTGCTTGACTCCAATATCTGGATCCATTTTGCAAGGGACCAAGAACCCTATTCATCTTTTGGAACTGTTTAACAAGGAACAAATACAGCAGCTCCACGTCTAAAGGAGCCAGCAATTTGCAGCCAAGGCCCGGTGTGTCACATGGGGGAGCTTACAGTGAGAAGGGATCTCAGTACAATAAAAGTAACACAAGATTAGCATTATAACACTGGCTATTAACGAAAACAAGGCACTAAATCACACATGCTTGCATCCAGTCCTACTGCGTGATGAATGAGGAAAGGGTGGGATCTATGCCTGTTAATGACAGGTGGCTTCCCTCACGCAGAAATGAAGACTCCGATGCCCAAAATCATGATGCTAAAAGCATCACTGGCCTATAGTGGATACTGCCATAGACCACAATGGAAATGAAGGGCTTTTGAGTAGTCAGTCCTGCTCGTGCCTCACAGTGTAGAAAGTTGATTTACTGCCTGGCTTCCGTCTTGTGCTTCAAAGCTAGGCTGGACAGGCAGCCTGGCACAGACAGCCCAGACTTAAATGCATCGATTTGTTTAGAGATACATTTGTATCTCTAAACAAATCGATCTATTTAATATTTTTTATAAGAATGTGTAGGAATTTCAGAGGGGCCCCTCAGCCCTAAAAGAGAGATCGCCCCTGATTTTAAGTGACCAAAGCATTGCACTACAGCCATTGTTAATGATACTGATAGTAAATCCAAGGAGTTTGGCTGAAACTGGATTCAATTCAACACACTTAAAAATATAAACTGTATTAGTATGTACCTGTACAATTGGGAAATCAATATTTCAGTGATTGAATCAAACTGGAGGACTACAGGGACTCACCCCTGAAATAGTGTGAATTGTTTTTGCAGTTTCAGTTATCTTACATAACAAAGTTGTCCATGCATCAGTACATCTGGAAGAAGAACTGGACAATGCTCATGAGGACATTAATTTTCAAAATGTATCTCAAATTGAAATAGAGACACTGGAGGGTTAGGTAAGATATTGCAAGTACTTTTTCATAACAGTATTTTGTCTAAAAAAGTGCCATTATTGTTTTATAAATAAGAATGTTTTTCTTAAGTTTTGAAAGAATTATGCTTGTTTTTTACACAGATCGACTTTCTTTAAGATAAATATAAAATCAAATTTAGAAAATACATCTTATTAATCAAAAAACTTGTTTTAGTTTAAATTCATTACTTTACGATCCTTATACCCCATTTTTTCACTTCAAAATGTATAGTTTAAATAATTTTTAACAAATATGTTTTACTTCACAACATAGTTTATTCAATTATGAATGACAATACATATTCAGAAATAGAATGAACAATGTTATTAAATAATTATAACTAAACATCCCACCCTGAAAAATCTAAATCTACAAACTATAGTAAAATAACTATAGTAAAATAATAAAACACCACTAACACAAGTATTTACTACTACATGAAAAGTTTTTTATTATCTATAACACACTGTCTAAAACAATAACCCCTCCCTTCCCCTAAACAGCAAATATGTAGGTAACTCATTTAACTCAAACAAATATTCATTCAATTTTCCCATATTAATCCTAATCTAATATTCATAAAACCTAGTACACAATATAAAATGTACCTTTCTTTAGCCCCAAAACAATCCTGAAGTAAAAAATAGAAACATAAAAGAATAAAGTTCAAAATTGTTGTGCTATTAAAAAAAGACTCATTTTTTTATTCAAATTTCTTAAACATCTTTCCATGTTACACATTGCTGTTATGCTGGTGGTAGGTATTGGTTGAGCCATCCTTTTATGCTCCCTTGCCTTCAACTACATTAATGACATCTTTTGGATTTCTCTTGCCACTGCATTTAGGCATGGATAACATGCATTCCTAAGGGTCTGGCTCCTACACTCATCATTAGGCCGGGGTAGAAATATAATTCTGCTTGCAGAGTTGGTGGAATTTGGGTAACTCTGTGGTACATGTCCTGCCAAATTTTGCCATCTGGCATATGGTGGATTTATATTCCTGTAAAGCATGCAATGATCATTAAACACGTGCTCAAAAGCGCAAACCACAATGCCAAGTAGCACAATTTTCAGCTGCCACAGAGCCTTCTGGCACAATTTTGTGACACTGGTGTTCGCAGGCTGTTGCGGCTGCTTCTCGAGTATATTCTCTACTTGAGAAACAACTAAATCAACTTGAAAATACTTTTTCAAGTTGATATTCTACTTCATTGGACAGTTCAGGTAGTTTTTTTAATGCAAAATGCTTTTTTTATTTTGTTTTTTTTTTCAACAAGAAGGAAGTTCCCCAGAAATCCCAACTTCCTCTTCCTGTCCAGAAGTCTTCTCCCAGTGGTTTGCCTGTCTCTTAGTCACTTTTCAGTTGGATTTCAAGGTGAAAGGATCACTTTCTGTGTCTGCACTTCCTGCTACATATATACTAGTGGATTTTAAGGACTTTAGTTTTGTGGCATCACAACAAGTAGGTTGAAAATTTTTTCAGTGTTGTTTGATAGAGAGCATGCACCAATATTTTTATTTGTATCCAAAATTCAATTTTTAAATTTGATTGTGGTTGTGGTGGGCGGCCCGGAGTTGCCTAGTATTTTTGTTTTCAATTTAATATTTTATCTTTTATAAGGAAAAAAGGTTGAACAGTCCATTTTCTCCATGTTTGTTAAATTAGCACTATTCATTTATTTTGCCATGTGGTCTAGTCTGCCCAAGTGCCACCCAGCCAATACTAGTCATTGGGTATGTGAAACAACTGTTTCTGTGGTATATGTTATTTAAAAAACATCTATGACTTAGGCCATGGATAGCATAGAATTAAATGAAAAATCTGTTTTTTTTGGTTCAATTTCAATTATGTTTTCTGCAAGAAGTGTATTTTGTTAGAGGTAATAAGATGTTTGTTGTTGTAAAAAGTTTCATATCTGACTTAATTTTCATTAGTTTGCATTGCTGAATTAATGGTACTGTTTTCTTATTTGTTTACTGTTGGACTCTTTTGCTTATGCAGGGTCATCCCCACTCTTTTTGCCTCCTGCCTCCTATTTTTTCTGATCTGTTGCTGTTGGCTTTTGAACTCTGAGCACTTTACCACTGCTAACCAGTGCTAAAGTGCATGTGCTCTCTGTGTAAATTGTATGTAATTGGTTTATCCATGATTGGCATATTTGATTTACTAGTAAGTCCATAGTAAAGTCCACTAGAGGTGCCAGGGCCTGTAAATCAAATGCTACCAGTGGGCCTGCAGCACTGGTTGTGCCACCCACATAAGTAGCTCTGTAATCATGTCTCAGACCTGCCACTGCAGTGTCTGTGTGTGCAGTCTTAACTGTAAATTCGACTTGGCAAGTGTACCCACTTGCCAGGCCTAAACCTTCCCCTTTCTTACATGTCAGACACCCCTAAGGTAGGCCCTAGGTAGCCCCAAGGGCAGGGTGCAGTGTATGGTTAAGGTAGGACATATAGTAATGTGTTTTATATGTCCTGACAGTGCAATATTGCTCAATTCGTTTTTCACTGTTGCAAGGCCTGTCCCTCTTATAGGTTAACATGGGGGCTACCTTTAAATCTGATTAAAGTGTAGATTCCCTTTGGGAGCGGATGGACATGTGGTGTTTGGGGTCTCTGAGCTCACAATTTAAAAATACATGTTTTAGTAAAGTTGATTTTCAGATTGTGTGTTTGAAAATGCCACTTTTAGAAAGTGAGCATTTTCTGGCTTATACCATTTCTGTGACTCTGCCTGTTTGTGGATTCCCTGTCTGGGTCAGTTTGACAGTTGGGCTGGTTGCCCCTCACACTAGACAGTGACACAAAGGGAGCTGCGGTGTAGCCTGCATATCCTGGTGAGCCATCTGTGCTAGGAGGGAGGGGCGGAGTGTTCACTCACACCTGAAAGGGCTGTGCCTGCCCTCACACAATGCAGTCTCCAACCCCCTGGTGAGTGTCTGGGGCCTGGCCTGGGCAAGGCAGGATTTCACATTCCAAAGAGACTTTACTTTGAAGTAGGCCTACTTCAAAGGAGAAATTGGGTTTAAAAAGGGCACCCAAAACCACAGACTTTAGAAACACTTCTGGAACCAAGAGGAACCTCTGCCTGGAGAAGAGCTGAATAGCTGAGGAAGAAGAGCTGCCTTGCCTGTGACTGTGCTTTATGGAGCTATCCTGCACTTGCTGCCTCTGCCAGAGTAGGAGGGCAAAGACTGGACTTTGTGTGCCTTCCATCTTGAGAAGAAATCTCCAAGGGCTTGATCTAGAGCTTGCCTCCTGTTGTTTGAAGTCTCAGGGACAGCAAAGACTTATCTCTGCCAGCACCTGGAGTCTCTGGAGATGCTCCTACTCTACCCTGTGGTGCCCATCCAGTTCCTGGGACCCTGAAAGGAGAAGCTGGCAGCCTAAAGACAAGAAAATCCACGCACAGAGCGCTGTGCGGGGAAAAGATTGACGCAAATCCGATCTGCGGCTGAGAAAAACAACGCGCCGCCAGCTCCGCAGCTGAGAAACGACGCTCGCAGGAAACACGACCAAGGAATTGACACATGGAGCAGGAGTAACGACGCGCAGCATCGCTGACGGACGCTGGGAGATCACAACCTGCGCTGCGGGGTTTTCGGATCATCGTGCGGCTGGATTTTTGACTCAAGTACCGCTGTGCGGAGTTATTTTTGACACACACCAGGTACATTTTCACTCTAGCAGCGCTAGTGTGTTTTTAAAACTACTTAAAGACTCTTTTTGATTTTTAATTGATAACTTGACTTGTGTATGGTGGATTTTTTTTGTTTTGGTCTTGTTTTGTTTAGATAAATATTTCCTATTTTTCTAAACCTGTTTTGTGTCATTTTGTAGTGTTTTCATTAAGTTACTGTGTGTGTTGGTACAAATACTTTACACCTAGCACTCTGAAGTCAAGCCTACTGCTCTGCCAAGCTACCAAGGGGGTAAGCAGGGGTTAGCTGAGGGTGATTCTCTTTTACCCTGACTAGAGTGAGGGTCCTTGCTTGAACAGGGGGTAATCTGACTGTCAACCAAAGACCCCATTTCTAACATTTACCATGCATCCTTTGTCTGGCTAATGTGTGTGTGTTAACCATAGCCCACCATTTTGTCTTTGTTCTCCATGTTATGTGGCCAGTGGCCCTTTTTTGTAGTGAATGTCCATAGGCCTGCATGTGTTCTTTGTTGTCCATGCTACCTTTATTGTTTTTGCTTGACCATGCGACCTGTGGCCATTTTGTGCAGCTAGTCAGTATGCTTTTGCCATAGGCCTGCATGTGTTCTTTGTTGTCCATTGCTCCTTGCTTGTTGTTGTTGTTTGACTATGTGGCCAGCAGCCATTTTTTGTGTTCAACCAGTGTTCTTTAAGTTTGCCATAGGCTTGCATGTGTTCTTTGTTCTCCATGCCTCCTTGCTTGCTATGTTGTTTGACAATGTGGCGGGTGGCCATTTTGTGTAGGCAGCCATTTTATGTAGGCAGTCAGTGTGTGTCTGTCATAGGCCTGCATGTGGTCTTTGTTCTCAATGCCTCCTAGCTTGCTGTTGCTATTGACCATGTGGCTAGCCGCTATTTTGAGTGGGAAGTCAGTTTGCTTGTGCCACAGGCCTGTATGTGCTCTGTGTGTGTTCTCCATGCCTCCTTGCTTGCTTGCTGTTGTTGTTTGACCAATTGGTCAGCGGCCATTTTCAGCCAGCCACCTTGTGTATTAATCCTTTTTTTTCTAGTTTTGACTGCCAGACTCGGAATCAGGCCCTAAATTATTTTCTCCTGCTCCCCGTCTGCCATAGGCACACATTGACATAGATTTTTTAGGATTATGTCATGTTCCCCTGTACCCCTTGCCTGCTGTAGGCACACAACAACATTCATTTTTTGGGGATTATTCCATTTTCCTCTGGTATCCCACCTGCCATAAGTGCACTCCAGCATTCATTTTTTTAAAAGGATTATCCCTTTTTCCCCTCCATCTCCAGCTTTCCACAGTCACATGGAGGCATTCATTTTTTAAGGGTTATCGACCTGATTTAGATTTCGGTAGACAGTTTACTCTGTCACAACGGTGACGGCTATCCCGTCCACCAAGATATAAATCCTACTATTTCCTATGGAATTTATATTTCAGCGGACAGGATATTCATCACCATTGTGACAGAGTAACCAGTCAGCCAAAATCTAAATCGGGCCCTATGTCATTTTCCCCTGCATCACTTGGCTACCAAAGCCTCCCACTAGCATTCATTTTGTAAGGATTATTAATTTTTCCCAGCACCCACTGCCTGCTATTGGTGTCTCCACTTAGATGTACATAAAGCAAACAATTACATCTGTTTGTTGTTATCCTGATTGAAATATGTTATGGTGTGGATTGGAATCAATACACTATTGTTGTCAATTTTTTGGATAGCCTCAATTATATTTTCTGTACTATGAATAATTTCAAATGCAAAAATACCACCTTTCACTAAATGTTTTTCATGTTTCTTTGCTTCTAGGTGCACAAGAGACATCAACCACAGTACGTATAGACAGAAGGCCAGCACAAAGTGACAGCACAGCACATCACACCACCACAGTCCTTTTCTGCCTGCTTTCGCTTGTGCAGAGCAGTGGCAACTGACAGAGTTTGAAGATGGCCCCAAAGAATGGTGTTCCTGCCAAGAAAGTGGCCAGTGAGGAGGAGAATAAGAAGAAAATTGCCACCACTGAAGTGACACCCTCCATCTTTTTCAGGAAACGTAGAAAGCTTGGTGCACTGTTCTCCAGGCAGCAAACTGGGAGCAGCACTCCAGCATCAATGACGGCACCACCCCAACCTAAGCCCAAGCCCATGTTTCTCAGGGAGGCAGCCACTGCAATCATGTGGTAGAGCTGTGAGTCTGAATTGTATTTTTCTCAGTCACATATTAGTAACCAATTATCATAGGAAACTGAGCAAAGTAGACAACAGGAGCTACAGCCAGCAACAGTTCTTCCTGCAGTTGGAACAGATCAGGAGGGTGAGCTTCCTGCTGAGCAAGATGTACCTCTTCTTGGACCATTGGCTTCCCGAATCCCAGCAAGAAAAGGAACGAGTACTCCACCATCTTTTCTAAGCCCTCCCTTCTGATGATCTGGAGATGGATTGGAACTGGCTGAGTCAGAGACCCACCACAAGAGACAAAAGAAAAGGAAAGTTCTTGAAAGTCTTAGAATTATGAATGGGGAGGAGGAGTACAATCATGGAAGCTGGCTCAGAGGACACCTCTATTCAACCTGCTCAGATGGATGTGGCATTGGTTCCACCACCACCATCAGCTTCCATATTTGTAAGGCCCCCACTGAGACCTGCATCCATCACTACCTCCGCTGAAGTACACCTTGCAGAGAGACAATCATCAACACACCCACCTACCTCCAGTTCTATGGCCATTGGCAGTGGCACCAGTGGCACACTAAAAAAGTTCTCCTCCCCAGTTCGGGGCTTTTTTACGAATAGCAAGCTGAAGGATAACATTGCAATATGCTCAAAGGTAAGCCTGGTTCACACCATGGCATACAACCCATATGAAAAACATCATGCGATCCCGTGGGAGGAACACCTTATAAAAATTGCTGCACGTGGTGGTGGTGATGAGAGGGGAATCATCTCCAATCATGGTTGGAGGTGATGAGGAAGAATACCAACCACCTAAGTCCATGTTTCTACAATGGGAAGCTGACTGGACCTCCTTTCTTTTTCTTTTGTGGAAGGAGTGGGATGTTTAGAATTTGTGATGGCCATCTACCCAAAATTGAAGGCTCCCAACAGGACCTATTTTTCCAGAGTTGCTGTTCCAGTGCTCTATCATGATGTGTGGCAATTGGTTGGCCAAGTTTTGCAGCAGAGTGCTGTTCACACTATGCACCTGACGACAGAAATGTAGACCAGTTGTCAAGCAACTAATTACATGTGTATTACTACACACTTGATCACTTTTGTGGAAGTTAGGCAACATCTATTTTCAGGTCTCAGCGCTGAACAAACTTTTGAGGGAGTTTGGTGGCATGCAACAGTAGCAATGTTTGCCATGGGGAAATCCCAGAGAGCTGCAAACATCTTGGAAGACTTTAACAGCAAGGTGTCTGACTGGCTGTGACCCAGAGGTCTCAGAATTGTTTTGTTTTTTTCTCCACATACAATGGCAGTAATATAGTCAAGGCCATGGCAGATTAACTGCTGAATTTCTCGGGTTTTGTGCAAGTAAATTTAGAACCTAACTATAACGTCCTTGTAACCTTTAGTTTTTTTTATGTTATATGTATATTTTACATACGGCCGGTCGAATCAGCCAAGTCAAAAAACACTTTTCCTATGAAAACTAGGTCCTAACTATAACTACCTACTGGCGACCACTGTATATTTTTATGTATCAGCTATTGAGTATATTTGTATCCTGGGCATAGTTAGGACCTAGTTTACATAGAAAAGTGTTTTTCTGACTTTGATATATCTTTGGTGCTGTTTGATGTATCTTTATGAAGTTTTCCCAAAACAGTGCCCACTAGGATCTGCTTGTACACTGAAAGTTTTGGGGAACTCTGTCAAGCGGGGGCTGCGAAAAGGGGGGGGGGTCCAAAAAAGTTTGTTTCCAATGTTAATTCCCATAGGGATTTAGAACACGACTACAGCCAGAACCGCTGGACAGAATTATATTTGTATATATATGTATATATTTAAAATATGTATATTTTATATATACATATATCCTAGTGTACATAGTTATGATTAAGGACATAGGGGGTCATTCCGACCCTGGCGGTCCATGACCGCCAGGGAGGAGGGCAGCGGAAGCACCGCCAACAGGCTGGCGGTGCTTCCTGGGCGATTCTGACCGCGGCGGTAAAGCCGCGGTCAGAAAAGGGGAGCCGGCGGTTTCCCGCTGGCCCAGGGAATCTGCCATGGCGGTGCTGCTTGCAGCACCGCCATGGGGATTCCGACCCCCTTCCCGCCAGCCTGTTTCTGGCAGTGTCCACCGCCAGAAGCAGGATGGCGGGAACGGGTGCCGTGGGGCCCCTGAGGGCCCCACAAAGATTTTCACTGTCTGCTTTGCAGACAGTGAAAATCGCGACGGGTGCCACTGCACCCGTCGCACCCCTGCAACTCCGCCGGCTCCATTCGGAGCCGGCTTCATTGTTGCAGGGGCTTTCCCGCTGGGCCGGCCGGCGGTCTTCTGGCGGTCGCCCGCCGGCCCAGCGGGAAAGCCGGAATAGCCGCCGCGGTCTTTCGGCGGGAACCGCTTGGCGGGCGGCGACCGCCGCGGTCAGAATGACCGCCATAGTTTCTATACAAAAAGTGTTTTTTACTTGCCTATTTCTTTGGTGCTAGTTGACCAATCTTCACAAAATTTGCCCAAAAAATGCAAAGGTTACGTCAGCTGCTGTCAGAAAAATTTCAGGGTGATCCGTAAGCGGGGACAGAGAAAAATGGGGGCTCCCAAAACATGTTTTATCCATGTTAATTTCCATGGGGATTTTGAACTGAAATAGCAGCCGAACCGCTGGACAGATTTACAGCAAATTTGGCAAACAAATAGCTCTTGGTCCAGAAAAGTGACCTTTTTGTGATTTTGTGTAAATAAGTTCGATAGTTTTTGGAATATTAAAGAAAAACCCAATTTGTGTATACAGGGATGCGAAGGCTCTGTAAACACTGCTGATCTCATGCTGTAATCTGATTGGCTGCCAACACTTAAAAAAGGAATTGTTGGCAGCCATCTTGGGACTTGACTTCAGCCGAGTTCCAGTAAAAAAGGTAGAAAATAAGAAAAGGGACCAGGATAGGGACACCCTGACACTTCAGCTTTGGTGTGGGGATCCCAGAGGGGCCCTCGCAGGGCAAAAAAAGTACTTTTAAAAAAACTAATTGACAAAAAATTAATTACGGGGTTGTGAAACAGCTGTAAAAATGAAAAAAAAACAAGTGCAGTCTCCCGTGCTTTATTTAGGAAAGCCCCATGTGGACCAGGTCCTGGGGGCATGTCAAAAATAAGGAGGGCCCCCCTCCTAGGGCGTATATATGCCTCGGGTCTGCCACATCCCTAGGGCTTAAATAATTAGTCTGAGGGGGGCCATGCAGTCCCCCGTGCCACAAGGACTACTACCTCCCTGGGGCAAAATTGTTTAATTATGGTAGGGGGGTCCGCCACCCCATTGGGGCTAACATTAAATTAAATGCGGGCAGCCCTGGAAACTTCCACCTCCCAGGGGCAACCTATTCACAGAAAGGGAGTGGCTGCGTGCCCCCTGCAGTTCCTGGGACCTCCACCTCTCTGGGACTGAAAAAAAAACACAAAGAAGAGGGTCCATTGCGGCCTTCCAGCCACGGGGACTACCACCTCCCCGGGGCTAACTTTTACATTGTGGAGCCAATAATAGCCCTGGGGACCGCCAGCCCCCAGGGCAGGCTCCTGCTATGTCTCAGGGTGCCCATCTGTGGGACATAGCTATTTGCTCTGACTTGGAATGAGCTTTGACAGCTCCCATTAAATGAGACCAAACACTCTGTTTCCAGCAAGCGAGAGCTGTCAAACAGCTCTTACTTGCTGTAAGCAGAGGTTTCCTCTGTTTCCCTGCCTGCAGAGAAGCAGGCAGGGAAATGTAGGAAACAATTGCTCTCAAAGACAGGGAGCTGCACCTTTAGCAGCTCCCTGTCTGTGACAGCAATGCCGGCTCTCACAGGAGGCAGGGTGCCAGATGGGACTGGGGCTCCCCGTGGTCCCATAGCACACTTGATGCCCTTGAGGGCACACAGGAGAGATGGTCGGGCCCCAGGTCATGGGGTCCTGAGAGTTGAAATCAGTCAGGGGAGGGAGACCGCACAGCTCATCTCCCCCACTCTGCACATTTTCCTAACAAGGTGGAACTTACTAACTAACCAGTAAAAAGTTCTCCAGTTGGGTAGACATTGTGTGTAAACTGTGGACTCTTTATTGATAAGAAGCAGATGAGCTTCCGTTCTCGCCATGATGATCCTTTCAAAGAAATTAAACCTCAGCACGAAACAGTTACAAATATTAACATTGCAGGTGCCCCAGTTGAAGCTCCACTTCATGAAAGGACAAACGATCCTGACTCCTGGGATTGGTGAAAGTAAAGCATGTGTGTTTACTCTGCGATTCCATGTTGAAAAACAATCTGAAATCCTTTGTGGAGGGTAATGCATCTTTCATCAATTGGAGCGCAATCAGATACTCTCTCACCCACTCTCACACCCAGACAGCCACTCTCACACCCAGAAACACCCTCTCACACCTACTCTCTACCCTAGAGAAACAGGTCTTGCGGCCAATTCCTGCTGCACATGGCCAAATGCCAGGTGCGGTGTGGGTAGGAGGTTGGCCGAAGAGACAGGCCACAGGCCGTGTGCAGCATGGGTTTCGGGGGTTAAAGGGGGTTGGCTGCAGAGCCTGGCCACAGGCCAGACCCTGTAGCCAACGCGGCCCTGCACAGCCAAAGGCCGTGCGTGGCCATGGTTGGAATAATGTACAGTAATGAAAAATAACTTTATGTTAAAAAAGGCCATAGAAATTCACTGAAAAAACAAAGGTTACAGGGACGTTATAGTTAGAAAATATAATTTAAAAAACTTTCGAATTTTACTAAATAAAACAAAGATTACAGGGATGTTATAGTTAGGTTATGAATTTACTCGCACAAAAACGTCCAAGTTCAGCATTTATAGTTAGAGTTATTTGAAGTGACTATATCTTGTGCCCTAAGGTAACTATAACTTCTTTTAAGTTGAGGACATTATTTTTATCATTTTTTGGCCTCTATGTATGGCTTTAGTGTTGGCCACTTTAGGTATATAAATGTGACAAAGTGTTTGCTTTCAAATGTTAGAATAATTAATTACATATTTTGGTAACTTTAAGAGGTGTGGGTATATGTCCAATTATACTTTAATACTGACTGGAAAATTTTTTGAACTTTACTAAATATAAAAAGTAAAATACAACTTCCAATATTAAGACTTTTTTTCTTGAGAAAAACATTGACCAAGCCAATTGTTATAACACAGGACTGTGTTTGAGGAAAGAAAAGGTGACATGAAAGAACACTGAACTAAAGTGAATGAGGATCAGAACCACCACAATAATGTCTTGATTGTAGTACATTGTGGTGTAGAGGACCCATATTGCCTACATCATCCCCTGATGAAACATATTTTCTAAATGTTTGCAGATGGTGCAGACCCACATATAGGTGTCTGTTTTGATGTCTGTTTTGATGAAACCCAGAGCTTAATGTTGTAAAGACTGCATACCTTCCAAGACATCACTGAGTCTACTGAAGGCTTCTGTTCTATCCCTGGCAATGTTATGTTTAGATGTTAAAACAGAGATATTGTTCAGAGTTAGGACACTAATGATGCTCATGAAGGAGTCCATTTTTCCTCAAGTGCTTGCGGGTAAATATCACTGATGAAAGAATAATTATTTTGTAAACTAATATTGATGTTGTTGGGATATGAGCTAATGGTCCTTGATATTCTTGTTTGATAGATTCTGAAATGTCTGCTTCAGACTTCATTGACACCATGTTACCAAGAAAGTGTTTAGTAATGTAATCTGCTACTTTTTGGTTTAGGCTCATCCATCTCCTGACTCCTTCAAGAGTGTCTGTGAGTGTCTCCATCCCTTTCTTCATTTTATAACAATATTCTGTGTCCTGTTGATGCGTCTTTCAAAGAATACTTCTGGATCTTCGTCATCCACAGAAGTACAATGTCATCTTCTGTGAGCTTGAAGGAGGGGCTTGGTGTTCTATTTAAGGCACTCTCACATGGTCCTCTCTTACCCAGATCCCAATAATATACATTTTTTTTAATTTTAGTTGATTGGCTTTGAGATGTGGTGGTGTCTTCAAGGTTGTTGGATTCAGTGCCTTCAATTTCACAATTTCAGGATCACTGAATTGTGCCACCTGCTCCTACATGGGCATCAGTACCTGCTGGATGTCTGGACCTCTACCACTTTCTATTGCAGCCTCAGGTTCTGTGTCAGCTTCACTTTAGGCCTGCGCTTGTAGCCTATACAGATATGTAATTTACTCTATTTGTGTATTGCACCACATGGGTCTTGGAGACAAATGAACAGGAGAGGAACAAGTGAGAAACTGGTTTCCTTGCTGTTCTTGAGGGTAGCATCCATGCTCCAGCTTGCAAATACCATTCCCACAAATATGAAGAAGCTGAAGTTCAACTGAGGGTGACAACAGCTGCATCGCTAGAGGTCACATGTTAACTACCATGAACATATGTTCTAATGTTCACAGTCATTGTAAAGCCTATTCTATAATATTCATGAACATGCCTTTTGACCCATAATGACATCTCAAGAAATCCCATCACACACCATTTGACACCTTCTTCTGTCCATTTTTAACAATCTGTATCGAAATGAGAGCCCACTGCATGATAATTGGCATTGATTGATAACACGGTTGCACGAACAAACACTACAAATTACAACAGCTAAATATGTACATAGAACAAGCAGGGGCAGCTTCATGGGTTCTAAGCAACTTTATGAGATTATCAATTGCAAAACTCAGCTACCCCTAAAACATATACAAAGGAGTACGTTGTGTTCAATACATGAGATTAAAAATAGTTTTTAAGTTACTTTCAGTGTTGCATTGTGTTGTGTCCTTGCAAAATATCAATTAGTTTGAGAAAAAATAGTGAAATTGCAGCCAATGTATTTTGTTATTGTGAGTAATTCGACCATAAATAATATTCTGTGAGGTCTAACACTATAAAATCTGGCACAGCTGTGTAGTCTGAGCCAAAAGTGAAGCCTAACCCAGCTCTGGAGTCTGACCCAGCTGTGTGGTATGATGTCCCTTGTTCAGGCAGGAGATGTTGTTATTGTTTTATTCAATGAATTTGCATTAGTGTCACAAGTGTGTCCTGGTGAATTGGGCCAGCACATTCCTAAAATAAGTTACTAAACATCTCTGTTTGTAAGGTTGGGAGAGGCATATTAGCGTGTGGCAGTACAACCCTGTTCGTGGTATGGGCAAAAGGAAGGAATGCTCATACGAAAGCAGTGAGGCCAGCTTCTGAGCATTCTCGTCAACAGATCTACTTTGATATTTACCAATAAAATATAGATTCACAGGTGTCTTCACAATTTTAAATTGACAGTTCACCTTAGGCACAAGAATGATGTTCATGTGCTCTATCGCCAAGGGGCAGCGTCAACAGAACTATGGTTCATTCCGTTAAATTAGGCGTCAACTTGTAAACGTAATTGCTACTAAATATGTTCCTCCCACTCAACCTTAGCAATGTAAATGACTAAAAGCAACCCTGTCTTTCCCCCCATCTAACCACAGATTGCATCAGAAAACTTTTCTAGCTGGAACTGGTCGGTGTATGCATTTACACAGAATAACTATGTTAAACTTGCCTCGCCCGCACCAAGTTGGTGCAGGATGTCTGCTTGAGAGCCCTACGAAATCCCAATTAAAGAGGGGCTGTTTAAAATTCGATGTGATGCTGCTCAGAGCTGCTCTGAAGACATTTGCCACCGTTCAGCGGTCTCGCATTCATTGCTGCTTGACTGGATTTGCTCTTCCCCTGTGCTATGGCACTTCTAGGAAGTACAGGGTGACATTAAAAGATTTTAGGAAATTAGCTCGAATGAGTTAACCCCAACTCGTCCAATTCAGTAAAGCATAAACTGCACTTAATTATTTTCAGAAATGTGACAAGCGGGTGAGAAGTGCTGTCTTCAAAGAAACCAGAAGCAAATAGATCTTCACTTTCAGTGGCGATAGTCGATTTTTTGGTTTTGCCAGTGGCTTCTGCTGATGTTGTACATGTTTACCGATACGGAACAGCATTGACAATAAAAGGCCGCCATAGAGAGATGACACATATTTGTGCACGTGTCACTAGCATGCGCACGTATCCTGCATAATGCGCTGATTATATTTTTTTAAGTTCAATTTACCATTTGAAGCCGATGCCAAGCTTGGAGCTTTTTTTGTGAAAATGAGTATTACAGGGAGAAGTGGCCTGGCAGCAAGCTGTTGTTGGCTAACACTACAAATTGGAAAATAAACATATTTAAAAAGAATGCCACAGGGAGGGTTGGAGGAGAACCATCTGTGTTCTGGGCCGCTTTCATTATATCTTCCTTCCTTAACTCTGAAGTGGCCAGGATATCTCCGGGGCGTTTGTCAGAGGATGGTTTATGCAAGGCTATCTGTGCACTCCTTTGAGCTTCGACGAGTCACTGTTTTTGCCCAAGAAGGAGGAGAATATGATGATGACAAAAGTCTCCAAGTCTGAGCCTTCCTCGCCCTCCTGAAGGCCGCTGACGTGCATATTCTCGAGACAAGAGTATTCTCAAGGCAGACATCTACTCGAGCTCCTGTGGCAGGTCGCGAGCGGATAGCTCAAGGGCCTCCATCTATACTTCGAGGTCTGTCGTTCTGGTCCCCAGCAACTGGAGGTCCATTCTCATTGTTTCTGATTTTGGGGTTATATTATCTAGCAGTGCTTGGCTTCCCTCAACAAGTTCGGCTTTTGAGGCTTCCTTAAATTCTCTGTGCAAGATCGTGAGGCTGTGAAGGAGATTCACTTTCATAAATGCCAATGCGGCATATGGCGGGTCTTGTGGGGATCACTGTTGTTGCAGTGGCTGTAAGGTCGGGGTCACCAGAAATGTGCACAAGTCTTTCTGAGTAGTTTTTTTTTCCAGTTGCATTCGTCTAAGTGAGATGCTGAAGAAGTTTCGAGATTGGCTCTGGTTAAAGAGCTCCTAGTTCCCGGACTTCGTCTTGAAAATGTCGATCATCAAGGGTGGGCTGCAGATTAATTCAGACTCTCATATATTAGTGTGCTGGTTATGGGAAGCATGTGGGGACGCGAATGACATCATCTGCCCTCACATCTCTCGATCGGGTGAGGGTAGCTCAGGGGGTCGGTAGCATCCTCCCCGTACCTCCAGGCAGGTAGCATAAACTATGCCGTATCGTAGTGGGACCAGAGCTCGAAGTGGGCAGGATCAGAGGGACAACATGTGCCCATACTTTTTTGATTTATGAAAAAACATTCCCCTACTTTTTATACAAGGACAACCATCCTGGGATGGTTACTTAGGATAGTTTAAATGCTTCATCTGCAGTGCTAGGCAGGGAGTTTCCTGCGCTGTGAAACCCACACCACACAGACAGCTAAACAAGCCTTCTTGCCAGGGTGCCTTTTTGCCTGAAATACATGCTAATGTGCGCTATAATCTGCAAATGTAAAGGGTAATCTGCAAATTTAAAAGATGCTTGAGAGCCACCATTAAACAACCGGGATCAACAAGCATCTCATCAGGATGCTCCAGAGCTTAGCAGCCAAATCACTGTCAACCACTCACAATACTCAAATATCTGACATCACCTCAAGGAGCTATACTGCCTACCCATACACAAATGAGCATTTTTTAAACTCTTCACCAAAACTTTTAAGGCACTCTGGCTCAGCAATACCACCAGCTTTCACAAATCTTCCAGGCACCTCAGTTCGGCAGGACTCCTATTTGTTCACATCCACGCATACGGAAAATGAGATCTGGTGGTTGAGCCTTCTCCTACCTCTAACCTAAAGCATGAAATGATTTACCATTTCACCATCTAGCTGCCTCACTTCTAGATTTTGACAAGAAACTGAAGACCTGGCTTTTTGAGTAAGCACATTAGGCCCTAGACTTGGATAATCTCACACCTACTCAGTGGCAGAATGCCCTCTTGGTTAAGAGTGCACTTTATACATCAACAGAACATGACATGATATGACATGACCCGATCAAAGCAAAAGCACTTTATGGAGCATTCAGTTCAGACTGGTACAAACCCAACTATGGCTAGAGTATTCTGTTAGTCTGAATGACTTTTTTCCCATGTTGGGTGCCTGTTTGCCTTTACACCCGCATTCCATAATACAGGGCGGTTGAGACACAGTAATCCCCTCATTTGCGTGGGGGCCACACCCCCTGGAAATGAGGGAATGCTCTCTGAATATATGTGCACCAACGCTATCATTATTACCGGACGGGCATTAACTGGGGCAGTTTGTGTAATACTGCCCCAGAAGGTTACCTCTTTGACTGCAATTAGTGATTTTACACTTGTCAGACATGAAAACTGCTCTTAGTTGTCAACAATTCTGCTTTCTTTTCTTTTAAGTATGTTGCAGGTTTTTAAAGTTTATAACAATGAAAGTACACCACAAGCTAATGACATGAAAATAAACATTTACAATGTTCACAGAGTGCAAAGAAATAGGTGTGGGGCATATTGAAAGGAGTAAGAATCCAGTCTTCCTTGTGCGAAATGTCAAGGCTTGGTGTAGTAACAGGGACCTATTACAATCTGCTTGAAATCCAGGTGCCTATTTTGGATCCAGGCCTACTAGAAATTTTTAAGGTTTGGGGCTGAGGAGAATAGACATCAGCTGTTACTGTTGAATAACCTTCTATATGCACTGTATGCCTATTTGGAAGAAGATATGGTGTAAATCTAGGGCTTGTAGACTACCTCTAGACCTGACAAAAATTAGACCAGCATTGCCCCCCCAAGTGTACCCTTGGCTTATCCATTTGAAGATTTCTGAAACCATGCCTGAAGACAGGCTCAGTTTTAACGTTTTAAATAGGCCTGGTGCCACATTGTGGCCGCCATGTCAGTTGGGGCCACGCCAGAACAAATGTGCAACTCCGAAATATTCTCTGGTAGTGCATGTGAATGAATAATTGACCTTCCCCAGCTTATCGAGATTCTCCATTCATCATGGGCAATGGTAAATCGATATCTTTCAGGAACATTTAGAGCTGGTGAGGAGCGACTGGGAGACCTGACTGCTCAGGTCTCCTTCTCGGCTCCTCCTCCCCTTTATTTTTATAATAAGAATTGAGGGTACTGGGTGTCTCTAGTCAGAGCTAAAAGGGTTTCACTAAGACAAAGCTCTGCTTCAAAACACAGTACCAATATTGTCTGACTACACTGCAAAGCAAAATATGTGAGCATCAAACATCTTTCTGTGAAGAGAAGTCAATGCAACAATTGTTGTGAATTGACCAAACACTCAGGCACAAAAGTATTATCATTAGTCCAGCCTTACTTAGAACTGCATACGAGGATGTTCTTTTTACAATTTATACAGCATGACCATGAATATATTCCAAAACCAATGTAGGCAATATGGGAGATGAAAGCAGGTGTGGAACTTCTGACTTTGTTATTGGTTCAGTCGCCAGTATTGTTCTTGGGAAATTATTTTTTGCTTGTTCATTATACTCTTCCTATCTAATTTTATATTTCAATTGCCTTGGCCCTGGTTTAAATGTAAATTGCCCTTCACAGGAACTATTTGAATTCGACATTGGTTCATTTTCCATAACGAAGTTCATCAGGTCTCTGCTCTCTTTAGTACATCACAGTGCACATTTTTGTTGCATGAAATGCTTTGCATCTGGCGTGCAATCCACACTCGCTATGCCAGTGCTTAACTTGTACATGTTGTTTCCAGTGCTTAGCACCGGCACTTGTTTTTGCGGACCAGGGCTTATTCTTCTGCCTCAAGCATTTGCTACAAGCAAAAGACACATATGGGAAAGATGGAGGAAGGGAAAAACATAAAAGCATCACAATGGGAGAAAGCAGGAAGGTGCTAGAGTGAGCTGAAGGGGCAGGGAGTGGCTTTATATGGATTGAAGTGGCACGAGATGGCTTCAGGATTACGCTGCCCTAGTATTCCGTGTTCCCACATTTAATTGCAGCAGCCGCGCATGTTTAGGAGGAGGGCTTTGAGCACCGGCACGTTTTAATTTACAAATTAAGCACTGTATGAGACGTCTCTGAAGAACATGGTAACTTAAATACGTAAAATGTTACTTAAGAAACGCTATTAAATGAACAAAGATTAAAACAGCAAAACAAGATTACGTTTAATTTTCCATCTTGCCATACGCATAGCTGCCAAGTGACCCAATGTCATGCTGCAAACTTTCAGCCAGTTCCGGCCTATCGCACAATAGAGTTTTGCACTCTGCAGTTTAAAACTTTGCTTTTACCATTTAAGCAGAGCATTACAAACTTCACCAAACAAAATGTTTCTGTCCACAAAATCGAGAACAGATTGGTGATGTTACACACGAACGATGGGAAGGGTCGAAGGGGTCGGCACATCAAAATATTTCACATATTTTGTATTGCAGAGCCCTCTCAGGTATTTCACCCTGTCTTCCCTTCTCTACCTCACCCTTTTCCAGTGAAATGTGCAAAACCCAAAGCCTGCCTCATGTATTACACCCAGGCCTATGTTTAAGGGAAATTGACTTCTTGCAGCGCTGCCCAACGCCAATGTGAAAGGGCAGGAATGCACTGTATTTATAAAATACGGTACATTCCTGTCCTATTCCCCTTGAGATGGCATATAATTGACTGTCTAGTGCCAAAGCAGTCACCCTTGCACTACGTTGCATGCAGGATTTTTTTTTTTTGCAGGAAGTGATACCTTCCTGCACAAAAAAAATCCTAGTAGGCATTTACCTCTTTCCATGTCTGATGCAAGATGCATCTGCTCTGGGAGGCTTAAGATTTTGGTGCTGCCACAGGTTTACGTGATTTTGTAAATCTGGGGCAGCACAAAAATCCATGGGTGTTGCTTGGGAAAACCTACAAACAATGCCCATTGGATGCCTCTCTGGCGCAGAGAAAGGCAATACAGCGATTTGCACTGGTTTGTCTTACTCCATATCTATGAGGCCATGAAAAGCCACACAAAGTGGCTTTGCATGACCTGATAAGATATAGCTGGGAGGCTTGTTCAATGATGCTCTGGCAGCTTAAGCCTCTCATAAATATGCCTCCAGTATTTAACTCTTGCAGAACAGGCAAAGCACAACACCCTGTATTCACATGAGGCACATCACCCGTTGTTTCCCCAAAGGACCATCACCAGAGCTTGAATGTAGCACATTGCCCTAGTCTTCTCTGAGGAACTTGTGTCTAAGGTGCATCCCTGCTGCTTGTGCCATCCTATGGAAGATCCTGTGCCCAACTGATGCACTTGGCTATGCCATGACTGTTTGTCTATATCCTGCCTGTACGTTTGTAGGATTGTACGAAAATGGGTGCCTGTCTTTATGCTCTGTGTATACATGTGTAGCCACAGGTTGTGTCCATGCACTACACAAAATACATTAAACATAGGCTGTGCTGTTTTTTATCAATCATTGGTGCCACAATGTAACTTTTCTAACAGGCTGCACATTGTCTTCCCCTTTAGAGCTGTGGGATTTATTTTCTGCTTAGACGAGGCACCCGCCGATGCAATCCATTTTAGTCAGAAAAATAATACAGGGTAATTATTAAAGCCAGCCTATGCTGAGATTTTCGTTTCCAATGTATGCATTATATTTTGAAGAGATTGAGCAAAATAAATGTCTTGGAAAATGTCAATGTCTCCAGTTCAATAACTTCATTAACACTGAAAGAATGGGCGCATGTTCCTCACAGGTCTGTTATGTGAATATTGCTTTTCCATTTATGGTATATTACTATTAATAAAAACATTCATGGAATTTTACTGGCCTCTCAAAAAGGTATTACAAAGTTGCACATATTGTTCCATTTGTCTGAGAGAACTCTTAAAATAACTTCTTATGCTTCACTATTCAATACAGATTCTCGCGCCTAGGGTCAGTTCTGTGAAGGTGTGGTGGCTTTAAAAAGAAAGCAAACAAAATATTCCCTTTTCCCTTTGCATCAGACTTCTGTTCCTTTACTGTGGTCTAATGCTACTTAGGAGTGGGAATATTTAGAATTGCACACCCTCTGATATGTCAATTACCTTTTACCCTAACTTATCCCATTGAGTTTAGTTAAGAAATAAAGATTAGCAGATGAACAAACAAATAAAATACCCACATGTGCTTTTATTGTTATACCATTTTTTATTAGCTTCAAGGATGAATCAGTATACATAAAACATAAAACAAATACTTGTAGTAAAGCTATGGTCATATTTCATTTATGAAATTACATTGTTGTTGTTGTCATGCTACCTTAGTCTATATTTTACTTCACCGCACAGCAGTTGACATCCTGTCACACTCAGTGCTGCTGTCCAGACTAAGGGCCAGATGTAGGAAGCCGTTTGCATGGTGCAAACTGCGAAAATCGCAGTTTGCGCCATGCAAACAGCCTTCTGCGATGCACATTCACAATTTGCGAGTCGGTACGGACTTGCAAACTGTGAATGCGACTCGCAAATAGGAAGGGGTGTTCCCTTCCTATTTGCGACTCGCATCGCAATTCGCAGTTACCACCAGTGTCACACTGGTGGTAACTCATTCGCAAAAGAGAAGGGGTTGCCATGGGACCCCTTCCCCTTTGTGAATGTGGGCAAAAAGGTTTTTTCAGAGCAGGCAGTGGTCCAATGGACCACTGCCTACACTGGAAAAACGAAACCAAATGGCTTCGTTATTTTTTTTATTTTGCGACTCGTTTTCCTTTAAGGAAAGCGGGCTGCAAAATAAAAGCAGTCACAGACATGGAGGTCTGCTGACTTCAGCAGGCCACCATCCCTGTGAGTGCAGGGACTCGCTATGGGGTCGCAAAATGCGACCCACCTCATTAATATTTATGAGGTGGGTCTTTGCGACCCCATAGCGAGTCGCAGACGGTGTCTGAGACACTGTTCTGTATCCGAATTTGCGATTCGGAAATTGCGAGTTGCACCGACTCGCAATTTCCGAATTGCAAATTCGGACCTTGCTACATCTGGCCCTAACTGACTTTGAAGGTTGTGGCAGGCTGTTAAATGGCTTTGGACTTTTCTTTATGGCACACAACACCTTTTTAGTCTTCACTGTTCTCTCTTATCTATCTGTGGAGTTTCACAAGGGCCATCATTCAGTTCCACTATATATACCATTTACATAGCTACACTGGCAGCATTAGTAAGGCCATTTGGTTTAAACATTGCGTCATATGCTGAGGAGACACAAACATATTGTGTTCTTCTCAGACAGCCATAGTATCAATACATTGACACTCCGGGAAGGCATGATCACTGTGGCCAGTTGGATGAGCAAAATCTATCTCAAAATGGATGGAGAAAGAACTGCACTCATTCCTTTCAGCAAACAAGTTCTCCAGTGGACTCTGAAATGGTGGCCAAAAGAATTAGCCCCCCTCTACACTTGCATGCCCTCAGGGTTTAGGCCTTCCAAAAGAGATTATTTTAACAGGTGAAAATAACAGTTTGAAAACCACACAAATTGGATATAGTGGTAGGCCTTCAGAATTCAGTCATACTTTGCAATGTCACTCCAGTGGTGGTACAATGTGTGCTGCAGTCTACTAGGGATGTTTAACTTACAGGCCCTCTGTACACTTTGTACCATATACTAGGGTCTTACAAGTATGTTAAATATGCCAGTTAGAACTGTAGCTAATTTTGACACGTTTTAGGTGTCAGAACACCTGCACTGGACAGCAGTGTCCCAGTGTGCAGAGTCCAAAAACTAGCAATAAAACCTAGCAAAAAGTAGGGGTAACCAAGCAAAAAGGGTAATTTCTTTGCAATTGATATCACTGATGCATTCAGAAGAACAGTTTGAATGATTCGGAAAACAGTGATGGTCCAAGAATGTTGCAGTCTTGGGTTGGCCTCTGTCAAAGCAGAACAAATCAAGACCTTTCTCCACAAGAAGTGGATCCTGAAGGTAAAGATGACCCTCACCAACTGGTGTAAGTGTTTTGATTGTCCACAAGTGAATCAAATGGCAAGCTCAGGAGCAGGGGCACAGGTATCGTAGTGCTCAAAGAAAAGGAAGTACATAAAGATATTTTAAATTATTAAAATTGGCAAATTCTGAAAGAAGAGTTGCTCTAAAGATTTGTTATTCTGTGGGCACAAAATATTGTTCTTCTCTAATCTTTTTCCCACTATAAATGCCATACACGAAAAATGCAAAACTCGAGGAAAGAATTGATTCAGTTTGGAGCTCAAACGTTGGTTCTGTATCTTGCTTTCCTGTGAGTGATTAATGAGGACAAGACATTCATACTTCCCCTGGCAAGTCAGCATCCAAATATATGGAGGATCTGGTTGTATTAATAGGAATGGACCCTCCATTTTTAGTTGATGTGATTCTTGTATGTAGTTCAGGACTGTACCTTTGTTTTTTTTGTTTTGTTTTTTAAACTTTATTGAGGGTTTTTCAAAAAGTGAAACAAACAACAACAAAAGAAATAAAGCCACAATACAAGCCATCATATACCATAATATAGTGCAGTCCAGTAGAGTAAAAAGAACGCCCTTGGGCAGGGGAGGAAATGTCTACAAAGCAGCAAGTGACAAAAAGGCAATAAAGGATATGTTGATGGGAGGGCTGTATATCCGATAAATAATAAAGTAAATAGAACAAGAGGACTTGAGTCAGTCAAGTAATGTTCACATGGATGTTAACAACAAAGAAATGACAATGGTAGACCCAGCTGTCACAACCCATTTAGGCCCGTATGGAGAAACAGGGAGGATTGTTTGTGACAAGGATCAAGTGTTGTCCGTCTCTGACTCACTTACCCAAGATGGCTGTGCTGATAGATAATCCCAAAGAGACCGCCAAATGTCCCTCGGTTGTGATGTCAGGGGTTGTAGTAGTGTCACAATAGAACATGTAACGAAGCCATGCTGATACTGTGGGTCGCGTTTTGCTTCCCCAGTGTAATGCAATTTGGCACTTTGCCAGTAACAGGACCATTTCAGCAAAGTGTCTAATGCTCAGGAGGAGAGGTTGGACAAAGCCCAATAGGGTCCTGAGTGGATCAGCAGTGAGAGTGCAATCAGTCATACAGGAGACGAGTGTATGAACTTTCTCCCTGTAAGTCTGGATTGGCACGCAGGTCCAAGTCAAATGAGCAAAGTCAGCCTGAGTAGCAGAGCATTTCAGGCAGTGATCTGATCAAGTTCAATCGATTTTTGCTAAGGCTTGTATCATGGTGTAAGCCTGGTGCAGGTATTTATGGTGTAGGAATTTATGCCAATGATTATTGGATATCAGTTTGGTCTGTGAGCAGCAGTAGTACCAGACTTTATCAGTGATGGGGTGTCCTATGTCCCTTTCCCAAGCCGCCCGAGACCAATCCTCCCCAGTGGGCAACAGCTGTACAGAGGCAGGATACATGTGAGAGATAAGATGGACACTATCAGGAGAAGTGATGATTAATGTAAGGTGTGGAATTCCCTAGGTTCCTCGGGGTAAGAAGGCAGCATCTGCCACAGTGTGCTATGCAAGCGGTGGCGTATGAATCTGTCCATATGCCTGGTGGTAGTTCCAAGTGCCATATCTGAGGACCTCTGCAGTTTGCCATCATCAAAGAGATCACCCAGATTACCAAGGTGAAGGGTTGTAAGGGTGCGCTATGTTAGTCGTTCCCCAATGAGTGGTATCCAGGGATTGTTCAGTAGGGTAATATGCGGTGAGTAGAGGGTATTGTGGTGTAAATACCTAAGCAATTCTGACCAGGCCCAGCATGTAGCTGGGAGGATTTGTATTTCGGTCGGCTTCTGGGGAGCCCAGAGGGCAGGAGAGCTGAGAGAGGTGTGTGTGGGGCCTGGGCCCTCTCTTGTCATAAGTATGGGATCCTGGCATCTGGATGGTATCAATAATAAGTGAAATGTTCTTGAGCAAACAGATAGTAAAGATAGAAGTCAGGGACCTCGAATCCTCTGTGCTCATAGGGAAACATCAATACAGCCCATTGAATACGGGGGCGGCGGTCTTACCATACCAGTTTGAGCAGGCTGCATAAGGTGTAAAAAAAACTAGCAATGGGATATTTAAGAACAAATATAAGAAACGTGGCAATACCACCATTTTAATTATGGCAATGCGCCCCGCAATGGGTAAAGGTAAATAATCCACCATTCAATTTGCGTGGATAATTTATGCACTGTGGACTGTACTGACGTTGCATTGCCTCAGAGCTATTTCTATGCAAGTAAATGCCCCAATAGTTAGGAGAGTCCTCACACCACTGTAGTGAGTTGGCTAGCACAAAGTGGACCATGCTGTCTGTTAACAGAAAAAGTTCAGCTACATTTGATAGTTAGACCAGAGACGGTCCCAAAGCACATCACCCCATATTAGGGGGGGTAGATTCAATGTCAGGTCCCGAACATAGAGCAAGATATTATCACTGTACAAAGACACTAGTTTCGGGGGCCGTGTGGGAATCTGAGCCCTCTATCTAAATGTTTCTCCTGAAGTTGATGGACTAAAAGGTCCATAGCAGTTTTAAAAAGAAATGTGGATAGAAGGCAACCTTGATGGGTGCATAGTTAAGCTAGGGTGGCATGTAAAAAGGCCCCTTCCAAGGAATCAAATGCCTTTTCGGTGTCGAGCAGGGCGACCGCAGCCTGAATATCTGGGGAAATTTGGTTGATGACTGCAGATACCATTGTTAAGGTTATAGAAGTAGACCAGTGGGGACAAAGCCCGATTGCATAGGAGAGATAATGTGGTCCATAAACAGGAAGAGACGTGTTGAGGTGATTTTGACTACAATCTTATTTTCATGGTTCAGCAGAGATGAAGGGTTGTAACAGGTACAAAGGTTGGGGGGCTTGTTCAGTTTTAGTGATAGCGTGATTACAGCCTCACAGAGAGTAGGTGGGAAAACACCATTATCCAGGGATTCAAAATACAGCTCTAGTAAATAAGGGGCCAGTATGGATTTGTAAGCTTAATTGAAATCTCCAGTGAAGCCGTCCAACCCTGGGGTTTTGGTACTTCCCAGGGCCTCTACGACTTTTATGATCTTGTTAACGCAAACGTTTTAATTAGAAATTATGAATAATTGTTTATGTATTTTCAATAATTAATCTAGTAGAAAATTGATAACTTAGATAAATAATGTGCACATTTGAAATTGTGACCTTGGAAAATGGCCACCAGTATTCACAAAAAGTACTAAATGAGTGACTAACCTATACACAAATATTGAAATGTATTGGAATAATGTAGTAATGTGACGTATATAACGAGAGATATAACCTGTGTTTAATTAATTGTAGGCGTTAACTTAGCGAGTGTCTTGGCCTAGTCTTACAAGGAAGGCCTCATGCAGAAGCTGTAATTCTTAATGATTCACTGGAAATGCTGGCAAAATGAACTAACCGTGAACTGCTCATTGTTTTAGTAAAATGCTTAGTCGATGTTTTTCATGAGAACCGACGGATGGGAGACAAGGCTATAAGTAATGTAATGTTTTTGTGTATAACCTGCATGAGATGTACTTTCCCTGGATGCGAACAATGAAGACACTGACTGGAGAAGAAGATGCAACATTTTTGATACCTGACGAGCCGGATGATGAGAACATCACAAGGCGAACTGATCAACGACATGTGAACTGTGAAATATTAGAATTCATAGATTTGGAATAATAAGACTATTGGATAAGGTCATAACGTGTGATTAATTGACCAATCGAAATTTGGGGGACAGTCTAAGTGACTTTGATATAACAACGTGACAGAGGGGAAAGAGTTCAGATGTTAGGGAATAGGATTGTGAGAGCAGACCTTATATTGAAATTGCGTGACCGCAGAGATGATTCGAGATTCTGTCATTGGGCTCATACTCTCTGACTGAGATCCTGATGCGATGCTGATCTTCTGATGACCAGAGGATGAAGACTGATTCTGTTGCTGACCCATACCGTGGATAGGTAGATATGACAATGTGACTGAATTATGTTTTGTGCCTTTCCTTTCGAGGTACCAACTGCGCTGTCTTTATAGTATTCTTAGTTAGATGTTTTCTAAATTCTTGTTTCTTAAATTGTTTTGCATGACGTCTCACAGGCTGATACTAATCTGGGTTTGATGAGGTTTTCTCTTACATAACGGTTTGACAGATTACACAACCAATGACTGACGGACAATTCTGCTGAACTTATGACACTAATTGAGTTATTGGAATAGATTGTCTTGTTGACTTTTGCTAATGCTTTAGAATGTACCCTGATACAAGCCTTGATTAGATTATCTTCATGGCATCTGCAAATAAATTACTGATGTTCTTATTGAATTGAATTGAGTATGAATTAATCACATGACTTAGTATTGTAACAAAAAGGGCAATAAAAATGAATACATTGTCTAATGATATTACATTTGTGCATTGATTACTGTGTACATTGGTCACATCGTGGCTAGGATACTCCATGCGAATCAAAAGGTGCATCGACCTATACGCTTCACCTTGTAAGTTTACTTATTAAGGACTGACGCGTTAGCAGTTTTTGGTAGCAGCTTGATGGTTAGTTTCCTTGGAGAACTGGCTACGTGGTGACCAATGGTTATGGTGGTAGTTTAAGTTAGGTTAGTTATTCATTATTATTGAGATTTGGATTTTGTTTTCTGAAATGGCAATTATAGCAAGATTAATGTTCCCTTGAGCCCAGAAATGACTTTCCCAGATCCTGGATCCTGCTAGTTGTGTTGGGTATGTTCTCGGCGTTCTAGTAAATGTGTGAGAAGAGATAGGTTGCGCTTGCACAGCTTATGCAAATTGCAGGTGAATTGTGACATATATGAGGGAGTTAGGAAGTCTGCGTACTCCCGATGACGTTTTAGTAGGAGTGTGCAAACTCTGCATTATGAGAGTGGGGAAGTCATCAAACTTCACATGTGTGTGGCGTTTTGTTCTAAAAAATTGTCCACATGGTTGTTGATGTGCGGACCCTGCGTGGTCTAAGGCTCCGGAGTATATTGACAAGTGTAGGAGACACTTGGTTATATGTTGTAATCTGTTTGGTTTAGTAGGTTGATCGGGCGTTGTCAACAAGTTAGTGTGTCAGTCAAAAGTGAGTAATGAAAAATTTTGACTGAGATTTGGCGAGTTCTGGGTGCACCAGGACAGACCCATTGATCAGTTGAGAGTAAAATTTGCAGATCGAATTTTGCTTGAGAATTTGGGGAACTGAAAAAGAGGAAAGCTGCATGAGCGAAAATGCCATCAGTGAAAATCCTTAAGGTTCCTGAAACGATTGCATTACCCTTCCTGTAGTAAATCAGCAGATTTGATTTATGGGTCTTGGTTTTGATAAGTGCTCGCAAACATTTTGCATTCGTTTTGTGAGATTCTGAGTGTAGGAGGATAAGCCGCAAGACTTTTTCAGCCACAGTACATGTGAGTGTGACGTCATTGGAGTCACGCTGGGATAGGTTGGTTAGTAAGAAGAGTCGCACACAGATTGGCAGCCGTCAGGGAGAGGCAATTGGTTGAGAACGTGGGTGAAGGGAATCCTGGGAGTAAAAGTCATTTCCTGGTTTAAATCGAATAACACAAACAGTAGAAAGATGGCATTTTTCAAAGCATTTAAGAGTGCCCTGAAGGGAGATACATATATTAAAGCGACTGTAGGTGAGCCTACCCCACCGGAGGGTTCTCTGGCTTACGTTGTGATAGAGGAGAGCAATGTTGTGCCATGTCTTTGGCTAAAGCAATGGTGCAAATTGACAGAGAAACAGGGAGTTTTAGCATTTCCAGAGCATGGAACGTTTAATTTGAGTATTTTGGATCAGTTACGGATGGAGATGTATGACACAAGACCACCTACGAGACCAACTGTCAACACCAGGACAGTGCGCACTCTACGGGCATCTATAATGCAAAAACCCAACACTCGCAAGATAATGTAATTTATGCATTGTGATGATATGTTATTGTTTAACCTTTTGCATTGCAGAATTCCATCCAAAAGATTCATTTTTAAGGTGCTTATAAATACTGTACACTTGCAATGTATTGCTGCAGACATTCAGAGTGTGTTAGGGTGTGGTCCCTTTCCAGGGCCTTCTAGAGACTTTCCCTGCAACATGCCTGGGTGTGGTTCTAGGCTGGGCCAAGACTCTATAAAAGAGAGTCAGCCCAACTTCCAGTGCTCACTATTCAGAGGTCCCGGTGCAGAGCAGCAGCTTCTTCCTGAGCTCCTGTCCCGGCGGCCTATTCGGATTTTCCAGTCTTCTACACTCATCTCTCATTGGTGATCACTGTTTCCAGGCGGTAAGACGGTGTTTGGACATTTCCCAACACCGTAATTGAGAATTTTCATATTCTTGATTTTAATTCTTAAATGAATAACAGATTAATTGTGTGCTGCCATTTTTTGACCTTTTTATGGTGGTTTGCAAATAGGGAGGACGCGCAATTTATTCCATGAAGATTTGACTTTGTTATTACATTGTTGTTCATTGCGCGCTGATATTTCTTGACATTTACATGATGTTTTACGAGTTGGCAAGACGTGCAACTAGTTTCATGAGCATTTAACTTTGTTGTTCATTGCGCGCGCGCTAACTTTTCTTGACATTTACATAGTGGCATTCGAATCGGCGAAACGCGCGATTCACTTCTCGTGTGTAATTCATGCTGTTCATTGTGCGCTACCATTTTCTGGCATTTACATGGTGGCATTCGAATCGGCAACATGCGCGATTCTTTCCTTGAGTGCTTTTTCATGTTATTCATTGTGCGCTACCATTTCTTGGCATTTGCATGGTGGCATTTGAATCGACAAGACGCGCAATTCTTTCCCTGAGTGCTTTTCATGTTGTTCATTGTGCGCTACCATTTCTTGGCATTTGTATGGTGGCATTTGAATCGGCAAGACGCGCAATTCTTTCCTCGTGTATAAATAATGTAAATTACTGTGCGCTACCATTCTAAGACATTTTCTTGGTAGCATTTCAAGTTGACATGTTGCGTGATTTATTCCTTGAATCTACGTTGTGTGATTTCATGGTGCACAATACTTTATGGTGTTTAATACTCATTTAAAAATCTGCAATGTGCGCAATTCACTTCCCAATGTTTTTTCTGAGATGAACACAACAATACCAGAGTTCTAGATGTAATGCTGTGTGTTCCTGATATATATTCTTAAAAGGAGATTCATATGGTTGTTTAGAAATTGCTCAGAGTGTTTCCTGATTCTCATGCTAAAGAAAGTACTCGAATCTGAAAGTCCTATTTAACTTTTCCTGTTTCCTCCTCAGGCATTCGCTCATCTAAAGCCTAGTCAGTTTTAGGACTATTCTAGGGTTGTTCATGTTTTTCGGAAAAGACGAACCTTAGAGTTGTAGCATGGTACTGATTTCATGAGATGTAATTTTGATGTTGTGTTTTAACCTTTTGCTTCCTACAGGTCTCCTTCACAGCTGTTCCCGTCCTAATCCCCTTTTCCCCACTTGGACTCTCTTAGACTCTGTGATAAATCTAATCAGACTATTGGAGCTGTCTTGTGGTGGAAGTGTTGGGAACGTGCACAGACCCCGAGGATCTGGTGACTCTGACAGAATAGTGAGCCCACTAATTATTATCCTCCTGGTTTGTGTATGTTCTCAGCATGGCCACACTGGACGAGCTAGTCAAGGCGATCACCCAGCTCCAGTCAGAAGTGGTATCATCAAAGGATTTGACAAATAGTCTAGCTGAGAGGGTTAGTCAGTTACAGAATAAGGTTGAGAAGAAAGAACAAAGTCCCACAGGTGTGTCTTGGCCAGGTACTTCTTCTCAGACTTCTGGAGGTAATCCGACTAACATTTCCCTCAATGTTCCTTCAGCCATTCCTTTAGCTCCCCCAGAACGCTTCTCAGGTGATCCCTTGAAAGCGCAATCTTTTCTGGTTCAAGTGGAACTTCACTTCACCTGCAGACCACATACTTTCCCCGATGCCCAGTCTAAAGTAGCTTTCTTGTTTGTCATATCTGTCTGGAGATGCAGCTACCTGGGCTATTCCTCTTGTGCGTAAAAATAGTCCCCTGTTGTACAACTGGAAAAAAAAAATTCGTGAATTTGAGAGAGTTTTCGATCGTAGAACTGTAACACAGTCAGCACATCGTGACTTATTAGACTTAGGCCAAGGGAATCAGGACTTAGGCCCTCATTCCAACCCTGGCGGTCGGTGTTAAAGCGGCGGCTAACCCGCCAACAGTCTGGCGGTTAAAAAAATGGAATTCTGACCCTGGCCGAAACCGCCAACAGAGACCGCCACTTTAACACTCCGACCGCCACGGCGGGACAAACAAACAGCGCGGCGGTCACCGCCAACAGACAGGCGGGAGACAATGTACCGCCCACCCTATCACAACCCACCAATCCGCCACCTTTTCCGGGGTGGTAGCCCCGCCGATAAAAACACGGCGGAAACAGACATTGCAAACCGAAAACGCTCACCTCCATACACCCCACGAGGAATCTGGACAGCATGGAACCCGAATTACACATCCTACCAGCTATTGTATTCCTGCTCCTCTACCAGGAGCACGAACGCCAGCGCAGAAGACAACGGTGAGTACTGCACCTACGACACAGGGGAGGGGGGAGGAGAAAATATTACGGGGACACACATACGCGACACACCCACCCCCACCCACTATAACACACACATCAATGCATAGCAATACATCACTGTTACAACCCCCAAGCCCCCCGAAAGAATGCAAAGACAAAAGGAATAGATCATAAACAGTTGAATATATTGGATTATTGCCTTATAAAAATATCACACATTTAAAACTAATATATACATAAATATTAAAAGTCCGATAATTCTAGCTGTCATTTTCCGTGGACCACTGGGCCCAAATCACATGGGCAAGGCCCACACAAGATACCTGACACCAACGGAGAGAACATTGCAGGGGCATCAGATAGAAAAACTACAGGCACCTCAGGGGGAAGGGAAGGGGGGCACCTCAGCCACATGAGTACACGACGCCAGATCCACGAGGGGCCTCCATGGCCACTGTCCCATCCTAGGGAGTGCAAAGCCACAGTCTCACAAGTCTCTACAGTGGGTGGGTTGCCCACTGTCCCATCCTGGGGAGTGCAAAGCCACAGTCTCACAAGTCTCTACAGTGGGTGGGTTGCCCACTGTCCCATCCTGGGGAGTGCAAAGCCACAGTCTCTCAAGTTTCTACAGTGGGTGGCTTGCCCACTGCCATATCCTGGGGAGTGCAAAGCCACAGTCTCTCAAGTTTCTACAGTGGGTGGCTTGCCCACTGCCATATCCTGGGGAGTGCAAAGCCACAGTCTCTCAAGTGGATAACAGTCTCCACTGGTACTGGAGGGGGACTAGTGCCCAGAGTGCTTCGTGCAGCCATGCCCGACACAGATGCGGGCCTGCCCCTTCCGCCAATGGGCCAGCAGTGCTTGAGATGAAGAGCCCAGTTCAGCGGTTCTTGAGACGGCGGTGCCCGGCGGTGCCCAGCGGAGCGGTGCTTGAGATGAAGGGCCCAGTTCAGCGGAGCTTGAGACGGTGGTGCCCTGTTCACCGGTGCTTGAGACGGCGGTGCCCAGCGGAGCGGTGCTTGAGATGAAGGGCCCAGCGGAGCGGTGCTTGAGATGAAGGGCCCAGCGGAGCGGCGCTTGAGATGAAGGGCCCAGTTCAGCGGTGCTTGAGACGGCGGTGCCCAGTTCAGCGGTGCTTGAGACGGCGGTGCCCTGTTCAGCGGTGCTTGAGACGGCGGTGCCCAGCGGAGCGGTGCTTCAGATGAAGGGCCCAGCGGAGCGGTGCTTGAGATGAAGGGCCCAGTTCAGCGGTGCTAGAGACGGCGGTGCCCAGCGGAGCGGTGCTTGAGATGAAGGGCCCAGTTCAGCAGTGCTTGAGATGAAGGGCCCAGTTCAGCGGTGCTTGAGATGAACGGCCCAGCGGAGCGGTGCTTGAGATGAAGGGCCCAGTTCAGCGGTGCTTGAGATGAAGGGCCCAGTTCAGCGGTGCTTGAGATGAAGGGCCCAGTTCAGCGGTGCTTGAGACGGCGGTGCCCAGTTCAGCGGTGCTTGAGACGGGGGTGCCCAGTTCAGCGGTGCTTGAAACGGCGGTGCCCTGTTCAGCGGTGCTTGAGACGGCGGTGCCCTGTTCAGCGGTGCTTGAGACGGCGGTGCCCAGTTCAGCAGTGCTTGAAACAGCGGTGCCCAGTTCAGCGGTGCTTGAAACGGCGGTGCCCTGTTCAGCCGTGCTTGAGACGGCGGTGCCCTGTTCAGCGGTGCTTGAGACGGCGGTGCCCAGTTCAGCGGTGCTTGAGACGGCGGTGCCCTGTTCAGCGGTGCTTGAGATGAAGGGCCCAGGGGAGCGGTGCTTGAGATGAAGGGCCCAGCGGAGCGGTACTTGAGATGAAGGGCCCAGTTCAGCGGTGCTAGAGACGGCGGTGCCCAGCGGAGCGGTGCTTGAGATGAAGGGCCCAGCGGAGCCGTGCTTGAGATGAAGGGCCCAGTTCAGCGGTGCTTGAGATGAAGGGCCCAGTTCAGCGGTGCTTGAGATGAAGGGCCCAGTTCAGCGGTGCTTGAGGCGGCGGTGCCCTGTTCAGCAGTGCTTGAGACGGCGGTGCCCTGTTCAGCGGTGCTTGAGACGGCGGTGCCCAGTTCAGCGGTGCTTGAGACGGCGGTGCCCAGTTCAGCGGTGCTTGAGACGGCGGTGCCCTATTCAGCGGTGCTTAAGACGGCGGTGCCCAGTTCAGCGGTGCTTGATTGAAAGGGCCCAGTTCAGCAGTGTTTGTTTGAAAGGGCCCAGTTCAGCGGTTCCGGCCCAGGCATGGGTGTCACTCACCACCTGGCATGTGGTTGGCAGGGCCTTCCTGCCCATCTGTCCGTTGGCTTGCAGGGCCCTCCTGGGCTGCCGTACCGAGCCTCTGGGTGTCCTCCTGCACACCTGGGAGGGGGCTGGTGGGGCACTCCTGGGCAGCTGGCCTGCTGCCGGACTTGTCGGGCGTGCTGCCCTTCCCACCCTTCCCTGGTCATCTGTGGCCCTTTGACACCTTTGGTGGTGTGCCAGGTGGCACCCCACTTCCAGACGGAGCCAGGGTAGGGATTTTGGTCCCTGGTGTCCGTGGCCTCTCGCGCCGGGCACTGCTAACTTTTGGGTGCTTCTCCGGGGGTGGGCTGGCCGTGCCTTGGCTCCTCGCCGGAGTTGTTGCCCTTGAGGATGGGGGACTCCACAGTCCTTGGACAACAGTCCTGATAGGTCCTGGTTTGGTGGTGGCTGAGGTGCTGATTGCAGTCTTATTAGATGGACGGGGTGGGGGAGTTGTTGGAAAGAGGTTAAGGTTGGCAAGGAAAAGCAATTTGGAAAGAGAGTGACGGGTAGGTGTAGTGGGTATGGGAGTGGAGGAAGAGGATGTGGTTGTAGGAGTGTGAAGTCTGGTGTCTTTGGGTGTAGGTGCTTGGGCTGGAGGCTGTCATGAGGTGGATGGCTGTTGGGAGGGTGGCTGCTTGCGTTTGTGTGGTTTGGAAGAGGGGGTGACAGACACACTGGGAGAGGACACAGGGGACGTGTAAATGGTAGTGGGGGTGGTGACTGCACGTGTGGGTGTGCTGGTGATGGACGTAGTGGCTGAAGATGTTGTG
Source organism: Pleurodeles waltl (assembly GCF_031143425.1). NCBI lineage: Eukaryota > Metazoa > Chordata > Amphibia > Caudata > Salamandridae > Pleurodeles > Pleurodeles waltl. The sequence goes on along the minus strand of NC_090440.1, from coordinate 736,071,730 downwards.
CATGCAAGTGTGAGTGGAGACGTGACAGGGAGGCAGGAGGGAGACGAGGAGGAGGGGGACACAGTGGAGGCAGTGGCTGTTGGTATGTCTGCATGTGGATGTTGCTTGTGTGAATGCTTGTGTGATGTGTGGTGCTTATGTCTGGATGAGCTTCCCTTGGGTGTTGAGGTGTGTGCAGGCTGGTCTGATGGTGTGTCTGGGATAGGCAGAGGTACTGGGGATTGGGTCTGGGTGGAGGAAGTTGGAGGGGGGAGGCTAGAGACAGGGACAATTGCTGCCGTCAGTGCTGAGGCCAGAGCGTTGAACGATCGTTGATGGGCAGCCTGACCCGAATGAATGCCCTCCAGGTATGCATTACTCCGGTGCACCTCCCTTTCTACACCCTGGATGGCATTCAAAAGGGTAGACTGCCCAACAATGATGGTTCTCAGGAGGTCAATGACCTCCTCACCGAGGGCAGCAGGGGTGACTGGGGCAGGGCCTGAGGTGCCTGGGGTGAAGGAGATGCTCACCTTCCTGGGTGAGCAGGCACGGGGCGAAGGCTGAGGGGCTTCTGGGAGGGCGGTGCTGGTGCGCTGGGTGGCGGCTGTATCTGTTGTTGCGGGGGGCACGGATGTTGCCGCCCCCACAAGGGAGCTCCCTTTAGAGGACGAGTCGCTGCCACTGACATCAGCACGAGTCCCCGCTGTGGAGCTCCCCTCGCCCTCCGTCTCACTGGTGAAATCCGAGTCAGTTGCATGGCCCGCCATGGCCATGTGAGATGCAGCTCCCTCGTGCTCCGATGCCACTTCTCCTCCGCCTGATGATGCTGATGTACACATGAACAGGAAGACCACAAAAATGGGGGGGAGAAATAAATGTTGAGTGCATGGATTACCGCTACCGTTGGCGGACAAGACAGACACAGAAGCCCCCTGCACTATGCCGCGCACTTGGGGTCCACTACGCAATCCGTGGGACATGGCCTACAAGCCTATCGACGACAACTGCACACATAGATGACACAAGGCCATGGATACCTGAACTTGGCACCCTACAGAGGTGGGGGGTGGGGGCACAGGGCCATGCCTTACGGAGGGGCCTGGCCTACAGAATTCGCCCTGGCCTAGGGAGACCCACAGCCCTCCTCCCCCACCCAGACACCTCCACTGCGCGCAAAGTAACCAGAATGAGAGTGTACTCACCCCCTTGTGTCTGCTGTGATGTCCTCACGCGCCCATCCAAATCGGGGTAGGCCACCACCAGGATCCGGGACATCAGGGGGGTCAATTGACGACTGGCACCCCTCCTACGTTGGGAGGCCATCCCCAGCAGAGCCTCCGCCGTCTTCCTGCTCCCGCGGCGGATGTCCTCCCACCTCTTCCGGCAGTGGGTGCCCCGTCTCTTGTGGACCCCCAGGGTCCAGACGTCCTTGGCGATGGCACGCCAAATCGCGATTTTCTGGTGGGCGCTGACCTATGTGGCATGTACAGGGAGAGAAAAATTGTCATCACCTTCTGCATGCTCGATGTGAGTGGCCCCCCATCCCCACCCTTGCCATGTGGCACATGCTCTCATCTGTCGTCTGATGCATGCCTCAATCGCTCCCCTCCCCACCATCTTTCATCCACCCGACTCAACCCAGGCATTGCCCACAAAGCATGCTCCCAGTGTACTTACCTGTTGGTCTGGAGGACCGTAGAGTAGCGCATACTGGGGAGGACCCCATCCACAAGTTTCTCCAATTCTTCAGAAGTGAAGGCAGTGGCCCTTTCCCCAGTCGCAGCAGCCATTGTCTCTTCCAGACCGAGGTCACAGCAGCACTTGCAGTGTAGGTCCTCTCCTGTGGAAGATCAGGTATCGAGTGATTAAGCTGATAGAAAATGGCGGTCACGCCCGCGGCGGTGCGTACCGCGACCGCCGGCGCACATCGTCATTGGCTCCTGAAACCCATAGGTTTCAATGTTAACCAATGCGGCTTTGCGCCGCGGTCTTCGACCGCCTACCGCCACGGTGTACCACGCCAGCGCATTGACCTCACATCCCATTGTCACACTTCACAGGTCAGGCAGCCGCCATTTCAAGGGTCCACATGGCTTAATTTCTACTGCGTCACACATACCTAGGCCTTTCCTCAACACTCATACACACCATTCAATGCATAGTGAATCGTGTTGTGTGCAAGCTGTGGGAACGTACCTGTGGGTTGATTGACTCTGTGCTCGCTGTTGTCCTTCCTAGGCACCGTCCGCTTGGCAATGCGAGGAGATGGAGGAATCTTCCCGTGTACAGACCGCTGGTGGACCTGTCGACAAAGGAGGAACGACATGTCCTTCTGGCATACAGGCTTGACCGAGCCACTATACATGAACTGTGTGCCCAGCTGGAGGCAGACCTGATGTCACCCATCCGCCAACCCACAGGGATGCCGCCTCTAGTGCAGGTGCTGTCAGTACTCCATTTCTTAGCAAGTGGGTCATTTCAAACAACAGTGGCCATATCATCAGGGATGTCTCAACCTATGTTTTCCAAGGTGTTGTCCAGAGTGTTGTCTGCCCTGCTCAAACACATGCGGAGCTACATCGTTTTCCCTGAGGTGGGGTATTTGCCTACAGTGAAGGGTGAGTTCTATGCCGTTGGACATATCCCCAACATCATAGGTGCCATTGATGGGACCCATGTGGCTTTGGTACCCCCCAGAGAAAGTGAACAGGTGTACAGGAACAGGAAAAGTTATCATTCGATGAATGTACAGATGGTCTGTTTGGCAGACCAGTACATCTCCCATGTTAATGCCAAGTTCCCTGGCTCTGTGCATGACGCCTACATCCTGCGGAATAGCAGCATCCCGTATGTGATGGGTCAACTCCAGAGGCACCGTGTGTGGCTATTAGGGGACTCTGGTTACCCCAACCTTTCCTGGCTATTGACCCCAGTGAGGAATCCCAGGACCAGGGCAGAGGAACGCTACAATGAGGCCCATGGGCGGACTAGGAGGGTGATCGAACGCACCTTTGGCCTCCTGAAGGCCAGGTTCAGATGCCTCCGTATGACAGGTGGATCCCTAATGTACTCACCAAAGAAGGTGTGCCAGATCATCGTGGCCTGCTGTATGCTTCACAACCTGGCTTTGCGCCGCCAGGTGCCTTTTCTGCAGATGGATGGTCCAGATGGTGGTGTTGTAGCAGCTGTGGAGCCTGTAGAGAGTGAAGAAGAGGAAGCCGAAGAGGACGACATAGTCAACAGGAACACAGTAATAGAGCAATACTTTCAGTGACACACAGGTAAGAGTAGACACCGGCATATTACATTTACTTAAAGACTCCTACCTCTCTACTGTCTGACTTTTTCCCCCAGTGTATGGTAACTGTGTTGTGACTTTCCCTTCCGTTTTCAGAGCTGTGGGCCCCACTGCGTGACATCTGCTTAGTTTCCCCATGGACTACAGCTGTGTGACAGCGGTTTTTTGGCAACACAATGTGAATAACAATTTTGGCAGTGTCATGTCTAATACATTTGTTAAAATCACAGACAGACTCCAGATTGTTTATGTGCAATAAGTGTGTTTATTCAAGTGCTCTAATTTGGATGGGTGGTTGCAAATCGGTAAGGGGTGATGGTGGAGGATTGTCCATGGCAGAGTCCAGACTATCAGGTTCACAGGTGCATTGTCCAAATGCCTGTGGGAAGTGGAGCAGGGTCAGTTTAAGGTTGGACAGGGTGACAATGTGGGACAGTGGGATGACAATCAGGGCGGTATCCTTTGCTGGCGGGGGTCTTGACATGTTACTCTGTCTTCTTCCTGGATCTCAGGGCCCGCTTGCGGGGTGGTTCTCCTTCTGCAGGGGCTGGGGTTCTGGTGGCCTGTTGGTCTTCTTTCGGGGCCTCCTGTCCACTAGCGCCGGCGGAGGTGGTAGCCAGTTCTTGTTCCATGCTAGTGTCAGGGGCCCTTTGAGGTGCCAGAGTGGTCCGCAATGTGGAGATTAACTCATTCAGGGCCACTACGATGGTACCCATGGCGGTACTGATGTTTGTCAGTTCCTCCCTGAACCCCATATACTGTTGTTCCTGCAGAAGCTGGATTTCCTGAAACCTGCCCAGGACCGTCGCCATCGTCTCCTGGGAGTGGTGGTATGCTCCCATGATGGAGGAGAGGGCCTCGTGGAGAGTGGGTTCCCTTGGCCTGTCCCCCCCTGTCGCACAGCTGCCCTCCCAGTTCCCCTGTTTCCTTGGGCCTCCGTCCCCTGGACCGTGTGCCCACTACCACTGCCCCCAGGTCCCTGTTGTTGTTGGGGTGGTGGGTTAGCCTGGGTTCCCTGTAGTGGTGGACACACCGCTGATTGACGTGTCCTGGGGACAGCGGTATGGGCCCGCTGGGTGGGTGCTGTGCTGGTGTTCCCAGAGTGGGGTAGGTCTGCTGTGGCCTGTGCCTGTCTGAGGGGAACCGTCTGTGTGTGCCAATGGCGTGCAATGGGTGGGTGCCCGTGTACCCCAGTGCTGGCATTCCTTTGTGGGGGCTGTTGTGACGGTGTTTTGGGGGGGGGGGGTGATGGGTATGTGCATTGGGCATGCTTTGGTGATGGGTGTCCATGCTTTGGGGCCGCATGCAGGGCTAAGTTTTGGGATGGGTGGGTTGTGATGGTGAGACATTTGCAAGGGGTAGTTGTGAAGGGGTGAGGGATGGGGGTATGAGTTGGCATGCAGGTGGGGTGGGGGGGATGAAGTAGTGAAGATGAGACTTACCAGAGTCCATTCCTCCAGATACTCCAGCGAGGCCCTCAGGATGCAGGATGTTCATGACTTGCTCCTCCCATGTTGTAAATTCGGGGGGAGGAGGTGGGGGTCCGCCACCAGTCCGCTGTACCGCGATGTTGTGCCTTGATACCATGGAACGCACCTTCCCCCGTAGGTCGTTCCACCTCTTCCTGATGTCATCCCGATTTCTTGGGTGCTGTCCCACAGCTTTGACCCTGTCCACTATTCTGCTCCATAGCTCCATCGTCCTGGCAATGGTGGTGTGCTGCACCTGTGTCTCGAACAGCTGGGGCTCTACTCGTAGGATTTCCTCCACCATGACCCTGAGTTCAGCATCTGAGAACCTGGGGTGTCTTTGAGGTGCCATGGGGTGGTGTGGATGATGTGTGGGGTGGAGTGTGTAGTGATAGGTGGGGTGCTATTTAGTGGTGTGTTGTGTGAGGTGCGTGGAAGTTCTGTGGGTATTCGTATTGTGTGCCTGTGGATGCTTGGTAGTTGACTGTGGTGTCTCTCTCTGGTCTTCGTTCGAAATGTTTGGCCGTAGGGGTTCTTGGGTGATGTGGGTGTGTGTTTTATATTGTATTGGGTGTGTGGGAGTGGTGTGTGTATGTGTATCAGGTGTGTGTATTTCGAATTGTCCAATGTGGTAGTGTTTTGTAGGTGTATGTGTATTTCGACCGCAGCGGTGTGTACCGCCAATAGAATACCACGGTTGAAAGACCGCCGCGTGGATTCGTGCGTTGTAATGGCATGGGTGTATTTCTGTTGGCGTGACGGTGGAGGTTTGGTCATCGCCAGTTTATCGCTGACCTTTGGTGTGGCGGACTTTTGTGGATGGCGGTATTTTGGCAGTTTGCCTAGTGTGGGTCAGAATGACCGTGGCGGTTTACCGCGACCGCGGCGGTGTTATGGCGGTCTTCTGTCTGGCGGTAAGCGCCTTTTACCGCCGAGGTTGGAATGACCACCTTAGTGTCATATTTAGCCAACTTTAATCGGCTGGTCGCTGAGACATCCTGGCCTGAAGAAAAACAAGCGGCCTTGTTTTACAGGGGACTCAAAGAGGAGCTAAAAGACATCTTAGCGCAAATCGACCCACAACCTGCAAACTGTCAAGATTTAATAAACCTTGTCTTGAGGCTTGATCATCGTTTAAATGAACGAAAAGGAACGCGTAAAAAGACTGAAAAACATTCTTGGCATGCTCATGATAACAAAGACTCAAGAACTCCGAGAGAAAGAACGGCGGAACCAATGGAAATTGGAACCATCAGGAGACCTTTGACCAAAGATGAAAAGGACCTACGCAGAAAAAATGGGCAATGTCTCTATTGTGGGGGGCAAAAAGGTCATTTCACCAAAGATTGTCCAATCAAAACAAAGAGCAAGCGAGGCCCAGTTCAGAAAGTTGCAACCAATGCATCAGTCGAGCCGGGAAATCTAAAGCACCCAAGTTGCAGAGAAGGGTTGCTCTTGGGTGTCACTGTGGATCCTTCACAATCCAAACATCTAAAATTGGGAATAAGAGTTCAGGTCAAGAAAAAAACCTTTTTCAAGAAGGCTCTAGTCGACTCTGGGGCTACCGGAAACTTTGTTGACGCCCAATTGGTACGTGCATGGGGGATCCCATGTATTAAAAAGAATTCCCCAGAAACCATCCAGGCAGTTGATGGAAAACTCTTGACTGGAGGTCCGATAACTCTTCAGACTGTCTCCTTGACAATAATTTGTGAAGGTAAAAATCAAAGAAAGAAACATAAAGAGGAACTCATCCTTGACGTGATCCATGCTCCCCAGTATGGGATCATCCTTGGCTTGCCATGGTTAACTTATCACAATCCAGAGATTAATTGGGCAGAACGAAAGATCGTGTTCTCATCAGTGCTATGTAAAGAACATTGTCTCCAAAGGACTCAAGAATCGGAAGTTCGCCATTCTTACATAGCTACCGCCGCAGAGAAAGAAGTTCAGTTGCCCAAACAGTATTCGTCTTATGAAGATGTATTTGATGAGAAGGAAGCAGAGAACTTACCTCCTCATAGATCTTATGACTGTCAAATTGATCTAGTCCCAGGGGGGATACTTCCCAACTGCCGTGTGTATGCCCTGTCAGAACATGAAAATCAACATTTACGAAAATACTTGGATCAATTCTTAGAGAATGGTTTCATCCGCCCCTCTAAGTCTCCCTCAGCTTCTCCTTTGTTTTTTGTTACAAAGTGAACGGAGAGCTTCGAACTTGTATCGACTATAGGGGCTTGAATAAAATCACCATCAAGAACAAATATCCATTGCCTCTAATTCCGGTCTTACATGAACAAGTAAAGAAAGCAAAAATCTACACGAAGCTTGATTTTTGAGGTGCTTACCATTTGGTCAGAATGAGAGAGGGTGACGAATGGAAAACGGCATTCAAAACAAGATATGGCCTTTTTGAATACACCGTCATGCCTTTTGGTCTGTGCAATGCTCCAGCAGCATTTACATTTTTCTTAAATGATGTTCTTAGAGAGTACCTCGATATCTTTGCCATAGTTTACGTTGATGACATTTTGATCTACTCAAACATGTTCAACATGTCAAGAAAATTTTGGCAGCCCTTCGTAAACACCATTTATATTGCAAGCTAACCAAGTGTGAGTTTCATGTTACCACAGTTGAATTTTTAGGGGTTATCCTTACCCCTCAAGGTATGGTGATGGCAGAAAGGAAAGTAAAAGCTGTATCTGAATGGCCCATCCCAAAGACTGTTCGTGATGTACAATGTTTCCTGGGCTTTGCAAATTTTTACCGGAGGTTCATCAATCATTTCTCCCAGACAGTGGCTCCAATTACTAAGTTATTAAGAAAGAAAGAAAAATTTGTATGGTCCCCAGAAGCAGACCAAGCCTTTTAAACTTTGAAAGAAGCTTTCTCCACTGCCCCAGTTTTGACTCATCCAGATGCGGATCGACCTTTCATAGTGGAAGCTGATGCTTCAGATGTGGCGATAGGAGCAGTCTTGTCACAACGAAACAAAGACACTGGTCAGCTTCATCCTGTAGCTTACATGTCTCGGAAGTTGAACGAAGCCGAACAGAACTATGTCATTGCTGAAAAAGAGCTTCTGGCGATTTGTGACGCCTTTAAAGAATGGAGACATCATTTGTTGGGAGCTAAATATACTGTCACAGTATATACTGATCATCGCAATCTTCAATTCATGAGTTCTGCCAGACTTTTGACTCCTCGGCAATTACGCTGGATGCTGTTTTTTGCCGAGTTTGATTTTGTGGTAACCTTCCGGCCTGGTAAAGATAATCGCAAAGCTGACGCCTTGTCCCGCCAAGAGTCTACCACATTGCCTTCAAACCTCCAGAGCTATCATTGCTCCTGACAAGGTCATATGTAACATAAAAACAGAAGATTTCTTTGAAGACATCCGCAATTCATTCACTGTTGAAAAATGGCAGGCCCAAGCAGATCCGAAAAGATCAATCAAGCAAGGATTACCCTTTCACGATGCTCGTTTGTTCGTGCCCACTACCAAACTTCGCAAGATAGTGTTTCATTGGTTGCATGTTATACCTACAGCAGGTCACCCTGGTACTCCTAAAACTCTTGAATTAATCCAATGCTATTTTTGGTGGCCTACCTTAACAAAGGATGTAAAAACAATGGTAAACAACTGCGAAGTCTGTGCTCGCACTAAAACAAGTCATTCAAAACCGAAAGGGTTGTTACACCCACTCCCAACCCCAAGTCGTCCGTGGGAACACATCTCTTTAGACTTTATTACAGGTCTGCCAGTGGTTTAACAGCATTCAGTAATTCTGGTGGTAGTAGATAGTCTCACGAAATATGGACATTTCATTGCCTGTAAGAAATTACCCACCTCTAGTGAACTGGCAACTATCTTACTGAATAGAGTGGTTCATTATCATGGACTGCCAAAAGTGATCCTCTCCGATCGGGGATCGCAATTTGCCTCCAACTTCTGGGAGACATGGTGTAAAACACTCCAAGTGACATCTACCCTATCTACTAGCCACCATCCTCAAACAGATGGTCAAACGGATAGACTAAATCAGACTTTGAAGCAATACCTACGTGCTTATGCTGAAAAAGCACTTAATTCAAGGACATCAATGCTCTGGTTAGCTGAGTTAGCCTACAACAACTCCTTCCACACGTCTACTGACGTTACACCCTTCTTTGGTTTGTTTGGCTATCATCCTGACACCTTGCCCATCACAATTCCTCAAGAAAGTTCTCTCACTCCAGCTGTGTCAGAAATCATTCAACATTTGCATCAAACTCAGACATCGATTCAACAACATTTAGAAAAAGCCCAAAAAAAATACAAAAAGCATTATGACAAGAAACATTGTGAGGGACCACAGTATCAACCTGGTGACAAAGTGTGGCTTTCCACAAAACATATAGACTTCAAGAAGAAGCACATATTCAACCCCAAATGTATAGGTCCTTACACTGTTCTTCAGCAAATCAATCCTGTGACCTATAAACTACAATTGCCAAAATCATTGCGCATTCATCCAGTGTTCCATACTTCCCTCTTAAAAAAGGCAGTCCAAAAGGTCCACCCTCATCCAGCTCCTGTTCTGGTACAGGGGGAAGAAGTATATGAAGTCAAAAAAGTGTTGGACTCTAAACTGAGAGGGCTTAACCTATGGTACTTAATCTCATGGAAAGGTTATGGCCCTGAAAGTAATTCATGGGTTTCCGCATCTGATGTTCATGCTCCAGTACTTGTGAGACGCTTTCATCGTCTCAATCCAGATAAACCAGGCCCTAGAGCGCACCTGGGAGAGGGGAGTACTGTCAACACCAGGACAGTGCGCGCTCTACGGGCATCTAGAATGCAAAAACCCAACACTCGCAAGATAATGTAATTTATGCATTGTGATGATATGTTATTGTTTAACCTTTTGCATTGCAGAATTCCATCCAAAAGATTAATTTTTAAGGTGCTTATAAATACTGTACATTTGCAATGTATTGCTGCAGACATTCAGAGTGTGTTAGGGTGTTGTCCCTTTCCAGAGCCTTCTAGAGACTTTCCCTGCAACATGCCTGGGCGTGGTTCTAGGCTGGGCCAAGACTCTATAAAAGAGAGTCAGCCCAACTTCCAGTGCTCACTATTCAGAGGTCCCGGTGCAGAGCAGCCGCTTCTTCCTGAGCTCCTGTCCCGGCGGCCTATTTGGATTTTCCAGTCTTCTGCACTCATCTCTCATTGGTGATCACTGTTTCCAGGCGGTAAGACGGTGTTTGGACATTTCCCAACACCGTAATTGAGAATTTTCATATTCTTGATTTTAATTCTTAAATGAATAACAGATTACTTGTGTGCTGCCATTTTTTGACATTTGTATGGTGGTTTGCAAATAGGGAGGACGCGCAATTTATTCCATAAAGATTTGACTTCGTTATTACATTGTTGTTCATTGCGCGCTGATATTTCTTGACATTTACATGATGTTTTACGAGTTGGCAAGACGTGCAACTAGTTTCATGAGCATTTAACTTTGTTGTTCATTGCGCGCGCGCTACCTTTTCTTGACATTTACATAGTGGCATTCGAATCGGCGAAACGCGTGATTCACTTCTCGTGTGGAATTCATGCTGTTCATAGTGCGCTACCATTTTCTGGCATTTACATGGTGGCATTCCAATCGGCAACACGCGCGATTCTTTCCTTGAGTGTTTTTTCATGTTATTCATTGTGCGCTACCATTTCTTGGCATTTGCATGGTGGCATTTGAATCGACAAGACGCGCAATTCTTTCCCTGAGTGCTTTTCATGTTGTTCATTGTGCGCTACCATTTCTTGGCATTTGTATGGTGGCATTTGAATCGGCAAGACGCGCAATTCTTTCCTCGTGTATAAATAATGTAAATTACTGTGCGCTACTATTCTAAGACATTTTTTTGGTAGCATTTCAAGTTGACCCGTTGCATGATTTATCCCTTGAATCTACGTTGTGTGATTTCATGGTGCACAATACTTTATGGTGTTTAATACTCATATAAAAATCTGCAATGTGCGCAATTCACTTCCCAATGTTTTTTCTGAGATGAACACAACAATACCAGAGTTCTAGATGTAATGCTGTGTGTTCCTGATATATATTCTTAAAAGGAGATTCATATGGTTGTTTAGAAATTGCTCAGAGTGTTTCCTGATTCTCATGCTAAAGAAAGTACTCGAATCTGAAAGTCCTATTTAACTTTTCCTGTTTCCTCCTCAGGCATTCGCTCATCTAAAGCCTAGTCAGTTTTAGGACTATTCTAGGGTTGTTCATGTTTTTCAGAAAAGACGAAGCTTAGAGTTGTAGCATGGTACTGATTTCATGAGATGTAATTTTGATGTTGTGTTTTAACCTTTTGCTTCCTACAGGTCTCCTTCACAGCTGTTCCCGTCCTAATCCCCTTTTCCCCACTTGGACTCTCTTAGATCAGAGTATTGGAGCTGTCTTGTGGTGGAAGTGTTGGGAACGTGCACAGACCGCGAGGATCTGGTGACTCTGACTCCAGCACAGTTTGAGGTATTAGCAGTTTGGGAGCTGATAGCGAGGCAACAGCAGGAAATATAATTCAAAAAAAGAATAAAAAAGGTAGAGAACTCTCTAGCGGAAGCAAGATGGGATTGGGAACAGAAGAAGTGTAGAACAGGGGCATTGCAGAATGTTAAGTTGTTTCCGAAGATGAGACGGAATGGAAAAAGCTGACTTGCAAAAGTGATAAGAGTTCATCTGGGGATAAAGAGGCGAAAAGGACTTCCGTAAAGGAAGAAGAATCAGATGATGAGGACCTCATTACTCAGATACTAAGAGACCGACCTCCACCATATGCAGTGCATGAGGGAGGTCCGTGTACTGGCGCTGATCCATCAGCCCCGGCACAGGTAGCGGGAACAGTGAGTCCAGTACAGGTTAATGGTGAACAGACACAGGGTGGTGCAGGGTAATCCTAGCATGTTTACTACTTCGGAGGTCCAGGCACAGTTGCATCCACCACTGATACAGAGAATTTATCCTGAAGTACCGATTCTTGAGACAACTTCAAACTTGGTGGTGCCTATGGAGCAAGTGGTTCCAAGACCATTATTGGTCCAGACTGAGCCGACTCCGATATTAAGGCCCCAGGCACAGCCACAAGGTATGCCGAGGTTTACACCAATAACAGGGACGCATTCAGATTTGACTCCGGAAATGAATCAGAATATGGGAGTTACTCTTCCACAGAATGCAAGTGCTAGAGCAGTCCCAGGTGCAATATCGCGACCGATTACTGTTGGTCCAGTGGTACCATTGTTTGCGCAAAAGAAACCAATCTCAGGAGAACAGGGTGAGATGTCTCAGAGCTTAGTGAGGAGGGGAATAGGTGAGCAGGTCCAAGTAGTCTCTTCCGTGGGTCGGACTTTTGATGGATCAACGTCCTTGTTATATCTTAGTCCACTTGTTGCACTTACTGATGCCGTAAATGGCCCAAATGCAGGTCAGAGCTTAAAGTTGATGACTCCTACGACTCCAAGTGCAGTGGTCAACAGGTGCCATTGTTAAATGTAAGTAAGATTACGTTACAGAGATTGACAGCACAGCAGCTGAATGAGTGGTTAGACAATTTGAACACCCCACAAAATACATCTAATACATGAAGAGCAGATTTATTGTGTTGGGCTGAGTACAGAAGTAACTGAACTAGTCGAAGGATTGATGGGGTTGAATAGGTTAGATTCCTCAGGTTTGGGGGGCACTGGAGAAATGGGAAGTCAGATGGGTAAAGAAATGGAATAAAAGGAAACGAGACTCGCAAGAAGAATCTGAAAGTGTACAGAAAGATAAAGACCCAGTAAAGATTCTACCAATGAGAGAAGTTCCAGGAGGGCAGTTCGTTCATGTTCCTTGGCATAGAAGTGACATTCTGTCATTCACAAATGATTATCCAAAATTGAGGGAGAAACCGGTTGAGTGGTATCAGCAGACAGACAGGTTTGTGAAGCTTTCAAAATGTCTCTGGGAAGACCTGAATACTTTGTTGGACATAGTGATTCCAGCTGACTTGTGGGTCGAGTGTAAGAGGGCAGTAGACTGGCCAACGAGTGAACCAGAAAGGGATAGAAGCACAGCTGCACCATCTCCTGAAGTAATGAAGCATTATTGTAAGGTGATTGAGTTCCTGAAGATGAGAATTTCACCTAAAAACAATGATTGGCAGAGAACTGATGGGACAGTGCAGGAGGTAAAGTAGTCAATACATGCGTACTATGAGAGATTGTTGAAAGTGTACAAGGGGTACGGTGGCAAGGAAGCGATCGAGCCGAAAGGCATGTTGCACTTTGTGTTCAGGTTTGTGGAAGGGTTGAGACCTGAAATAGTTCAGATGATCAAGAGTCATTTGATTTGTTGGCAAGCAAAAACGATTGATGAGGTGTTGCAGTATGCAAAATATTGTAGTGATGAAATTGAGTTGAAGGAGAAAAAGTTGAAGGAGAAGGCAATGGTGATGCAAATCAAGGCAGCCCAAACAGGAGTACAGGGAACCTTTGTGCAGCATATCCCACAACAGCATGGAACCGTTATGTTCCAGCCTCAGATGAGAAGCAGGGTACGTGAAATTAATATGAATCATGGCCGAGATTTGAATACTGTCGTGGTTCAGAATGATGTGCAAGGGATGAAGAAGATGTTACTGTGTCCCATTTGTGGAGCCGTGGGACATTGGAAGCATGAGTGTCCGACAATGATGCAGGAACGTGTTGTTCAGCAGAATGGTGATGTCAATACATTTCAAAATGTAAGAGTACCCAGAATGAGAGGTGCTAATCCAAATTTCCAGAATAACATGAATCAGACGCAACATTTCCAACCTATGCAGCAAGTGAAAGTGCCTCGGGCACAGATAATTCAGTTGCAGCCAATGCAGCAGCAGGTTCCTATGGTACCTAGACAGCAAATGCAGATACCTCAAGCAACAGATGATGCTTACTCAACAGGTCACGGTTAGAGACAAGACAAAAATAGTGACACAGCGCACCTATTCCCATTACACTGTGAAAATGAACTAAATGGTGAATGGATGAGCGATAGTTCGGATGAGGAGCCATGAGTGCTTGCAGCTTCCTTAGAAGTAGATCAGCGAGGTCCCTATTGAAGGGGAAGGTGATGGGTCACATGGTTTCATTTCTGGTAGACACAGGAGCTACACGCTCGACAGTGAGGAGTGCAGAAGTTCCAAATTTACCTCTTTCAGGGAGAACGGTCCAGGTAGTAGGGGTAGCAAACAAAAATTTGACAAATCCGATTACAGATTTGGTGCAAGTTGAGATTGGCAACTTCCAGGGACTGCATACATTTTATAGTCTGTGATTCGAATCCAGTGTCCCTACTGGGAAGGGACTTTTTTTGTAAAACAAGGTGTTCAATTACTTGTTCAACTAATGTAATGGAGATTCAGACAAATAGCGGTGATGAAGAAGACCCAGCTACAGAGACTGAGTGTGAGAATGAGAATGAAGAGTACCCATTGATTGAGTTTTTCCCCATGTTCACAGTAAATGAGCTACATGCAGATTTTCAGGGAACGGTACCGGGAAACGTGCGGGATTTGACAGGTAAAGAAGTGGGCTTGATCAAGGGAGTGGAACCGATTAAAGTTACTTTGAAACCAAATGCAAAGTTTCCCCAGCTTCCACAGTACAATATGGCACAAGATGTTTTGATGAAATTTGCGCAGATAATTGGAGATTTTTGTAAAACAGGGAGTTTTGAAAGAGGTTTTTAAGCAGACCATGTAATTCACCAATAATGGGTACAAAGAAGCCATGTGGGAAGGTGCAAATTGTTCAAGATTTGAGAAAAGTGAATGGCATGGTGGTCAAGTGTTGTCCCATTGTGCCAAATCCAGCAGTAATAATATTTCAGATTCTATGTGATGCAGAATGGTTCACAGTTGACGTTGCAAGCATTCTTTTCTGTGCCTCTTCACAAGGATAGTCAGTTTCTCTTCAGTTTCAAATTGTTAGACAGAATCTACAGCCGGTGTAGACTTCCACAAGGGTACACGGAGTCACCATCCCTGTTCAATCAGATCTTGAAAAATAATTTGGAGTCACTGGAATTGCCGTTTAAATCAACTCTGGTGCAGTAAATTGATGATTTGTTGATTGCATCCAAAACAAGGGACAAGTGTAAGTATGACTCGATTGCCCTATTGAATCATCTGGGAAAATTTGGTCACAAGGTGTCACCATTGAAGTTGCAGTATTGCCAGGATGTAGTGAAGTACTTGGGTCAACAAATTGAGAAAGGGTCAAGAAAAATATCCAGAGACAGGAACACAATGATATTGCAGAGAAGTCCTCTGACTTCACAAAGAGATGTCAGGTTGTTTCTGGGAATGGTAGGTTATTACCGACAGTGGATTCTGAATTTTGCTGAGGTCTCAAAACCATTGCAGAAGTTAACACATAAGGATGTCACTGATTCCATAACATTAGGCCAGGAACAGATGAAAGCGTTCACTCAGTTGAGAGAGTTTGTGCAGAGCTCCAGCGTTGGGTATGCCTGATTACACTGAACCATTTACATTGTTTTTTCATGAGTGTGATGCATGTTCATTGTCTGTCTTGACTCAGGTCCATGGAGGTGCTCATCGCCCAGTAGCATATTTTTCAGCTACCTTGGACCCAGTTGCAGCAGCCTTACCAGGTTATTGGCATGCAGTAGCCGCAGTTGGTCAAAGGCTTTCACAATGTGAAGGAGTAGTGATGGGATATCCCCTGATGGTAATGGTCCCTCACTCCATTGAGATTTTACTGACAAGGACGAAAATGCAATACTTGATGGGTGCCCAACTGACAAGGTAATGAGACGGGTATTTTAGGTGCTCCTAACATGACACTTAAAACATGTACAGTGCTGAACCCGGCAACTTTACTTCCAAGTGACACTGCTGAAATTGAGAAAGAAGACATTGAGCATGATTGTCTTGAAGTGACTGAGTTGTGCACAAAACCGAGACCTGACATTAGAGGTACCCGATTAGAAGAAAATTACCAAATTGTCTTTGTTGATGGTCCTTGTCTCAGAGATGGTACAGGAACCTTAAGAGCAGGATATGCAGTGTGCACAATGAAAGGGACCTTAGAAGCCTCCTGGCTTCGAGGAGTGTATTCTGCACAAGTAACAGAGTTGGTGGCTCTTACTAAGGCGTGCCATGTTTCTGCCAGACTGAGAATCCCTATCTACACGGATAGCCAATATGGATTTGGAATTGTTCATGATTATGGTCAATTGTGGTCGCAAAGAGGTTTCCTGACCTCTACTGGTTCACCAGTAAGAAATGGTGAGAGAATAAAAGAGTTGCTGTATGCAATACAATTGCCTGAAGAGATTGCAGTGGTAAAATGCAGTACACATCTAAAATCACAAGACTACGTGTCACTGGGAAATGGATATGCTAATCAAGTCGCAAGGTTTTGTGCATTGAACTGTATATCATTCAAGGACAAGTGGGAACTGATGTCAGAAGAAGACACTACCTGTATGAGTTTTGCATTGAGGGTGATTGACACTTTGGAGGAATTAAGGACCTTACAGAGTAATGTTGACAAGGAAGAGAAACGATTCTGGAGAAAAATGAAATGCGTTCAAAGGCAGAACGGGATATGGGTATCCGAAGAGGGTCAAATGGTCTTGCCAAATAGTTTGCTGTCACAAATGGTGAGATACTATCATGGTCAGGTGCACCTCGGGAGGGATGCTATGGTTTGTATGTTCAAAATTGGTCGGTTTAACCCTAAGTTTAGGCAGGCAGCTGAAGCAGTATGCCATCCCTGTGTCATTTGTCAGCAATTGAATGGGGGGAAGGGACTGTGGTGAATTTGAGCCACATTGGAAGAGCAGGAGGTCCATTTAGCAGAATGCAATTGGATTTCATTGAGATGCCTGCATGTGGATGTTTGAAGTATGTGTTGGTAACTGTGTGCATTTTTAGTCACTGGATTGCAGCCTACCCTACAAGAAGGAATGATAGCGTCACAGTAGCGAAGCTGCTGCTTAGAGAGTTGATCCCACGTTTTGGATTTCTGATCTCTTTAGAATCAGATAAGGGAACACTCTTTAATAACGAAGTGATTAAACTTTTGTTTGCAGCACTAAACATTGAGCAGAAGTTGCATTGTAGCTACTGCCCTGAAGCATCAGGACTAGTGGAACAGATGAATGGTACCCTAAAATCAAGAATTGCAAAGATGTGTGCAGCTATGAATTTGAAATGGCCAGATGCATTGCCTTTGGTGTTGATGTCGATGAGAAATACTCCTGATAGGAAGACGGGATTGTCTCCCCACAGGATCCTCATGGGAAGAGCAATGAGGTTGCCAGCAGTTCGGGCCAATACACTTGTAAATATTACAGATGATATGGTGTTGGACTACTGCAAGGGTCTAGCTCATGTGGTTTGCTCTTTCTCTCATCAGGTGGAGGCCACCACGCTGCCACCAATACACGACCTAGGGCACAACCTGAGAGCCGGTGACTGGGTCGTTGTCTAAAAACTTGTTCACAAGACGTGTTTTGAGCCATGTTGGAGAGGGCCTTACCAGGTTATCGTGACAACTACAACAGCTGTAAAGTGTGCAGGAATTCCAAACTAGATTCACGCGAGCCACACGAAGAAAGTGGCATGTCCACTAGATCACAAAGAAGTGTTACTGAGAACACCAACAATTGCAAATCAAGTTCCAACTCCAGAACCAGAGAAGGAACAAAGAGAACCCGAAGTTGAACCAGAGCTTGTGGAAGATGGATCCATCATCCCCGTAAAGAACAAAATTGAAGAGCTACAGGAGGGTGCAGGAGAACCAATCTCGACCGATACAGCAGGAGGGTCTATTATAACTGATACAGCTGGAGAACCTAGCACAGCAGGGGTTCTCCCAGAAGTAGACAAATCTGAGAAACTAACAGAGCAAGAGCTAGATCCAGAGGGGGAACGAGTTGAGCTGGATCAAAGTCAAAGTGATCCGACTCCTCCTGAACCTGTTGCAGGTCCATCAAGAGAAAACACCATAGAGAAAGAAAAAGAGAAGAGCCCAATCCTGAAGAGAATATTGACTGAAGGTACGAGAAGGGGAGATAATTGGCCAGAATCGCAAGTAGAGAAAAGAAAGGACGTGGTTATAGATAATAGAAGAAGAATTAGATACAACGAGAAAACAAGAATTGAGTGAAGGAGAGTTGAGTGGTGATCGAAAGTTGAAGAGAAAGAGAATAGCAAGTTGAAGATATGCAGGTCCTGAATGGGCGTACGCAAATACAAATGAATGGCAACACGAGTTTATGTCTTTTTGTTTTGATAGAGACGTTCCAGGTCAGTATTTTTAGGTCACTTGAAGGATGATCGAAAAACTGAACTGTTGAAACAAGTTTGAAAACTATCCTTAGAAGAAGATACTATTGAAAGTAAACAGAAAGGGACATTGATCACCTGATTTGTCATTGAAAAAACAGATGTGACGAGCTGCTAATCGATCTTGACAAGGAAAAGGGGTTCCTGAGAGTGAAACTGAATTGCTGAAAGAAGAAATTGTCTATTTTTGATTTTGCTGCAAGTTTTCCTTAAGTTACTTCTACTTTCTGATTCTTTACAGATCATGGCTGACTTAAATAAACAAGTTAGAAATACTAGGCGCTGTAATTACGTGAGCTTGGTTTGGCAATTATATGTGGGATTTTGTTTATAGTGTTGATTGTGGGTATGTCTGTTATTGACGCAAAAGGAGCCAACCATACCTCTGCTTGAGAGACTACTACATTGAAAGCTTTGGAGAAGTTTATGTAGTGTTTTTGTTTATGTCAATTTTTAGACATTTGAGTAGGGTAGCTAAGGATCATGACATAGTATTGGATAGAGGCTTCTTTGAACCCACACTAACGTTTGGGATGGCTTATGCGCACAAAAACAACCTCACATGCTTGCTTGCACCTTTAGAAAAGAGCTTCTCAGGTCATACTGATGATAGGAGAAAAGCATTAAAAGAGAAAATAGAAAAAGACTTAGAGAAGAGGGCTTACAAGAATGATTATTCTTGCACTGCGATTAAGACACAAGGGAAATTATCTTTAGAGGCACTACATGTAGGGAAGCTTTGTATATATAGGCTGAAGTCAAGCACTGACACTTTATTTGTGGGAATGAGTAAATGTAGGCATGTGTTTTTGTTTGATAGTAAATGGACTTTTATGCTGAATGGTCAGGACCCTGCGATTCCGGGGATTTATTATATTTGTGGACTTTATGCTTATTATCATCTTCCAAGAGGATGGTATGGGACATGTTATTTGGGGATAATATTCCCAAAGATTTACCAGATAGAGGATTTTAAAAAGTTTCCGAAACTGACTGAATTACATCATAAGAGACAGAGGAGGGAATCCTCTTCTGCACTAGTGGGTGATATATTTGGTGCTGTGATTCCTTCATTGGGAGTCATCCTGAACTCAATCAAAATTCAAAAGTTGTCTACTATCGTGGATAACATGCTGACAAATTGACAGGGACAGTACTCCTGATAGATACTGAATTGGCTGCAGATAGAGCTATAACTCTTCAAAATCGTCTTGCTTTAGACATCCTTCTAGCGAAGGACTGCAGATTCTATAAAATGATTAACTCTAGGCATTGTTGTTCATATATTCCTAACAATAATAAAGAGATAAGAGACTTGGGGCCAGATGTAGCAAGGCTTTTGCGCCTCGCAAACAGCGAAAATCGCTGTTTGCGAGGTGCAAAAGCCACATTGCGATAACCATTCCCGATTTGCGAGTCGGTAACCTGGTTACCGACTCGCAAAATGGGACTGCGAGTCGCAAATAGGAAGGGGTGTTCCCTTTCCTATTTGCGAATCTCATCACGATGTAGGATTGCTTTGTGACCACGAACACGGTCGCAAAGCAATTTGCAGTTACCACCAGTGTCACACTGGTGGTAACCCATTCGCAAAAGGGAAGGGGTCCCCATGGGACTCCTTCCCCTTTGTGAATGGCCTTGAAAAAATGAAACTGAAATGTTTCATTTTTCATTTTTGTAATGCATCTAATTTTCCTTTCAGGAGAACGGGCTGCATTACAAAAAGAAAAACTTTCTTTATTTAAAAAGCAGTCACAGACATGGTGGTCTGCCGTCTCCAGCAGGCCACCATCCCTGTGAGTGCTGCGACTCGCAAGGGGGTCGGAATTTGTGACCCACATTATTAATATTAATGAGGTGGGCCTTTGCGACCCCCTTGCGACTCTCAGATGGTGTCAGGGACACCATCCCGCATCCGGCATTGCGACTCGCAATGCCGGAATTTTGTACATCTGGCCCTTACTTACTAACCTGACTAACTCAAGTAGTGATTTGAAGGAGCTGAAAGAACCAGGTGTTTGGGAAAAGGTTGGTGGGGGATTTGCTTCAGTGGGAAATTTGCTCAGTAAAATATGGAATGGGGTGCTACTAAAAATTATACAAGGAATATTAATTGTGATAGCTTGTTTATTAGGCTTATGGGGGTTATGCAAATTATGTCAAAATATTAAAATGAAAAGATCCAGAAATAATCAGAGGCGGGAAGAACGAAATAAGGAAAGAATCTTTAGAGAAAATTTGAGAAGTAGACAAAATTTCGAAGAAATAGAGCTGTAGAAAATTTGTGAATGGTAAAAGTAGTGTGATGACATATTTAATCATCAGAGGAGGGATTGTTAAAGCGAATGTCTTAATTAGAAATTATTAATAGTTGTTTATGTATTTTGAATAATGAATTTAGGAGAAAATGAATAACGTAGAAAAATAATGTGCACGTTTGAAATTGTGACCTCGGAGAATCAGTATTCACGAAAAGTACTAAATGAGTGACTAACATATATGCAAATATTGAAAATGTATTGGAATAATGTAGTAATGTGACATATTGAGAGATAGCCTTGATTAAATTATGTTCATGGCATCTACGAATAAATTAATGGTGATCTTATTGAATTGAATTGAGTTTGAATTAATCACATGACTCAGTGTTGTAAAAAAAGGGCAATAAAATTACTAAAACGTATTTTGAGGTGTGGTTATTCATGACTGAAAGGTCATGGTATGATGTTTAAATATTTTTCTTGATTAATTGATTAATGCATTGTCTAATGATATTAACTTTGTGCATTGGTTACTATGTACATTGGTCACATCGTGGCTAGGATACTCCATGCAAATCAAAACGTTAATCGACCTATACGCGTCACCTTGTAAGTTTACTTATTAAGGACCGACATGCAACAATCTCATCACATGTAAAGGGGGAAGCTAGAAAGTGCTGCTGACCTTCTTCCAGCTACCTCCTCATGATATGCCAACATAGCAATGTCAGAGACAGACCTACCGGAGGTACATAGTTGTTTATAGTAGGAGGTGAGCATGTTTATTCTGGCATTGTTATCCAAGGTGATCGCATTATCTGGTAAGAGTATATTAGAAATATATGTGGTTTGATGGGGCATGGCAGTTTGGCAAGGGTACGCTCTGGTCTCTCTCCTTCTCCATATTTATGGGCTCCAGAATATTTACCCCAAAACGTGACCTCACGGGCAGCAAGGATACTTGTGTAGTAGCAAATTTCTATTATGCAGCGTCTCACAGGAATGTGAGGTTTGGGAGATTGGGATGATATCCTGTAATTTATTTTCTATTTTGTCCAAGTCATTATGTATGCTTCTCAAGATACCAGCATATTTAGATATACAGATTCTGCGAATATATGCCTTCAATCCCTCCCAAAAGGCTGCCTGGGTGGGAACCGTGCCTACATTCAGTTTAAAGTATTTGTGAATGGTGTTACACACTTCTGCCCTGAAGACATTATCGTACAAAGCATTCATAGGGAAGAGGCACTGCTGGGTTGGCGGTGTGACAGTCAGAAGACACAGGCAGTCAGCATCACAGACACTGGAGAGTGGTCTGACAGTGTATGTGGGTGATATGTTATGTCCGATGCCCATAACAGAAGACTGGGTGTCACGTACCAATGGTCAATGTGTGTCCAGACATTGTGTGGGAGAGAAATTAGGTATAAGCCGCCTTGGAAGTGTTGCACATGTGCCAAGCATCCGTAAGTGGTATGTCTCAAGCAAGTCTTTTAAAGCTAGTAAATAATGTGGTTTAGCAACCGTAGAGGAACCAGTGGCATCCAAACTTGGGAGGAGTGTGATTTTGAAAGCCCCTCCTAAAATGATGTGCTCAGGGGAGAATCGGCTCATTATCGTGGAGAGGTCATGGGAAAATTTCGGGACAGCTACATTATGTGCGTACACATTTACTAGCAAGATAAAGTGGCCAAGTAATATACCATGGACCAAAAGATTACGGCCCTCAGGATCAGATAGTGTATCGAAGGCATTGAAGAGGATATTTTTATTTATTAAGGCACAGAACACTCTAGAATATGTGCTATAACTGGAAAAGAAGTCATTGGGGCCCCAGTGTCGAGCGTAGGGTATATCAAGCTAGGGTGCCGTGTAGGTCCCTTGCAGAAAGGCGATGTTGACATTGTGGTGGTCATTCTGACCCTGGCGGAGCCGGCTTCATCGTTGCTGGGGCTTTCCCGCTGGGCGGGCAGGTGGCCTTTTGGCGGTCGCCCGCCCGCCCAGCGGGAAAGTCAGAATGACCGCCACGGTCATTTGACCGCGGTGCGGTCTTCTGGCAGTCTCCGCCCGGCGGGCGGTGCCCGCCGCCTGCCGGGGTCGGAATGACCCCTTGTGTCTTTTCAAATAAGCAAGGATCCGTTGACCTTTCCTAAAGTTAATGAAACCTCTGACATTCCAAGTCAGACAGAACACTCTGTGCCCCTGACCTGACCTATACCGTGGGGTCATGGGAATTTTCAATGTAATACTGCTTCAAATTACAGAGAGCAGGTCTAGGCTGTGGCCAGATAGAAAATGTAACATGAGTGGTATATGACAGCAACAAACACAAGAACAACCCCAACACCCCCTACCCCCCAGTCCGGCTTGAAGAGCACCAAAAGTTCCGACTGAATGCTTGAAAGCAAGCCACAAGCATATAGGTATGCACCTTGTGGGTGTGACAACCCCCATGAAATCCTCAGCCATAAAAGCTACAGATATGTGTGTTGGTTACTAGAACCAGTAAAGGGCATCCACACATAAGAAAGGAGAAAAAAAAGAGAAGAACTTCCCAACAGAAATGTTCTGCATGTCAAATGAGTCAGCAAGAGGGCCATCATGTTCAAGAGAGCATTGGTGAAGCGGTCATATCAGTGTAAGACCAAGTCTGTGGCACTATCGGCCTGAGTTTCTGTAGATCGGGGCTCCGAGGAGCAGATCAGCAATATTTTCTTCCGGTGTTGGGGGCTGAAACTTGTGCACTTTACAGAAAGCAAGGGCATCTGCAGGGGTATTGAAAATGAACTGTTTACAGTCCATCTTCACTCGCAAGCGAGTGGGATAGAGCATGAGGTATCGCAGTCCATATTTTTGTAGAGCCGCCTTTGCGTCCACAAACTTGCGGCATGCCTCCTGCACAAGTTGTGTGTAGTCTGGAAATAGTGAGATGGCCATTCCCTGGAGCCATTACCTGAAGCTTCAAGGGACCTAAACTAAGCAAAGCGCAGTGTCCCTGTGTTGCAGCGGCTGGGCGCGGGCCCGGCGTTCTATGAGCTCTCTCCACAACAAAAGCATCAGTGAAGGATTCTCTGCCAAATAGGTCCGTTAAGAGGGATTCAACAAATGTGTACATCCAGCTGGTGTTGGTAGATTTGGCCACGCCAGCAATGTGAATATTGTTGCAGCAAGCATGTGCTTCTAGGTCCTCGTTCTTGATAGCAACCGGCTTCAAAAGCCACTCCTCCTTCTCAAGAAGTTTCTTGGTCTCCACACTTTCATCCTGAATTTCTGAAATGCGGCATTCTGTATCGTAAAGTCGGGTAGCCTTTCTATTAATAAGTTCATTCATGCAATCTAGTCGCATCGTTAGGGAGTCGAATTGTGAGTAAATATTCTTGAACATAACTTTTTGGATGGTATTTGACCAGTCCAAGCTGTAATACTGTGCCTGGAGTGGTAAATGGCTTTTGTAATTTTACAGCTCGGCGAGGATGACACTGTGTCAATCCTATGCTTAAAGATTTTGTTGTACAAATGGCAAAGGACTTTGTCTCTATCTAGCTCGGCGTGGATAGCACTGTGCTGATCCTATGCTTAAAAACTTTGCTAGATAAACAGACATTTGAGGTGAGCAAATCTAAAGTGTGGCTGGTGTTGTAGAGTGCTCCTTACTGGTGGTGGTGCTCTCCACCTAAATTTAGGAACTACCCAGAGTTCTCTTTTGTGCTTTGCATAATTTATGTGTCACTCTTACCCTGAAAGGGACTTGTTTTGATATATATTTATATATATATATATATATATATATATATATATATATATATATATATATACATATATATATATATATATATATATATACATATATATATATATATATATATATATATATATATATATGTTAGACCTGACAGCCTTAGGGTGGTCACCCCTAACTTTTTGCCTGCGTCCCTCCACTTTTTGGACACTGTTTTTGCTGGCTTTTAGACTCTGCGCATTTTACCATTGCTAACCAGTGCTAAAGTCCATATGCTCTCTCCCTTAAAACATTGGAACCTTGAATCATACCTGATTGGACTATTTAATTTACTTATAAGTCCCTAGTAATGGGCACTATATGTGCCTAGGGCCTGTAGATTAAATGCTGCTAGTGGGCCTGCAGCACTGGTTGTGCCAACCACTAAAGTAGCCCCTTTTCCTTGTCTCAGGCCTGCCATTGCAATGCCTGTGTGTGCGGTTTCACTGTCACATCGACTTGGCATTTAAAAGTAGTTGCCAAGCCTAAACCTCCCTTTCTCCACATATAAGTCACCTCTAATATGTGCCCTAGGTAACCCCTAGAGCAGGGTGCTGTGTGGGTGAAAGGCAGGACATGTACCTGTGTAGTTTACATGTTCTGGTATTGTAAAACTCCTAAATTAGTTTTTGCACTACTGCGAGGCCTGCTCCCTTCATAGGCTAACATTGGGGCTGCCCTCATACAGTATTGAAGTGGTAGCTGCTGATCTGAAAGGAGTAGGAAGGTCAAATTTAGTATGGCCAGAATGGTACTATCAAATCCTGCTGACTGGTGAAGTTGGATTTAATATTACTATTCTAGAAATGCCACTTTTAGAAAGTGAGCATTTCTTTGCACTTAAATCTTTCTGTGCCTTACAATCCACGTCTGGCTGGGCTTAGTTGACAGCTCCTTGTGCATTCACTCAGACACACCCCAAACACAGGGTACTCAGCCTCACTTGCATACATCTGCATTTTGAATGGGTCTTCCTGGGCTGGGAGGGTGGAGGGCCTGCTCTCACACAAAGGACTGCCACACCTCCTACTGGGACCCTGGCAGACAGGATTGAACTGAAAGGGGACCTGGTGCACTTCTTAGCCACTCTTTGAAGTCTCCCCACAAAGGCACATTTGGGTATAAAACAGGGCCTCTGCCCTACCTCACCAGACACTTGCTGGAGAAGAAACCTGAACCAGAACCTGCATCCTGCCAAGAAGAACTGCCTGGCTGCCTAAAGGACTCACCTGACTGCTTTCTACAAAGGACTGCTGCCTTGCTGTTGCCCTGCTGCCTTGCTGAACTCTTGTCTGGCTGTGAAAGTGCTCTCCAAGAGCTTGGATAGAGCTTGCCTCCTGTTCCCTGAAGTCTCAGGACCAAAAAGACTTCTCTTTTTCACTTGGACGCTTCGTGCGGCAAAATTTTCGACGCACAGCTTGTTCCGCAGCGAGAAAAACGCCACACACCGACGCTGATCGACGCAACGCCTTCGGGACGACTGGAACTTCTACGCACGGGCTCGCAAGGACAACGCCGCCCGACTTCCAGAGGAGAAATCGACCCAACGCCTGCCGTGAGAGCGAAACTTCGACACGCAGCCCCGCAGAACGACGCACAGCCGGAAAACAAGCATGAGAATCCACGCACAGACCCGGGACATCTGGTAATCCCCACGATCCACAGAAAGAGACTGTCCGCGCGCCGGAAAACGATGCACGGCTTCCCCGCGTGAAAAATAACGACGCAAGTCCGTGTGTGCTGGGGAGAAATCAACGCACACACCATTTTTCCACGTATCTCTTCTTCTGTGGCCCTCTGAAGAGATTTTCCACTCCAAACCAGGTACTTTGTGCTTGAAAGAGACTTTGTTTACTTTTTAAAGACTTAAGACACTTTATATCACTTTTCAGTGATATCTCTACAAATTCACATTGCAACTTTATTCGTTTTGACCTACAATTATCCTGATAAATATTATATATTTTTCTAAACACTGTGTGGTGTATTTTTGTGGTGCTATATGGTGGTATTGTATGATTTATTGCACAAATACTTTACACATTGCCTTCTAAGTTAAGCCTGACTGCTCGTGCCAAGCTACCAGAGTGTGGGCACAGGATAATCTTGGATTGTGTGTGACTTACCCTGACTAGAGTGAGGGTTTTTGCTTGGACAGAGGGTAACCTGACTGCCAACCAAAAAACCCCTTTCTAACATTGGTGATCAGCGGTGAGGATAGGACTTGTATTTGTGCAGTGACATACAGTAGCTAAGTATTTCACTACCTACCCACAGTTGAAGGTCAACTTGATTTTTATCTCTTTTTGCAAATTCGTTTTTTTTTCCTGACAATTTTCAAAAACTAAATCCTTACTCAACATGTCTCTGACTGGGTCTCAGATAGGAGACTTTGACCTTGTCCTGTTGGATACATATACGGTCAAACAACTAAAAGAGTTCTGCAGGGCAATGAGGGTACCCACCTAAGGACCCTCCAAAAAGGAGGACTTTCAAGTGGCGATGAGGGCCTGGGCAGAAGCCCATTTAGAAGAGGATGATGAGGAAGAGGAGCCAGAAAATGGCCCCTCAGAGGTTTTGTTGCTATCTGTGGATGGTGTTACCACTGCAATTGTGCCCCCTTCCAGACCAGGGAGCAGTGTCTCTGTGCAAAGCCTGACCGCAGAGCAAAGGAGAGAGGAAAGGGAGTTCCAATTGCAAATGGCAAAACTGAAAATTGAGGCTCAACAGGAGGAAAGAAGGGCAGAGAGAGAAGCCAAGCAAGCTGAGGCTGAAAGAGCAGCCAAACAGATTGAAGCTGAAAGGGTAGCCAAACAAGCTGAAGCTGAAAGAGCAGCCAAACAGGTGGAAGCTGAAAGAGCTTTGGCTGAAAATAAACTATTGTTGGCTCATGAACTGAGTCTCAAGGAGCTGGAGATCAAGGCAAGACAGTCTGAATCCAGCAATAATGGTGGCAGCATACAGACAGGACCTGCTGGAGAAAAGAAGGTTCGTATACCCAAAAATGTGGTGCCCAGTTCTGTGGTGGGAGATGACATAGATAAATGGTTAGCTGCTTATGAAGTTGCACTAAGGGCTCATGAGGTTCCTGAAGGGCAATGGGAGGGTAGCTATGTGGGGTTATGTGCTGCCATTGGGGAGGGACACACTTCTCACATTGGATCAACCGGATCAAAACACATACCCACTTCAGAAAGCCACTTTACTTGCCAAGTTTGGGCTGACCCCAGAGGGATACCGTCAGAGGTTCAGGGACAGCACCAAACAAACCACACAAACATGGGTAGATTTCTTTGACTTTTCCAGTAAGGCACTGAATGGATGGGTGCGGGGCAACAAAGTAGATAATTATAAAGGACTATGGGGGTTATTCTAACTTTGGAGGAGTGTTAATCCGTCCCAAAAGTGACGGTAAAGTGACGGATATACCACCAGCCGTATTACGAGTTCCATAGGATATAATGGACTCGTAATACGGCTGGTGGTAAATCCGTCACTTTTCCGTCACTTTTGGGACGGATTAACACCTCCTCCAAAGTTAGAATAACCCCCTATATGACTTGATTCTGAGAGAGGATATACTCAATGTTACCTATACAGAGTTGCGCCAGCACTTGGTAGATAGTAAGCTGACTGATCCCAGGAAGCTTGCTGAGGAGGCGGACCTCTGGGTTAGCACCAGAGTGTCCAAAAAGGTACCTGGGGGGGACACCCACAAAGATGGTCAGGGTTCCCAACAGAAGAAAGAGGGGATAGATAAACTTACAGATAAGGAACTCTCAAAAGGCCCCCAAAAGAATTCCCAGGGAGGGGGTGGCAACCATTCCTTTTCCAGATTTGGGAAAAAGCCAGGGACGTATGATAGGTCAGGGAAATCCAACCCCAAATGCATGGAGTGTTACCAGTATGGTCACTATAAAGGCGACCCCCAGTGCTCCAAGAGGGCACTGTCCACTACCGGACAGACACCTGGGTTGACTAGTGTAGCGCTTGGGGGGAGATGGACCCAGATAGCTTTGGGGAACAGGTAGAGATTTCCCTCGTGTCCCTGGGAGAAGGAGAAATGGTGCCCAAAGCCCACATGCCCCAAAATACTTCCAAGTACAGACAGTGGGTCACCATTGATGGGCAGAAGGTGGAGGCTCTGCGTGACACAGGAGCCAGTATGACTACTATCAAGAGTCAGCTGGTGTCAACAGAGCAGATAGTCCCTAATACATTCCACCAGGTCATAGTCGCCGACAATCGTGAGAGTCACCTACCGTTGGCTCTGGTTCCCTTTGAGTGGGGGGGGTCTCTGGTACTCTGAAAGTAGCTGTGAGTCCTGCCATGCCTGTAGATTGTCTGTTAGGCAATGATCTTGAGCATACTGCTTGGAAAGAAGTGGAGCTCAGATCTCACCTGGAGATGTTAGGGTTACCTGAGTGGGTCTGCATGACCACACGGTCCATGGCTAACCGAGAGGGAAGTCAAGGGCGTCTGGAGCCTGGAACAATGGCCCAGAGAGCTGCCAAGAGGAGGGGCAAGGGGCGCGGGAAACCGGTCCCAGAAGTTCCCGCAGTGGTTGACGGGGCTCCTGAGGAGGAGGCTCCCGAGCCAACTGGGGAAGACATTGCCACCCTAGGTGACCTACCTGAGCTTGCTGGTTGGCAAGTTGAGGGTGGACCCACCAGGGAGGAATTCTGCAAGGCGCAGAAAGAATGTCCCACTCTAGAGGGTCTGAGGAAGCAAGCTTCAGACCAGGCAGCAGGTGAAGCCTCTGGCGATCACCACATATATTGGGAGATTGATCTCCTCTACAGTGAGCCTAAGGTTCCGGCCTTTGGGGCAGCGCGTGCGCTGGTGGTCCCCCAGTGTTACCGAACCTTCCTACTGGGTCTGGCTCACGACATTCCCCTGGTAGGACATTTGGGGCAAGGCAAGACCTTTGACAGGCTTGTCACCCACTTTTATTGGCCCAGAATGAGGACAAACTCAGATAAGTTCTGTAGATCATGTCCTACCAGCCAGGCCAGTGGTAAAGCAGGAAAAAGGGTTAAAACCCCCCTGATTCCACTTCCTGTCGTTGGCACCCCCTTTGAAAGGGTGGGCATTGACATTGTTGGTCCATTGGACCCCAAAACTGCCTTAAGCAACAGGTTCATCCTGGTTTTGGTGGACCATGCCACCCGTTACCCAGAGGCAATCCCTCTGAGGACCGTAACTGCACCGGTGGTGACCAGAACTCTGATGGGGATATTTACCCGTGTGGGATTCCCAAAGGAGATAGTGTCTGACAGAGGCACTAACTTCATGTCTGCATACATGAAGTCTCTGTGGGATGCGTGTGGTGTAACCTACAAGTTCACCACACCCTATCACCCCCAATCTAATGGTCTTGTGGAGAGATTCAACAAGACCTTGAAAGGCATGATTGGTGGCCTCCCTGAGGCCATGAGGAGTAAGTGGGATGTCCTCTTACCATGCCTTCTCTTTGCTTACCGAGAGGTCCCCCAGAGGGGGGTGGGGTTCAGTCCCTTTGAGCATCTCTATGGGTAACCTGTCAGGGGACCCTTAAGCATTGTCAAGGAGGGGTTGGAGAAAGATCCAAAGGCGCCCCCTCAGGATGTGGTCAGCTACATGTTGGCCCTCCGCAACCAGATGACCCGCTTCTGGAAAGAGGCCCAAAGTAACCTTCAGGCCAGTCAAGAGGTAATGAAACGCTGGTATGACCAGAAGGCCACCCTGGTAGAGTTTCAACCTGGAGACAAAGTGTGGCTAGTGGAGCCAGTAGAGCCTAGAGCTCTCCAGGACCGCTGGTCTGGCCCCTTTGAAGTAAAGGAGCGGAAAGGGGAGGCCACTTACCTAGTGGACCTCCAAACCCCTAGGAACCCCCTAAGGGTGCTCCATGTCAACCGACTAAAGGCTCATTTTGAGAGGTCTGAGGTCAACATGCTTCTGGTCACAGATGAAGGAATGGAAGAGGAGAGTGAACCTCTCCCCGACCTCCTCTCTGCCCAAGAAGGTGTTGGGTCAGTGAAAGGGGTCATTCTCTCTGACTCCCTGACTCTAAACCAGAAAGGAGACTGCTATGAGCTGTTGGAGCAGTTCTCCCCCCTGTTCTCCCTTACTCCTGGACTGACCCACCTCTGTGTTCATGACATTGACAACGGTGACAGTCTCCCTGTGAAGAAAAATTTTTACAGGTTATCGGATAAGGTGAAAGCCAGCATCAAGGAGGAGGTCTCCAAGATGTTAGCTTTAAGGGTAATCTAGAAATCCAGTAGTCCCTGGGGCAGCCCAGTGGTGTTGGTCCCTAAGGCTACTGCCCCAGGTGCAAAGCCAGAACTCCGGTTCTGTGTGGACTACCGGGGTCTCAACTCAGTCTCCCGGACTGAGGCACACCCCATCCCCCGAGTTGATGAGCTCGTTGACAGGCTGGGCACTGCCAAGTTCCTGAGTACATTTGATCTTACTTCAGGGTACTGGCAGATCGCCCTGACTGAGGGGGCTAAAGAGAGATCCGCATTTTCAACCCCTGATGGCCATTACCAGTTCCGGGTGATGCCATTTGGATTGAAAAATGCCCCCGCTACCTTCCAACGGTTGGTTAACGGGGTCCTAGCTGGCAAGGATGCCTTCTGTGCAGCCTACCTGGATGACATAGCTGTCTACAGTTCCAGCTGGGAGGAACACCTGCTCCACCTCAAGGAGGTGCTTCAGGCCCTGCAACAGGCAGGCCTGACCATCAAGGCTAGTAAGTGCCAGATTGGGCAGGGTTCCGTGGTGTACTTGGGACATCTAGTGGGTGGTGGCAAGGTGCAGCCACTCCAGGCCAAGATTGAAACTTTCAAGGCCTGGCAACCACCTAGAACTCAGACTGAGGTGAGAGCCTTTTTAGTCCTCACAGGATACTACCGCAGATTTGTCAAGGGCTATGGTACCATAGTGTCACCCTTGACAGAACTCACTTCCAAGACACAACCTAGGTTGGTGAATTGGACAGAGGCTTGTCAGAAAGCCTTTGACTCCCCGAAGGAAGCCATGTGCACGGCCCCCGTGCTCAAGGCCCCTGACTACTCCCAGGAATTTATCGTGCAGACAGACGCTTCAGAGCATGGCATAGGGGCAGTCCTAGCACAGCTAAATGAGGAGGGCCTAGACCAACCAGTAGTCTTTATTAGCAGAAGGCTATTACCACAGGAACAGAGGTGGAGTGCTATTGAAAGAGAAGCTTTTGCTGTGGTCTGGGCACTGAAGAAGCTAAGACCCTACCTGTTTGGGACTCACTTCCAGGTTCAGACAGACCACAGGCCCCTCAGATGGCTCATGCAGATGAGGGGTGAGAATCCAAAACTCTTGAGGTGGTCCATTTCCCTACAGGGGATGGACTTTACGGTGGAACATCGCCCCGGGGTTGACCACGCCAATGCTGATGGTCTCTCCAGATACTTCCGCCTTAGCGATGAGAGCTCCCAGAAGGTCGGGTAGCTCTCCCCACTTTCAGCTGGGGGGGACACATATTAGACCTGACAGCCTTAGGGTGGTCACCCCTAACATTTTGCCTGCCTCCCTCCACTTTTTGGACACTGTTTTTGCTGGCTTTTAGACTCTGTGCACTTTACCACTGTTAACCAGTGCTAAAGTGCATATGCTCCCTCCCTTAAAACATGGTAACCTTGAATCATACCTGAGTGGACTATTTAATTTACTTATACGTCCCTAGTAATGTGCACTATATGTGCCTAGGGCCTGTAGATTAAATGCTACTAGTGGGCCCCTTTTCCTTGTCTCAGGCCTGCCATTGCAAGGCCTGTGTGTGCAGTTTTACTGTCACCTCGACTTGGCATTAAAAAGTACTTCCAAGCCTAAACCTCCCCTTTCTCCACATATAAGTCACCTCTAATATGTGCCCTAGGTAACCCTTAGAGCAGGGTGCTGTGTGGGTGAAAGGCAGGACATGTACCTGTGTAGTTTACATGTTCTGGTATTGTAAAACTCCTAAATTAGTTTTTGCACTACTGCGAGGCCTGCTCCCTTCATAGGCTAACATTGGGGCTGCCCTCATACAGTATTGAAGTGGTAGCTGCTGATCTGAAAGGAGTAGGAAGGTCATATTTAGTATGGCCAGAATGGTACTATCAAATCCTGCTGACTGGTGAAGTTGGATTTAATATTACTATTCTAGAAATGCCACTTTTAGAAAGTGAGCATTTCTTTGCACTTAAATCTTTCTGTGCCTTACAATCCACGTCTGGCTGGGCTTAGTTGACAGCTCCTTGTGCATTCACTCAGACACACCCCAAACACAGGGTACTCAGCCTCACTTGCACACATCTGCATTTTGAATGGGTCTTCCTGGGCTGGGAGGGTGGAGGGCCTGCTCTCACACAAAGGACTGCCACACCCCCTACTGGGACCCTGGCAGACAGGATTGAACTGAAAGGGGACCTGGTGCACTTCTTAGCCACTCTTTGAAGTCTCCCCCACTTCAAAGGCACATTTGGGTATAAAACAGGGCCTCTGCCCTGCCTCACCAGACACTTTCTGGAGAAGAAACCTGAACCAGAACCTGCATCCTGCCAAGAAGAACTGTCTGGCTGCCTAAAGGACTCACCTGACTGCTTTCTACAAAGGACTGCTGCCTTGCTGTTGCCCTGCTGCCTTGCTGAACTCTTGTCTGGCTGTGAAAGTGCTCTCCAAGGGCTTGGATAGAGCTTGCCTCCTGTTCCCCGAAGTCTCAGGACCAAAAAGACTTCTCTTTTTCACTTGGACGCTTCGTGCGCCGAAATTTTCGACGCACAGCTTGTTCCGCAGCGAGAAAAACGCCGCACACCGACACTGATTGACGCGACGCCTTCGGGACGACCGGAACTTCGACGCACGGCCTCGCAAGGACAACGCCGCCCGACTTCCAGAGGAGAAATCGACGCGACGCCTGCCGTGAGAGCGAACCTCCGACGCGCAGCCCCGCAAAACGACGCGCAGCCGGAAAACAAGCAGGAGAATCCACGCACAGACCCGGGACATCTGGTAATCCCCACGATCCACAGAAAGAGACTGTCCGCGCGCCAGAAAACGATGCACGGCTTCCCCACGTGAAAAATAACGACGCAAGTCCGTGTGTGCTGGGGAGAAATCAACGCACACACCATTTTTCCACGTATCTCTTCTTCTGTGGCCCTCTGAAGAGATTTTCCACTCCAAACCAGGTACTTTGTGCTTGAAAGAGACTTTGTTTACTTTTTAAAGACTTAAGACACTTTGAGGGTCATTCTGACCCTGGCGGCCGGTGGCCGCCAGGGCCACCGACCACGGGAGCACCGCCGACAGGCTGGCGGTGCTCCAATGAGCATTCTGACCGCGGCGGTTCAGCCGCGGTCAGAAGCGGAAAGTCAGCGGTCTCCCGCTGACTTTCCGCTGCTCATTGGAATCCTCCATGGCTGCAGAGCGCGCTCCGCAGCCATGAGGATTCTGACCCCCCCTACCACCATCCAGTTCATGGCGGGAAAGCCGCCATGAACAGGATGGCGGTAGGGGGGGTCGCGGGGCCCCTGGGGGCCCCAAAATGCCCATGCCAATGGCATGGGCACGGCAGGGGCCCCCGTAAGAGGGCCCCAAAATGTATTTCACTGTCTGCCTTGCAGACAGTGAAATACACAACGGGTGCAGTAGCACCCGTCGCACCTTCCCACTCCGCCGGCTCGATTACGAGCCGGCATCCTCGTGGGAAGGTCGTTTTCCCCTGGGCTGGCGGGCTGTTTAACTGGAACCGCCCGCCAGCCCAGGGGAAAACTCGTAATACCCGCCGCGGTCTTTTGACCGCGGCGCGGTAATTTGGAGGGCGGGATCCTGGCGGGCGGCCTCCGCCGCCCGCCAGGGTCATAATGAGGCCCTTTATATCACTTTTCAGTGATATCTCTACAAATTCGCATTGCAACTTTATTCGTTTTGACCTACAATTATCCTGATAAATATTATATATTTTTCTGAACACTGTGTGGTGTATTTTTGTGGTGTTATATGGTGGTATTGTATGATTTATTTCACAAATACTTTACACATTGCCTTCTAAGTTAAGCCTGACTGCTCGTGCCAAGCTACCAGAGGGTGGGCACAGGATAATCTTGGATTGTGTGTGACTTACCCTGACTAGAGTGAGGGTTTTTGCTTGGACAGAGGGTAACCTGACTGCCAACCAAAAAACCCCTTTCTAACAATATATATATATATATATATATATATATATATATATACATTCACTTAAAAACCCAGGCTATATTTATATATATATATGGTGAGGGTGTGAGTTATAGCTAACTTAGGGTGCGAGTTAAAGTTACTTGAGATAACATTAACTATAACTGATGAATTTCTATGGTTTGGTACGTTTGAAAGGTGAGTCTAACTATAACATCCCTGTAGCGTTTGTTTTTTAAAATGAATTTCTATGTTTTTTAAAATTCTATTTAGTAAATATAACATCCCTGTAACCTTTGTTTTTTTCATTGAATATACATATATATATATATATATATATATATATATATATGCTTTTCATAGTAGTGTTGTAATAAATACATTTAATATATGGTACAATATAAATGTGTGTGTGTTAATATAAATATATACTTATATATAGTATTAGTAGAATTTAAGTTAAGTACTTTACATTATGTTAAGGTTATATACTAAAATATTTAAGATTTACTACTTTAAATTACCTCTATTTATATATATATATATACATATATATATATATATATATATTTTGAAAACAATATTTTTGTGTGTTTGGGGATGATATTAGTGTTAAATGATATTTTATTTCCAATATTTTTGTACTTTTCTTGTCCCGATTCATATAATCATATCAGGACACAATATTTAGATACACAAGATTTTTGACACAATATTTGTGCCAAACAATATTGTTTACCTCAATATTGTGTCTGTGGCCTGACTAAAACATTACAAAATCATGTGTGTTGGTAAAAAAATAAAAGGAAAACGAGTACATTTGATATACAGTGCATTTAAAAAATAAATAGTTAAATGTGTGATGGTTCTTTGTACTCTTGTGTTATGAAATAGTCCCTCATTCATTGCAATACAAGCACTTCATAACAGGGGAAACGATACACCAAATTTCCAATACTGTGAGGTGAGGGAGCATACACCTCTGGGAGGAGCTTAACCCCACTTTACGCATATTTTGAAGAACTGGTAACAATAGACAGTGGCACTATCAGGTCAAGACTAAAATGAGACGCAAACAACTCATATATCACAGTGCTAAAATGTTCCTTAATGATATGAAAGTACGTAGTCCTGCATCACAAATAAGTTAAAGAACAGGTATTCACAACAATGAACTGAGCCCACAAAAAGAACAGGAATAACATAGTGCCATCATTATTGAAAAAATAACTACCCAGTGCTTCGCCCCTGCTCCAATTAATTTTCTATACAGTTTCATAGTCATGCCACCCATTAAACATTTTGCTTCATTTATCATTAAATCAACACATAATAATTAACTAAACATCTGAACTGGAGTGCTAATATTAATGTAAGAACCTGCACCTATTCAACAGTTGGCCAGCCCCACACCTCATTCTTTTGAAAATCAAATAATTAAAACCATCCATTTGTATGGTCCACCAGATTGCCAATTCTCAAATTCCTTGTGTATTGTAAACGCTCTTCATACTTTGAAACTATTACTGTTATCTCAATACCAAAAGCACAGTCCGTGGGAATGTCTCTCTCCGTTGGCTACCTCTTCTACCTTCTTCACTTCTTCTCTTAAACTCTTAGAAAGCTAATTTGTAGGACACTCACCTTTAACTTTATTGGAATCTATTGGTACAGGCCTTCACTAAGATGTAAAATGGTGATGTTTATTAAGAAAGGAAGGAACATACATCGATGCCCACTACCTCTTAAGCAAAAGATGTGCTGGTGTGACAGCACACAATAAATAATATTGGAATATTGGAGTATATTTATTCACACTTCGTCAGATTCCATTTAACAAGAAAGTGACCTCGGATTTGGCAATTTTGGCAGAAATTGTATCACATGGAGCAAGTACTTCTTAGAAAAAAATAGTACACAACATAGGCCTGTATTTGCACAGGGTCACACTCATTCTAACAGTGCAATTGTAAATCCGATGAAGATTTTCGCCAGTTATAAAATGCATGCATAAGGAATGAGCACAAAAACATGCCTTAATAATCAATCAAAGTAAAAAAGGAGCTGATTTAGAGTTTGGTGGGGGGAGGCAAGTCCTTCGATGTAGCGGAATAATTTACTTCTGCCATACTAAGGGTCGTTCGTGGGCCAAATCTAAAGTTGTCCACCAGGCCTGGGGACAACTCTAAACATTGGCAGGAACTTCCATCACAGAGGTTCCTGTCAATGTATTAAACGTTTAACTGATGGTAAAACTGATGGCTTTTGACATATTTTCGTTTTTTTAAAAACAAAATCCCAAAGTGGATTTTTTTGTTTTCGAAAAAACAAAAACTAATAAGGAGGATTTTCCTCCTGTGGAGTAGAGGTCATTTGCATGTTTTCACTGTAGCTTACAAGCACATTTTTCATGGAGGTATGGGAGAGGAAAAAACTGACCATTCAACTAACCACTCTAAACCCTCTGTCGGGCCGTCAACTCAAATGCGTATTGGACACTGGACTCTGGAGTACTCTCCTTGCAGTATTCAATTGAAGACTGCATTGAACAATACTATAAATAGTGTAAATCATAACATGTATTTTCAGTGTTGCAACATACTTTGGTGTCAACTTTTCCATACCGACCCTCTTGTGGAAAATGTGATCTATATATTTTGTGTCTGTTTTGATAAACTTAATTTGGCTGGTTACCAATTATCTCCAAATTGAGGATCAGATATTGACAGCTATACAAATCTTATTTGTCTTGAAAAAGTAATTGGAGACTAAATCCAATGATCAAACACGTTTTCGTTAGAAATCTGAAGAAATTTCAAGAATAAACCACATGATGTTTGTTGCAAAAACTTCGGCTTCTCTGTTGGTTTTTTAGAATGCATGAAGGCCATTTGATGTATTTGGACATTTTGGATATTGTCTGTAAGGAGATATAAGGAAAATTAAATAAAGAGATAATGTTGACAAGGATAGAGACCAATGGCGTGCAGCAAGACGTGTATGGGTTCCAGGCGCTTGCTTTGTAGATACACAGTGAGTGGGATATTATGGGAGTTAGAGTGACAAAGAGGTCTGTGGATTTCCTGGGCAGAAAACGTTCATTAGAGGGTGGAGCGGTCTTCAAGGTTGAAGGTGGCAGACAGGTAGAAGAGTGTCAAGACAATCTAGGCAGAGTACATATCCCATAAATGTTCACAGGCCCCAACCAATATACACAAGGAGAAGTGAAAAAAAGATTATTATGGGAAAAGTTAAGAGGAAATTGCAAACGAAACTTCTATTCTTAATAGAAACGGAAAATTACGAGATATTAAGTAGGCAACTATCCCTGTCATTAACATTACGAAATTTTGGCAGCTGGGCAATGGTACCCTTTCATTCATTTGATATGTTGACAGGATTAACTGAGATGTATTTATTTTTCAATCATTAATAGTCAGGCTTCTAATGAAATAAATAACAATGTGTATATTAGGAATGTAAATCTGTGGGGCTGGTGTGAAATATCAATACCTCTATCATTACATGCAGCTATATAGGAACATGCTGTGATTTGAATTTGTACTGGAAGGGAGTGTAAGGAAATGCCTCCTTGGCATGGTTACCCCCAGACTTTTTGCCTTTGCTGATGCTATGTTTTGAATTGAAAGTGTGCTGAGGCCTGCTAACCAGGCCCCAGCACCAGTGTTCTTTCCCTAACCTATACTTTTGTATCCACAATTGGCACACCCTGGCATCCAGGTAAGTCCCTTGTAACTGGTACCTCTGGTACCAAGGGCCCTGATGCCAGGGAAGGTCTCTAAGGGCTGCAGCATGTCTTATGCCACCCTGGAGACCCCTCACTCAGCACAGACACACTGCTTGCCAGCTTGTGTGTGCTGGTGAGAACAAAATGAGTAAGTCGATATGGCACTCCCCTCAGGGTGCCGTGCCAGCCTCTCACTGCCTATGCAAGTATAGATAAGTCACCCCTCTAGCAGGCCTTACAGCCCTAAGGCAGGGTGCACTATACCATAGGTGAGGGCACCAGTGCATGAGCACTGTGCCCCTACAGTGTCTAAGCAAAACCTTAGACATTGTAAGTGCAGGGTAGCCATAAGAGTATATGGTCTGGGAGTCTGTTTTACACGAACTCCACAGCACCATAATGGCTACACTGAAAACTGGGAAGTTTGGTATCAAACTTCTCAACACAATAAATGCACACTGATGCCAGTGTACATTTTATTGTAAAATACACCCCAGAGGGCACCTTAGAGGTGCCCCCTGAAACCTTAACCGACTATCTGTGTAGGCTGACTGGTTCCAGCAGCCTGCCACAACCGAGACATGTTGCTGGCCCCATGGGGAGAGTGCCTTTGTCACTCTGAGGCCAGTAACAAAGCCTGCACTGGGTGGAGATGCTAACACCTCCCCCAGGCAGGAGCTGTAACACCTGGCGGTGAGCCTCAAAGGCTCACCCCCTTTGTTCCAGCACCACAGGGCACTCCAGCTAGTGGAGTTGCCCGCCCCCTCCGGCCACGGCCCCACATTTGGCGGCAAGGCCGGGGGAAATAATGAGAACAACAAGGAGGAGTCACTGGCCAGTCAGGACAGCCCCTAAGGGGTCCTGAGCTGAAGTGACTCTAACTTTTAGAAATCCTCCATCTTGCAGATGGAGGATTCCCCCAATAGGATTAGGGATGTGCCCCCCTCCCCTTGGGAGGAGGCACAAAGAGGGTGTACTCACCCTCAGGGCTAGTAGCCATTGGCTACTAACCCCCCAGACCTAAACACGCCCTTAAATTTAGTATTTAAGGGCTTCCCTGAATCTAAGAATTTAGATTCCTGCAACTAACAAGAAGAAGCGGACTGCTGAGCTGAAAGTCCCCTGCAGAGGAAGAAAAGAAGACACCAACTGCTTTGGCCCCAGACTTACCAGCCTGTCTCCTGCCTTCCAAAGAAACCTGCTCCAGCAACGCTTCCCAAGGGACCAGCGACCTCTGAATCCTCAGAGGACTGCCCTGCTTCAAGAAAGACAAGAAACTCCCGAGGACAGCGGCACTGCTCCAAAAGAACTGCAACTTTGTTTCAAAGGAGCAGATTTAAAGACCCCTGCAACTCCCCGCAAGAAGCGTGAGACTTGCAACACTGCACCCGGCGACCCCGACTCGACTGGTGGAGAACCAACACCTCAGGGAGGACCCTCCGGCGACTCCGAGTCAGTGAGTAACCAAAGTTGTCCCCCCTGATCCCCCACAGCGACGCCTGCAGAGGGAATCCCGAGGCTCCCCCTGACTGCGACTGCCTGAACCTAAAGTCCTGACGGCTGGAAAAGACCCTGCACCCGCAGCCCCCAGCACCTGAAGGAACGGAACTTCTGTGCAGGAGTGACCCCCAGGAGGCCCTCTCCCTTGCCCAGGTGGTGGCTACCCCGAGGAGCCCCCCCCCTTGCCTGCCTGCACCGCTGAAGAGACCCCTTGGTCTCTCATTGAAAACCATTGAAAACCTGACGCATGTTTGCACACTGCACCCGGCCGCCCCGCGCTGCTGAGGGTGTACTTTTTGTGCTGACTTGTGTTCCCCCCGGTGCCCTACAAAACCCCCCTGGTCTGCCCTCCGAAGACGCGGGTACTTACCTGCTGGCAGACTGGAACCGGGGCACCCCCTTCTCTCCATTGAAGCCTATGTGTTTTGGGCACCTCTTTGACCTCTGCACCTGACCGGCCCTGAGCTGCTGGTGTGGTAACTTTGGGGTTGCTCTGAACCCCCAACGGTGGGCTACCTTGGACCCAAAACTGTGACCTGTAAGTGATTTACTTACCTGCTAAAAATAACAATACTTTACCTCCCCCAGGAACTGTGAAAATTGCACTGTGTCCACTTTTAAAACAGCTTATTGTGTTTTATGTAAAAAGTATATATGCTACTGTGATTATTCAAAGTTCCTAAAGTACTTACCTGCAATACCTTTCAAATGAGATATTACATGTAGAATTTGAACCTGTGGTTCTTAAAATAAACTAAGAAAATATATTTTTCTATAACAAAACCTATTGGCTGGATTTGTCTCTGAGTGTGTGTTCCTCATTTATTGCCTGTGTGTATGTACAACAAATGCTTAACACTACTCCTTGGATAAGCCTACTGCTCGACCACACTACCACAAAATAGAGCATTAGTATTATCTCTTTTTGCCACTATCTTACCTCTAAGGGGAACCCTTGGACTCTGTGCATGCTATTCCTTACTTTGAAATAGCACATACAGAGCCAACTTCCTACAGGGAGGGACCATAGGTAGCCTGTTTGTCCGCCACCTTTTGGGAAGAGGGGATCAGCACCACTTCTTAGTAGAAATGCTCTTTGATTCGTTCTCCTCTAAAGCTGCACGCTGCAATGTGTTGCTCTATTTTCTTGTAAATGTACCCGGCTGATAGGTTACTATTTATGCCACTTTTATAGACCTGGAGCCTTTAAAGAAATGTATTTCTGTCTGAGAGAGGTTAGTTGCCAGCATTCAACTATCACGATTTTCATCTTGTACAAACAATTTCAAACTCTTGAATGTATTAATTTTTTCCTTTAGTTTTTTATAAAAGTTACATTCTTTATTCAGAAATACACCAGTGTGTTTTCTTCAATAAACACAGGCTGTGGTTTTACAAATGATCATAACTATTTGAAGTCACTTCAAATCTAGGTTGAAAAAACATACTCAATTACTGAATGTTCTTACTTGTTCTGGTCGACATGTACTTTACGCTGTACAGTAAAGTGCAACACAAATATTTTAACTGTCCCATGCTATATTTATTTTTCTGAAAGCTATCTATCCAGCAACGAATTTTTTTGGATATCCAACTCACTTCATTTCACCAACTAAAATTCTTTTTTTAATATGACGTTGTATTTTATTTAATTTGAAGGCAGCTA
Source organism: Pleurodeles waltl (assembly GCF_031143425.1). Lineage (NCBI taxonomy): Eukaryota > Metazoa > Chordata > Amphibia > Caudata > Salamandridae > Pleurodeles > Pleurodeles waltl. The sequence goes on along the minus strand of NC_090440.1, from coordinate 736,030,448 downwards.
TGTAGAACAGTTCGCGTTATAATCAGTATACAGATTTTGAGAAACTGCTCCAATATTCATTTGTTTGTGTTGTCACTGAAAATCAAAATCATTCAAGCTAGTCCTCAATGTCTCAACTTCGAACAAAATCAATACACTTCTACTACAATTGGAAATTGGTATTTTAGGCCTAGTTTAGAAGTGCAAGTAACAATAACAGGGGTGACCCTGTTTTAAATTGCTACAAACCTTTGATTTGATGGTTCCAACTGTGATTCTAGTTAAAGGATTTAAGCTTGCCCATGTGTGAGAGAAGAAGTGTTGGGTAAACAGCAAAGAAATCATCTCCCTTAGAACAAGCATTGTTTTGCTGCATAATACACTGAAAGAGCGAACTAATTAATCTGCAAAGTAATTTGTCAGAGTAAAATATAAAATGCACTTGCCAGAGCTTCGTGAAGTTACACTTTGGCTATTTCCCCGCAGGTGTTTTATTTACTTCCTGTCGCAGTAATTTATTATTTGCTTTCTTATTCTGTAACCAATCACGCTGGGTTTGTACTCCATAGTCACAGACGGAGTTGCAGGAAGGGACGCAACCTGATGTCATATATCTTTATTAGAAATATCGACTCCTAATTAATCAGGAAAAGGCATATATTCCAGCATATTCGGTTAAAAAACTAATTATCATGTAGTAGATGTACTGTATGTTACTCAGAAGAAGTTCAGATGTCTATGTTCTTCAGCATCTTATACGTTTGGAAACAGATGGGCCACGACCAGGAAACCGGAGAGAACACGCTGGTGTGTGGCAAGCTGGCACTCTGACAAACGCAGGTACAGCTGTGGCATGTGTTTTATTCAGCCGGCCCACCTACTGTATCAGCAGCCTGCCAGAACAGCGTTTCAGCTACAATGGCCTAATTAAGGGCAGGGACAAGCATGGTTTAATTCTCATCACAGAGCAACAATTTCGCTTACAAAATACGAAAATCAAATGCATGTGAAATGATCTATCTGATCTATATTAAAAAAGAGTGTTGTCAGATGTCCTAGACCGTGAACTTTAAGTAGAGGCTGCTGGGGTATCATCGACCCCTGGGCTAACTCTTGCTACCCCTGGCCTCATAGGTCATGAAGACAGAGACAGCAATAGAAAGGGGTAAGCTATTGGATTTGCCAATTCCTCTTGCCATTTGACACATAGACTGGCATTGTGCACTGGATTTTGTATTAAAGAAAACTCATTCCAAGATGGCGCCCACTATGCATGTATTGTAACTGATCGCACACTCATTCACACACATCCCTCATGATGTATGTTTTATGACCATGCTCACACAGGCATTGTAACAAATGCATGGGCATGCATCATGATCCATGGCAGCCGTTTTAATTTACAATTCAACTATGGACACTATCTCTTAGATAAACAGCATGATAATTATAATACTTATAGCACCCAGATGCAGGGTGGGGGGGTGGCACTGTCCTCAAGAATAGATGAGGTAATACGTCGATAAAGACAAGATTAAAAACAGCATTTCAAACTACAATTGAAAAATAAGAATGCACTCAAAAAGGAAATTTGGGAAAAATAATTTAGAAAAAAGCATGAAGGTTTATTAAATATTAAAGTACTGTACAGAAGACAAAATATAGCTCAGTTCAATAAGTCAATCAGAGGACATGGGGATAAATTGCCATAAAGGTTCTCAGTAATAGAAATATATGCATTAATGAGCAAATCAGAAAAACAGCCCAAATCCAAAATGTGCAGCAAATCAACAAGAAATCAGGCAACGTCCCTAGAGGCTCAGAAAAGAAATCTCAAAAGAACTGTCTCACCCCCAAATTCAAGTTCTTATGTAGTCAACTTCTCCATAGAAAATGATGAAAACTGCAATGTCAGCAGTCTGTTAGTAAAAGTATTGACATGCCAACAACTCACAGTTCATCATTATAAAACTTCACATAACCCTACTATCCTTCCAGACACTGTACCACCTCATAAATATTGATTAATCCCTTCTGACCTAATGTCTTCTAGAGATGTCACAACAAGCAAGTTACATAAACAATCAAAAGTTTCTTCAATGAATGTGATACAGTGTACAAGGATAAAGTGCTCAGGGAAGTATCAAAAGACGTAAAAGAGTTCTTAGAGAACAACATGTCATACAAAATAAAGAGTTCAAATTTACTGTGCACAGTGTCAATGAAAAATATAAACACATGATGAATATTATGAAGTCAGCAGCCATGTTTTATAAAATGGAATTGAGACCTAGTTGAGGCCTAGTTAACATTAAGCTGTAAAATATTTCTACACATCAAAGACTTTCCATTTTAATGCAAACAACTCATATTATTAAGCACACAAATATTTTGAATAAAAGAAAGCTCCAACATTATCGTTGGAGATGGCTTAGTCATAACACAATTAAATTATATAAAATATAATAAGTGAAAACTAAATGAATAAATAGTTAAAAATAGTTTTTTTCTAAATTAACGTTCTGGACAGGTGGGGGAGCTACTCAAAGAGAGAGGTGGGAATCTTTGGAGATTGGGTGGAAGGATTGAGAAGAGGGTGCTGAGGAGGCAGAGGGAAAAAAGCGTTTAGCAACACATGCACTCCCATTAATTACTGAATACAAAATTAAAATATTAATTTGTTTAGGTAGTGTAAGTATACAACTCATCCATAAGTACAGTAATAGGGGGGAAGTCTTTGAATCAAGAGCAAACACTGATATAAACAACAAAGCCATCAATCATGAGCAAAGAGCTGACCCAAAGTGTAGTCTAAATATAAAGTATGTTAGAAAAAATAAGTCTGCTGTTTGTAGATGAGACCTAAAGAGGGGTCAAAGACCTTTATGAGACATGGTTGCTTTCTATAGTTTCCACACCTTCTTCTTCTCAATGCACCTCACAATTAAATAGAATGCAGGGGAGTGGTATATTGAGGGACAGATGTGAAATCCTCTGAAGTCTGCAAGAAGCAGAGGGTGAGGGATGTCACGTATGTTATCTCTGGCTTTGTGGTAAATCAACTTGATCAAACTGTAATACAACTTTCAGTTTCTGCCTCAAACATACGGTAAATTCTGTAATGTGCACAATCAAACATTTTTCAAGTACATTATTCAAATACCTCTAACATATTTCATAGATATGCAGTGTACATTTTTGGACGAGTTTAGACGATGAAACATGAACCACCAGTCCCTAACAATGTTTGGTGTCCGAGAGTTAGGTGACTTCCATTCCCTGCGCTAAGGCCCTCATTAAAGGTCAGCCAGAGCATCATTCCTGAAGGGAAAACCACTCTGCTCAATTTTGAGTGGACCAGATTTCCTGCACCTAAAATTACTGGATAATACCTTTTTCATTCCGTGCCTGGTAAAAACATCTGCAGGTCCTCTAACATAGTCTTCAGATCTGGTGAAAGATATCTGCGGTAAAGTGGCCAGAATATGGAATTCACGTGGGATTGAGAACCTGGAATCACTGATCTGCATGGTGTTCTGCATTCCAGTGATTTAACTCACAATGCTCACATTCATCGGTGGATATACTGGATGGACTTGTTAATTCTGGCCCTGTCATTCGAACTCCTGAATTCTGGGCAATCAACAATGTGTATCTTATTGACTTAATACTCAGTGCTCCCTCCTGCCTTTTGGTTTCCAAAGAATATGTCGAAAAATACGTCTCAAAAGAGGACGCAGAATTTGTGGTTTAGTACAGTGCAGATTCCCAAACCCAAAAAATAAAACCCCATGTGTGGGTGCACGTGCACTTCTTAGTACAATAGCTTTATTACATTAGAATAGTGATGTTAAAAATAGGGGCCATGTGAAAATATCTCCTAGGACAGGATCTACATTGTCAATCTCAAAAGCCAGCTTGACCAAAACTTGAAACATTAAACAGTGCTTTAGTATACCCTTTTGCAAAGGGAATAAAAACAATGAGCATATGTATATTAACATAAAAATTGAATTTATGGCAATATTTTGTTCTTCAACCACAACAAAAAGAGTTAAACTTTTCAAAGGTGTAAAACACAGTTTCTCACTCTAAATGGCCATGGTGCAATGTTGAGTTGGAGAGTGCTGAGAAAGGTGAAGCCAAACTGGCAGTCATCTCAAAGGTTATGTACAAATTACCTAATCATATACCCAAGAGCTTTGTGTCAACTAGCTAAGCGCTAATACATTATGGAGCCGAGCTGAAAAGGTGTTTTGCAAAACCAGTATGCATGACAGAGCAGGGTCTCTCTCTCTGATACAACCGATCTAAACGGAACAGTCTGTGATCCACTTAAGCCATTACGTTTAGGTGTGTAGTCTTCATTGAATCAATGATTACTACAACCTCTACCCCCTTACTTGAATATCTGGGCACAAATTGAATGTTTTGAGATAAACAACTGGTTTTATTATCCCCACACATTATGTTGTCTCATATAATGTCCAGTCACCAAATATGCTGTGCAGACATTAGAACATGTAAAAAAAAAATATAAAACAGCAACAGGCGATTGTGGATCAGAAGACGTTTATATGTAACAACACCTACCTTTGACCCTCACGGTCTTCAGACAGTCAGGCTGGTGGTACATACTGCCACATTATGAGATTGGCTGCAGCCAACCGGCCACTTCTCCACTCAAACCACCATTGCGTTATGAGCCACCGGGCCGGAGATGTCTATCTCCAGCCTGGCGGCCGACATAGTACCACCCATGGAATTATGAGCCGGTCTACCACCCTGGTTTTCATGGTGTTTCATGGTGTTAGCAACGCCGCAAGGCCCTACCGGTGACAGGTAATTCCTTCCCTGTCACCGGTAGGCAGCTCCCCCACCCCCCCAACACTCACCTGATGCCCCCATCCAAACTCAAAACCCTACACTCACCAACCCTCAACCCGATACACAAACTAACCTCCATCCCCCGCCGATCCACTCACTCACACTCTCTGATACATTCACATGCCCCCATCCCTCATATACGCACACACATGCAGACATGCACACACCCACAGACACAGACACCCACACGCACCACGCATACACCGGTTCACTTACACTGGCATATACGCATTCATACACGCATATTTCCAGACATACTCACATACATTCTTACACACAATCACACTGACATTGAGACACTCACTCACTTCACCATTCTTACACGCATTGACTCACACGCATACATCACAACACTCACAGACTCATTCACACACACACTCACACATTTATGCACACACTCATACACACACACACACACAACACTCCCCACCCCCCTCCTTTGTCGGATGCACAACTTATCTTGTTCAGTGAAGAGGTCGTCCGGCGGGGAACGGGAAGGGGCACTGCCACAGTTAGCAGCGCCTCTCCAGCAGAACACCGCCAAGCTATATTACTGGTCATAATACGGCTGGAAACATTCTACTGACATGGCGGTGCTGGTGTTAGCAGCGCCAGGTTACCACCTTCCGCCACTATGAACACTACCGGATTTCCGCCCTTATTGTGGGGGAAGTCAGGCAGTGCTCATAATATGGTGGACGGATAGTAGCCGCCATGAGGGTATGTTGGCCGCTGTCACTGTGGTGGTAGGCGGTATTTACCCCCAATGTAAACATAGAAGATGAATACATTGAGCATGTGTTTTGGACTTCAGTATTTTTATGTAACGGTATATACTGTGTGGGGCTGACACTCGAATAGCTGTATTGTATGAATCTTGGCACAGACTGGAGTGCACCATCATTAGTATTCACAATGGAAGCCGAGACAGTGATGGATTGTAGAGCATAACAAGGTGCATTTAGTGGGATTTGTGTCCTAATTTAGGAGCCAGTTGATTACTTTCATTCTGAGTCACTGCAGTAAAATAGTAAAGCTCACGAAGAAACAAGAGACTTTACTTTCATGACATACTTGCTATCTAAAAACTTGCAATATAGGAAGATCATTCTGAATTTGAGACTTTGCCTTGATGGTGAGATCTTACTAAGCTCTGGAATTTATTGGAGACCCTGATTGCAGAGGAAGGTTGAGAAATGCTGCAAATAATTACTGAAGGGTTAAATTGATAGGTGACCGTCTGTCAACAGTATCCATGTTTCACAGTCCTGAAGAGGATGTGGATACAAGGTGATAGAAACTTCTAAAATAACCTGTACCACAATCCTGTAGAGGATGTGGGTAAAATGAAACATAATCTCATATGCTAATCCTCCAATCCTTCAACTGAAGAGTCCAGAAACATGGTGAGTAAGAACCTCACCTGTCACATAATCTTTCCAGGAGAAAATTAGGAATAGGGTATAGGGAAGGTGAGAGAAACAGAGATGTTTTGTCTCTTTGCTTCATCCTCTAGCATTAGACTACACCCTCAGTCAAAAAGACTTGTGTAGTGCTTTGCCTATGAGTACTACACAAGAGAACTCTCTGTGAATATAGAAAATGATCATACATATGCCTCAATCCCCTTTCTCATGAGTACATCTTACCCAGTGCTCCAATAATGATGAGGTACAGGGAAAACCTGCTCAGCTCAGAAGCAACAAGGTGACACATTTGAGGGACTGTCTGGAAACTGAAATCAAGTAATTCTGATAAAGAGATTCATTAGGCAAACACAAAAAATATATCTGAGGGTACAGCAATGAAAGGGGTAAGGTAAAAAATATTGAAAAGAGAGCAGGAAGGTAAGGAACAACAGACATGCAAGAACAGAATTGTGAATGAACCAATGACAGTGAGAATCATACAACCAAGAAAGTTGTGCAGCAACAGTGTTCAGGTACTGACACTTCTTACGCTGGCCCAGTACTGCTGCCTCCATGATCCTGCTATTCTGATTCGTCCTCTACTCCTCAAGGTCCTCATCCTCAGATACAACCTCCATGGACCAGTCTAACATGCTTTCCAGCTTTTCCAGCTACTCTGTTATTTCTGAGAGAACCTTCTTTTTGTGAGTTGCTCCTTCCAAACCAGTGACCTTCCTTATCAAAACCTGACATAATTTCATCAACACTTTTCTCGTATAATGTCGGACAATATGCATATCTCTCGATTATACTATAGCTCTTTGTCAAGTCCACCATGCATTATATCTAGTATTTTTATTTCAGGATTTTATTTCTATGGTTGGAAACAATGTTTTGCATCCATTGCTAGCCAGACTTACTTTCTGGTGACACTGTCTACTATTCTCATGGAGAGTATCATTAGTTTTGTGTGAAGAAGAGCTTGACAGTTTGCAAAGCCAAATTGTTTCAGACACACCCAGACCGAAGGAGTTTTACACCATGATGCAGACAATGACCACAATGAAACAATTAAGCAGACCCTTCCACTGCACTCTAGCTAAGATAGAAAAGACCATGCTTGTACTGTATGAGAAAGCTAACTCTAAAAGAGGGGCATCAATGTTCTGTAACACCAATTTATATAATCCCTGTAGGTGAACATTTAAACCCCCCTTTAAGTGCATTAGATGTAGCCAAATTCAATGTGGAATACATTTATAGACATATTTATTGAAGATGTAGTGTCAATCTTATTCCTTACATCACACCAAAGTATTTCTGAATGATCAAACTAAGGATACATTTATAATGGGTATAATGGCCAACTTGAATAGGAAGGCATTAATATGGGGAGGGCCAAGCCTTGCAATCTAAACATCTGTCAAATAATCAATATGATCAATTTCTATAGACACCATTCTTTTTTACTTGGAAATAGTACCCCTGGACTAGAAAGATGGTACTGATCCCTATCAATTAAAGATTTAAAAGTGTTACTGAGAGCGTTGCACCTTTCAAGTTACTGGTAGCCCAAGCCACTATGAGAGGATGGTTAAATCATTGTATTCCAATTCATATTAAGAGACACATAAGTAGGACATTACCATTGTGAATCCAAGACATTTTATCATTCATTGTACTGAAACGAAAACGCACTTCCTTTTTAATGGCATATATCTCAGCACTTCCACCCACAAACTAGCCTCTCCAGCAAAGAAAATATGCATCCAGCTGTGGAAAATAAACAGTTTAGCCTTAGTTGTGGTATAATATAAACAACTCCACTACTTTATTTGAAATCATTGAGACTAAAGTGTAATTGAATTTTTGTGTCCATAATTGATGTAAACTACAAGAAGTTGCTATTACATGAGTGAGGCTTTCTTCCAGTGCACAGTGTAAGGATTTACCACACTCCCCCTTAAATGTGGCCATTGAAGCTGATTTATTTGAACACTTTGAACTTGTTAAGCATTAGCCAACACTATGATCATTTGCAACAACCTATTAGAATATTCCCACTCTGTAACTCTAGAAGTAAACACCAATTATTGACTCCATCAGAGATTAATTCAACACCAGTAATAGACATTAGGTCATATGATGTTGATTTTTGGACTGCATAATAGAAAGCTCTTTAAATACTATTTGGATATGGCATACCACTCCTGCCTATCTCTACAATATATTGTAAAGATGGTGTGGAAAGGAAATGATATTTAGGGCTTGACTGCTAAACAGATGCAAGTGTAATGGCTGCTGCTAAAAGATATCCCTTATGATATGAGCCATTGGATTGAAGTTATATTTAGATTTAGACAACCCTGTATTTGTTTTTCTTTACATTCTAAGTTAAAAATCAAAACAATTCAGAGCTTTGTGGGTTGCACATCTAAATATTATGGCCCTCATTAAAACAATGGCGGTAAGTGCTGCCTACCGCCGTGGCCGTTGCCGCAGCCAACAGCAGACAGCCAACAGCTGTCTGCCGTATTATGACCACAGCTGGATTTCCGCCAGAAGAATGGCAGAGATCCAGATGCGGCCATGGCGGCGGATGGCGGTAAAGTGGCACTGCTGTCAGCAGCAGCGCCACACCAGTACACCGCCAACAGCCGTATCATGAGACATGATACTGCCTGGTGATGTTCTGCTGGCAGCAGCGCCCATTCCATCTCCTACCAGAGGACCCCCTGGACACAAGTAAGTGGCCAGGGGGTCGGGTGAGGTGTTGTGTGTCTGTGGGGAGGTTTATGTCTGTGCTTGCGTGTATGCGGGTGTGGGTTGTGTGTTGTATGTGTGTGCATGTTTGGGGGTGTGAGTGCATGTATGTTGAGTTGTGTGACTGCGTGTCTGCATATCTGTATGTAAGTGTGTGTGGATGTGTGTGTGAATGGATGTATCCATGCATGGATGAATGTTGGAATGGGTGTGTGTATGCGTGTGTGCAAGTGTGAAGGGAGGGGCATGTATGAAAGGGGGTCTGGAGAGGAAGGTGGCGGGAGGGAGTCTGTGGAGGGGGAAAAGGGTGGGGAAGACCCCTATCAGTGACAGGAAAGGGATTCCCTGTCACTGATAGTGCCTACCGCCGTGGTTTTCGTGGCGTTAAGGAAGCCACAAAAACCATGGCAGTAGGCAGGGTCATAATCCTGCAGGTGGCCAAGTGACGGCCGCCGGGCTGGCGATTGATGTCTTCAGCCCGGCAGCCATTACCGCTGTGACGGTTGGTGTGGTACATTGGCGGTTTGGCTTCGGCCAAACCGTCAATGTAATAATATGGTAGAAGGTACCGCCAGCCCATTGGCAGTACTTTCCTCCATATAACCGCCGACCGCCGCGGTCATAATGACCCCCTTTCATATTTATAAAAACCTACAAAAATATAGAATTTATAATGTTTATCACCACAATATTATCAGGGTGTGTATAACAGATACGTATAGATTTACTATTTTTAACATCCCATATCTCTTTGTAAAGGTATGTGTAAGCAATTTTAAAAATACTAAACCTATGTTTAACCATATATATTTACCTTGGTGAAATTGTCTTAGTTGATATTCTCCATTTAATTTAATATGTTTGTAGCGTGGTATAGAAAGCTCCATAATATGGCAGACTACTTATCTGGTTAGTACAACATAGCATTCAGAATTGTAGTTAATACTTCTAATTCCAAATGTAGGTCAATTAAAACCTGTGCAGCTGACAATTATGAAGCATAATATTAGTAGGGCTGAACCTCTTTTGAAATTAGCATGGCGGAAAATCATGAACATTAGTTTATGGGTAGGATAACTCTGGTAAAACCTCATTAAAATCATGTCCGTTTATTAATATTACTTGAAATACTATTAGTTTTTTTGGGTACAATCATGTTATATCAGCCAGGTTAATGATAAATCTATCTGAACCGGTTTGAGTACACTCTCTGTAGGCTGGGACACATTAATTGAGCAGAGTTGAGGAAGGCCCTGAAGAATATGTTTTAAAATATAGTAGTATTGTAGTTATTATATGAATTACAGTACATCAATATTGTTTTGACAAACAATATGCTTCTGTCAATTTCAAATGCAGGATTTTGCTATCAACTTCTAGAAAGTACCAAAATTAGACATCCTATTTAAAGAGGCTGATGCATGAGATAATTGAAGACAATATAGACAGGACTTCTAAGCATGATGAGGCTTTGAATGGCATGAACCATTACAAATCATTCCTACTGTTAAGCAGAATATGATTATGGCTGTCCTCAGTTCCAGTGTAGCTGTCTTGGTTACCAATGTTCATTAGGTAATCAGACAGTTTACAAAGGCTGTAGTCAGTATTTGTAATTGAGACCATTGTGTGACAGAATGCTGGATAAGAACAATCAAATCATCTGCATATGATAATAATTTATACAAATGCAGCTACAATTACATTTCTTATTTTTTATTTGATAACAAACCTGTATGTGTATCTATCCTGCTCATGAAAAAAATCAATTGAAGGTGTGGCAAAGGGGTGCCACAAGCCTCTCTGAATGTGAGTAGTCACAAGGATGCATGATTGATAAAGTAATTGGCATGTACTGGCCAATGCAAAGTGAAAATTGAATTAATAAATCAAAGGATGTACCCATATTTCTTCACAACAGCTTAGAGAACAAGTACATCCAGCAGATCAAATGAGAGTAATACACACTCTTGAAATGCTGTCAATCATTCAAATCTTGAGAATAGTTTGGGAAAATAATTTTTTTTTACAGGGCTAAAACAACTTGATTATCATGAACTAACAGGTAGAGTGGTCATACTTAACCAATTGATCAATATTTCTGTGCATTATTGGACAATAAAATTATGCAAGTTTTAAAGAAGATGATTTTTAGAGAAATTCTCTTTACTTGTTCTTTTGTCATTAACAATCACCAAGAATAAGCATTATAGAATGTTGCTTTGTTTGATAATATATTTAAAACTTCACTGTTTGATTATTTAATATTATTAGAAATTGTCATATTTTATATACTCCTATAATTTAGAAAGAAAATAATTATAACATTAATAATGTTAAAATGATAATTGAAACATTGTACATAATTTGCCCTTTGAAAGCGTTAATAGCATTTACAGTAAATTATAGGTTGAATCGAAAATTAATCAAAAAGGTACTTCTTCTATAAAGAATTAGCTTATTAAAACTAGCTTGGCTGTTGTTAGGCACATTAATTGTACACTATTCAGGCACTGGTTTACTGTTTGTCGACATGTATGGACCTTTAAAGCTAAAAACATGGCCATAGCAATGATTTCTGAGAATCCAGCGGTTTTGGCCTGGTACAGAGAATGTGTAATATGGATTCGTTTCCGTACCCACAAAGTCTACAGGTCTTAACAAGCCATGCCTTTTCCCATTTTGGGGTTAAATCTTTAGGCAGGAAGGCACCCATTCTATAATGTAAATATTTCAACTTGAGATGTTCAGAAAAGTGAGTTGACAAATATCCCTTTTACATATTCCGATTATAAGCATTCATCACCATCCATGCATGGAATCTTTTTGCAAATGCCTCTTTACCCTGTATATATGAGGTAAATGTAATGATCCTATTCACTACTCGCTTGGATTCTGATGAAGTAGCTGTGGAAGCCCGTAAGTTATGTAATTGGTGACTTCTGAAGGCAATATTCAAATGGTTATACCATATGTTATTAGATTTATCTCTGGTAATTGCTTGGCAGGCTACATCACCTGATGAATCATTTGGGGCATTTTTCAGTTTCCTACTAAGTTTAATAAATGTCCCTTGTGGGGCAAAATTTTGTATAATCAAGTCAAATTCCAAGTGAATTTGTGACTGAGATGTGGGTGTATGTAGCTTGAACAGGTATCAATATGCATTTGATTTAATAACATCCAATGTGCTGACTTCTTTCCCATATAACATTTCTGTCCTATATGAAATTGTAGGCAATAATCCCCTTTTTCTTTTAAAAGCGATAAAAGTGATGATCTTTGTTTTTTATGTTTATTTCCAAACAATTCCTACTATTATATTAATCAAATAAAGAAATTGACCTTTGTAGGCCTATATGAGTTTGATCATGCAGAATCTGTCATCAGCAGTTTGCATGATTTGTAAAGGTAGATGTGCTAGTCTCAGTGGATGAGTGTTTACTTTACTAAGTAGGTTAAAAGGCAGGGGTGTCAAAATACATCCCTGCTTTAGTCCATCACCTGTAGCTATCTCCCAAAAGCGCATTTCCACCCCTTGCTTTACTTGCACCCACTTCTCTGAATATAGCCATTGTATTGCTCTTGCTAAATTTAAAGGTAGTTTCCATTAGCTCAATTTAGACCATCAAATATGTCTGGATACTATATCAAAGGCTGCTTTTAGGTATCAAAATAAGCATGTTACACAATTTTTCTATTTTGGAAAACCTCTATTAATTTAGAAAAGGCCATGATGTTTGCAGTGGTTCCAAATCCAGACTGGAAGCCTGTTGCATTGAATTGTATGATGTTTTCTTTTTGAGCCCTTGCTTCCAAGTCTGATAACACCAGACTTGCATAATATTTAATCTCTACAGCTATTAATGCAATTAATCCATAGCTTATTGGATCATCCAAAGGGCCATTCTTATAAATAGGATGAAGCATGGACCCTCTCAATGACTCTGGGATCTCACTTCTAGACAGGCAGTAAGTGTATAAAGATGATAAGATTGTCATCCAGTATTCCTGGTCTGA